>NC_133658.1:312098770-312417938 GCF_037893015.1 Macrotis lagotis
TCATTCAGAAAAACAAAATCTCAATCAAAATTAAATCTCAAGCAAAGTGATGAAAAGGAATAATACTTCCAGGTTTCAAACTGTTTTATAAAGCCACAGCCAAGAAAACCAGATAGTACTGGTTTAAAAAAAATAGCTAAATCAATGGAACAGACTAGATAAGCAAGAGTCAGAGTAATGGAACTTAATACAGAGTTTTATGAAGTAGAAAACAAAAATTACCTAGAAGGAAAAAATTTCTTCTTTGATAAAAACTGTTGGGAAAAACAAAAAGCAGACTGGTAGCAATTAGACCTAGAACAGCATCTTATATCTTATTTCAAAATCTGTCCTGAATGTATATTCAATATTATAATATCAAAATATTGAAGATCAGATTATAAAAAATTCAAAGTAGATCACAGATTCTATACTTTCCACAGCTTATCCAAATAAGAGCTAGAGGCAATTATAAAAGATAAAATAGATAATTTTGATTTCATGAAAATGAAAATCTTCTGGACAGACAAAATGTACCCATGATAAAAAGGGAACCAATAAAATGGAGGAAACTTTCTGAATCAAATTTCCCCCAGAAACTTTTGGTATCTAAGATATGTAAACAATATATATATATATATATATATATATATATATATATATATATATATATATATATGACTAATCCAATAGATAAGTGGTCAAAAGATATGAAAAAAGTTTTCAAAAGAATTGCAAAGTATTCGTAATTACATGAAAGTGCTCCAAATCACTAAGAAAAATGCAAATCATCACAGTTCTGAAGATTCATCTCATACTTTGCAAATTGGCAAAAGTGATCCAAAAAAATGACATTAGTCAATATTAGAGGATGATAGGCACACTAATGCATTTTTGATGGAGCTGTGAAATGATACAACCATTTTGGAAGGCAATTTGGAATCATGCAATTAAAGTCCATACCCTTTATCTAGAGATTCTGCTACTAGGTTATGTCCCAAGGAAGGCATGTGTAATAGAAAGTTTCCACATACACCAAAATATTTATGGCAGTACTTTTTTTTTGATAACCATGAATTGAATGCAAAGTAAATGCTCCTTAACTGGAGAATAGTTAAACAAATTATGGTACACGCATGTAATGAAATATTACTGTTACTGTAAAAACTGATGAATACAGAAAAACATGACAAGATTACAAAAGTGGATTCAGAGAGAAATCAGAGAAGAAAACTAAAAATACATTGATCTCAACAATGCAAATAGAACATAGACAAAAATCAAAAGTAAATGTAACAAAATTATAAAGGTCAAGTTTGACATGAATGAAAAGACAAGAGATATCACACCAGTTAACCCTTTTGTGGATGTGAGAGGTCCATAAGTGTTATGCATTGTCTAAATTTTTGGTTTTCAGTATACTGATCAATTGCGCTAATTTTTTCCTTTTTTTGGTAATATTTTTAAGGTAAACTATGTCATGTGAAAGACTCTTTGGGAGATACTGAGGATAATTCTGATGATGTAAAAATCAGAAGTTTTTTTTTAAAAAACTGATAAAAAAAAGAAACAAATGAATAAATAAATAGAAGTAAACATCTTCAAAACATGTTCCTGAGCATGGGAATTCAGAATCATTTAGGAAGAAAAACAATAAAAAAAAACCCCAGCCAACTGTTAGTATTTGAATAATAATTTGTGTCCACAATTCAGGTTTTTTTTTTTGTGTGTACATCTCTTTTCTGGCAGGGAAGTGGAGAGAACCTTGGCCTATTTCTGGCTTTGTTAGAGAGTTTCCAAGGCCCTGACAATTATTTGGGACAGCTTCTAGAGAAACTTGCAAGAAGAGTGAAGAAGAATGTGTCCTGGCAGAGATCATCTTTAAGAAAGGCCTGAGATACTGGTTAATGAAGCCAAAGTTTACTGAAGGTGTGGGAAGAGAGAATTATGACTTATAAGATATTTAAGAGAAAGTTATGTGAATATGAGGTATGAATCAGTTGGGGTGCTTGGGGGAGTTTTCAAATACTACTCCTTTGACTTTCTGATATTTAAGAGTTAGGAGTTAAGAAACTTGGGATTGAGTCCAGGCAAAACTACTAACAGACTATTTGACCTTCAGATAAGGAAACTTTGATTTCAAGCCCAAACACTGTCACACAAAATTGTAACTCAAAATCCCAAAACATACCAAACCAAACAACTCAAATGGAAAAGCTGATCTATAGAATACACCAAGATTTACCAATTCAATGTGATTTAACAAACATCAAGTCAATCAATAAATAAACATTTATTAAATGCTTACTATGTGCCAGACTCTATGCTAAGAATTGGGAAAACAAAAAAGAGGCAGAAGAAAATCCCTACCCTCAAGGAGCTTACATTTTAAAGGAGAAAACACAAATAAATATGTATAAAAGAAGTCATATATAAGATAAATAGAAAATAATTAATAGAAGTAAAGGATTATAATTAAGAAGGGTTGGGGAAGTCTATCAGTTAAAAAATGGTATTTTTAGTTGGGACTTAAAGGAATCTAGGGAGGTCAGTAGTTGGAGTGGAGGAGGGAGGGTGCTCCATGATACAAGAGAGAGCTAGAGAAAATGCCCAGAATCAAGAGAGAAAATGTCTTATTTGTGGAACAATCTGGAGGTCATTGTCACTGGATCAAAAAGTACATGTTGGGGAGTAAATTTAAATAGATTGGAAAGGTAGAATGGGGCTAGGTTATGAAGGACCTTGAACACCAAACAGAGCATTTTTGGATTGGATCCTAGAGTTGATAGGGAGCCACTTCAATTTTTTGAGTGAGGGCAGAGGGAATAACTGTAGGGGCAGGAAGAATGACACAGTCAGATGTATATTTTAGTAAAATTACTTTGTCCTAATGGATGATAGATTAGAGTGGAGAAAGACTTGAGGCAAGTTGACCCAACAGCAGGTGATAAGGGCATGCACTAGAGTGATGATAATGTTGGAGGAGAGAAGGGAACACATTGAAGAGATGTTGCAAAAGTGAAATTGGTAAACCTTGTCAATCAATTGCATATGAGGGGTGAGATAAGGTGAGGAGTCCAGGATAATTCTTAGGTTGCAAGTTTTGGACTAGGAGGATGAAATTGCCCTCTATGATAGTTGGAAGGGTAGGAGGAGAGGAGGGTTTTGGGGAAGATAACTTCCCATTATGGTCTCAATTTCCTCATCTGTCAAATGAGGAGATAAGTCTAAATGACCTCTAATATTCCTTCCCCTCTAAATTTATGGTATCAAGGTGGCTAGAGCACTTTGCTAGGAATCAGGAAGACTCGTTTTCCTGAGTTCAAATCTGGTTTCAGATACTTACAGACTGTGTGACCCTGGACAATTCACTTAATTCTGCTTGCCCCATTTTCCTCATCTACAAAATGCACTGGAGAAGGAAATGGCTCCAGCATCTTTGTAAGAAAATTCTAAATGGTATTACCAAACAAGAAATAGAGAACATTATAAATTGCAAAAGGTGAGGCAGCTAGGTGGCATAGTGGATAAAGCACCAGCCTTGGATTCAGGAGTACCTGGGTTCAAATTCAGTCTCAGACACTTAATAATTACCTAGCTGTGTGGCCTTGGGCAAGCCACTTAACCCCATTTGCCTTGCAAAAACCTAAAAGAAAAAATTAAAAAAAAATAAATTGCAAAAGGAATGATTTTGGCTATATTAAATTAAAAAGGTTTTACACTAATAAAACTAATGCAGTCAAGATTAGAAGGAAAAAAGAAAGCTGCAAAACAAGTTTCTCTGCTAATACTTTTGATAAAGGATTCATTTCTAAAACAGATGACTGGATCAAATTTATAAGATTACATGTCATTCCTCATGAACAGGCCATTTTCAAATGAAGAAATTAAAGCTATATGTAGTTATATGAAAAAATGCCCCAAATCATTATTGATTAGAGAAATGCAAAATAAAATGAGTTACTACCTCATGCCTATCAGATTGACTAAGTTGACAAAAAAAGGAAAATGATCAATGTTGGAGAGGATGCAGAAAAATTGGGACATTAATGCAGTGTTGGTAGAGTTATGAATTGATTCAGCCATTCTGGAGAGCAATCTGGAAATATGCCCAAAGAGCAATAAAATTGATCATATGCTTTGATCCAGCAATACCAATTTTAGACCTTTATTCAAAAGAAATCATAAAAAAAGGAAAAAATCTCACATGCTCAAAAATTTTTATAGAAGCTCTTTTTTAAGTGGCAAAGAATTGGAATTTGAGGAGATGCCCATCAATTGAGGAATAGCTGATTAAGTCATAGTACACAAATGTTATGGATGACTATTGTTCCTTAAGAAATCATGAGTGGTTGAACTTTACAATAGCATGGAAAGCATTACATAAACTGATGCTGAAAGAAGGGAGCAGAAACAAGAGAACACTGTACACATTAACAACAACATTGTGAGATGATCAACTAAAATGTATGCAACTCCTCAGATTTCAGAGATCAAGGACCACCCTGAGAGACCTGTTATGGACAATGCCATGCAAGTCCAGAGGGGAAAAAACCACAGGATCTGAATGCCTACTATGTTCACTTTTTAAAAACTTCTCTTATGTTTTTCTTTCTTTTCTCATGCCTTTTATCCCCTTTCCCCTTAGTTCTAATTCCTCTTTCACAAAATGACTAATATACAAGCACAAAGGACATGTATAATTTTTACCTGAATGTTCACCATCGTGGGGATAGGGGGGGAGGGAAGAGAGGGTAGTAGGAAAATGTGGGAATCATAAAATTGAAATTGTATTTTTCCAATTCCAATTTCAATTCCAATTCCAATTCCAATTCCAATTCCAATTCCAATTCCAATTCCAATTCCAATTCCAATTCCAATTCCAATTACATGCAAAGGTAGTTTCAACATTCATCCATTTTCAACCTAAATAGGTTCATAAAGATTTGAACACTACTGAAATGATCTACCAAGAATATAATTTCAAGAATGAAAAAACAAAACACAAAGCTTCTTTCATATAGTCTCATTCTCTCAACTTGCCCTTCTGTAAATTTAGGGAGCTAATTTAGATAAGCTTTAAAGAGTCTTTCAGTTTTAGTTATTAATCTAAAGGCAATTATTAGGCATCTGGTGAAGAAGTATATAGAAAGCTGGACTTGGAGTAGGAAGGCCTAAGTTCAAATCTAATCTCATATACTAGGTGTATGATTCTGGACAAGTTATTTAACCTCTGTCTGTTTGTTTCCTCATCTGTAAAATTGGGATAATAATAACTAACTATAAGCTATTATTGCTAAAATTTTAAATCTGGGGGCAGGTAGGTGGTATAGAACTTCGACCCTGAAGTTAGGAGGACCTGAGATCAAATTCAGTCTCAGACATTTAATACTACATTTGATACCTTGGGCAAGTCATTTAACCCCATTACCTTGCAAAAAATAATTCTAGTAAACAAACATTTGTTAATAACTGGAGCACTGAGCATAACTTGGAAGATCAGCAGTACATCAAAGGCTCTCTGCAAAGCATTTACTAGTTCTGTGGAGTTGAAAGTAGGGAGAGCCATAGATGCAAAATTGAATGAGCTGAGTTCATCTGCCCATTATAAAAAGAAGTTATTGGAAGGAGTTTGGTATTCTACCATCCAGTCAGAAAGAAGAGGAGGCTAAGGAAGGTGGTGTCAATCAGGGCTTGAGCTGGAGGCATGGCACTGAGTTTAGAAGTGATGAACTGATTCTGGAAGAGGCATCTTGAGGTCAGACCACACCAAATGACACTCAAGTGCCAAAGCGAAAGGAATGGAACCCCCATCATCTCATATTTGGATTACTAAAACAACCAATGGACTGGGCTTCCTGTCTTAAGCCACTTTCCATTCTAGTTTATTCTCTATTGTTTTAAAGCACAGTTCTGACCCTTTCACAATACTCAGTTAACTCCAGCTCCCTATTACTCTCAGGATCAAATATAAAATCCTGTTTAGCTTTTTAAAGTTGAGGACTCAGTTACACAATGACTCTGGCCCCTTGGTGGATCCTTGCATACCATACACCCATTTTCTAGTTCCAAATATTTTCACTGACTATTCCCTATGTTGATTCTTTGGCTTCCTCCAGGTCACAACTAAAATTCTAAGCTCCCCCTGCCCCCTCTGTAAGAATGCTTTCCTTGGGGTGGAGCCAAGATGGTGGCAGGAGAAGAGCCTCTCTTAGGTGCTTTCTTTAAAATATTTCAAAACCTTAAAATTATGACTCTAAATTTTTGAGAAATTTAGAAAGATCCAGTGAGCCAGTTCTCCAGTCCAAGGTAACCTGGAAAATAGTGGAAAAACTGTGTTCCATGAGGTTGAAGAGGAGGTTGTGCCAGAGCAAAGGAACTTCAGTCCCCTGGGAACAGAGCTAGGGTGCCTGGGAGTGCTGGTTTCCAGCAGCAGAAGCAGTTTTCTGACCCGCACCCCAGAGAGCACTAATCATAACTGGGAAGATCAGCAGGGAGACCTCTGCAAGAGCGAGTGCGAAGCCCAAGACCTCAGCATGGCTGTGGCACTCAGCACAGCCCAGATCCAGGAAATGGAAACAGCCTGGTGGAGCTGGCCAGCAGGAGCCTCCAGGCAGCTGCTCCCTGAGCACTCAGCCTACTGAAGGTAAGGAAGTGGAGGGAGACTGCTGAGGTCTGTCCTCTGTCCCTGGAACAGGAATCTTGGGCTTTGACCACATTCAGACCCTGGTGGCAGTATACATCCCCAAAGAGCAGAGATATCCACCCCCACCCCCACAGCCCTGTGGCAGAGGGGGTAAGCTTGTGGTCATTCACAGACCAGGAGAGTAGTCAGAGCCTCACACACTGAAGTATTTGTGGGGGGTGTTCCAATAATACTCAAAAGCTCAGGAAGCACCCCAAAACCAGGCACAGACTGGGGAAATGAGTAAACAGGGAAAAAAAAGAAACTTGACCATAGACAATTACTTTGGTCCCATGGAGGACCAAAATACTCAATCTGAAGATGAGAAAGTCCAAGCCTCTAAAAACTCCAAGAAATATAGAAGTTGGGCTCAGGCTATGATAGAGCTCAAAAAAGATTTTGAAAATCAAGTAAGGGAGATAGAAGAAAAATTGGGAAAATAAATGAGAGAGATGCAGAAAAAGCATGAAAACAAAGTCAGCAGCTAAGTCAAAGAGATCCAAAAAAATGCTGAAGAAACTAACATGTTAAAAACCAGCATAGGTCAAATGGATGAAACAGTTCAAAAAAGTTATTGAGGAGAAGAATGCTTTAAAAGGCAGAATTGGTCAGATAGAAAAGGAGATAAGAAAGCTCTCTGAAGAAAACAAATCCTTCAGATGTAGAATGGAGTTAAAGGAAGCTGATGACTTTATGAGAAATCAAGACATAATACTTCAACACCAAAAGAATGAAAAATTAGAAGAAAATGTGAAACATCTCATTGAAAAAACAACTGATCTGGAAAACAGATTCAGGAAAGATAATTTAAACATTATTGGTATACCTGAATTTTCCTCCAATCTTGCTTCTCTCCCCCCACCCCCACCCCACAGATAGCACTCTGTCAGTCTTTACTTTGTTTCCATGTTGTACCTTGATCGAAATTGGGTGTGATGAGAGCGAAATCATATCCTTAAAAAGAACAGAATTCTCAGAGGTAACAAGATCAGACAATAAGATATCTGTTTTTTTCTAAATTAAAGGGAATAGTCCTTGTACTTTGTTCAAACTCCACGGCTCTTTATCTGGATACAGATGGTACTCTCCTTTGCAGACAGCCAAAAATTGTTCCCAATTTTTGCACTGATGGAGTGAGCAAGTCCTTCAAGGTTGAACATCACTCCCATGTTGCTGTTAGGGTATACAGTATTTTTCTGGTTCTGCTCATCTCACTCAGCATCAGTTCATGCAAATCCCTCCAGGTTTCCCTGAAATCCTGTCCCTCCTGGTTTCTAATAGAACAATAGTGTTCCATGACATACATATACCACAGTTTGTTAAGCCATTCCCCAATTGAAGGACATTTACTGGATTTCCAATTCTTTGCCACCACAAACAGGGCTGCTATAAATATTTTTGTACAATTAATGTTTTTACCCTTTTTCCTCATCTCTTCAGGGTATAGACCCAGTAGTGGTATTGCTGGGTCAAAGGGTATGCACAAAATTGTTGCCCTTTGGGCATAGTTCCAAATAGCTCTCCCAGAAGGGTTGGATGAGTTCACAGCTCCACCAACAGTGTACTAGTGTCCCAGATTTCCTACATCCCTTCCAACAATGATCATTATCCTTCCTTGTCATATTGGCCAATCTGAGAAGTGTGAGGTGGTACCTCAGAGAAGCTTTAATTTGCATTTCTCTAATAATGAATGATTTAGAGCATTTTTTTCATATGGTTGTGGATTAGTTTGATCTCCTCATCTGTAAATTGCCTTTGCATATCCTTTGACCATTTGTCAATTGGGGAATGGCTTTTTGTTTTAAAAATATGACTCAGTTCTCTGTATATTTTAGAAATGAGTCCTTTGTCAGAATCATTAGTTGTAAAGATTGTTTCCCAATTTACTACATTTCTTTTGATCTTGATTACATTGGTTTTATCTGTGCAAAAGCTTTTTAATTTAATGTAATCAAAATCATCTAATTGGTTTTTGGTGATGTTCTCCAACTCTTCCTTAGTCATAAACTGTTCCCCTTTCCATAGATCTGCCAGGTAGACTAGTCCTTGATCTTCTAATTTGCTTATAGTATTGTTTTTTATGTCTATGTCCTGTAACCATTTGGATCTTATCTTGGTAAAGGGTGTGAGATGTTGGTCTAATCTAAGTTTCTTCCATACTAACTTCCAACTATCCCAGCAGTTTTTTATCAAAGAGGGAGTTTTTATCCCAATGGCCAGACTCTTTGGGTTTATCAAACAGCAGATTACTATAATCCTCTCCTGCTTTTACACCTAGTCTATTCCACTGGTCCATCACTCTATTTCTTAGCCAATACCAAACAGTTTTGATGACTGATGCTTTATAATATAATTTTAGATCGGGTAGTGCTAAGCCATCTTCGTTTGCACTTTTTTTCATTAAGCTCCTGGGAATTCTTGACTTTTTATTTCTCCATATGAATTTACTTACAATTTTTTCTAACTCGTTAAAGTAATTATTTGGAATTTTGATTGGTAGGGCACTAAACAGGTAGTTTAATTTTGGTAGAATTGTCATTTTTATTATATTAGCTCTACCTATCCATGAGCAGTTGATATTTGCCCAGTTATTTAAATCTAATTTAATTTGTGTGAGAAGTGTTTTATAATTGTTTTCAAAAAGATTCTGAGTCTGTCTTGGCAAATAGACTCCCAAATAGTTTATATTGTCTGAGGTTACTTTGAATGGGATTTCTCTTTCTTGCTCTTCCTGCTGTTTCTTGCTAGACATATATAGAAAAGTCGAGGATTTATGAGGGTTTATTTCATAACCTGCAACTTTGCTAAAATTGCTAATTGTTTCCAGTAGTTTTTTAGATTATTTCTTGGGATTCTCTAGGTAGACCATCATGTCATCTGCAAAGAGTGGGAGTTTTGTCTCTTCCTTCCCAATTCTAATTCCTTTAATTTCTTTTTCTTCTCTAATTGCTGATGCTAACATTTCTAATACAATATTGAATAGTAGTGGTGATAAAGGACACCCTTGTTTCACCCCTGATCTTATTGGGAATGCCTCTAGCCTCTCCCCATTGAATATAATGCTTGTTGATGGTTTCAGATAGATACTGCTAATTATTTTAAGGAACAGTCCATTTATTCCTACACTCTCTAGTGTTTTTAATAGGATTGGATGCTGTATTTTGTCAAAAACTTTTTCAGCATCTATTGATATGATCATATGATTTCTGATAGGTTGGTGTTGATATAATTGAGTATGCTAACAGTTTTCCTAATATTGAACCAACTCTGCATTCCTGGAATAAATCCTAATTGATCATAATGTATGATCCTAGTGATGACTTGTTGTGGTCATTTTGCTAAGATTTTATTTAGGATTTTTGCATCTATATTCATCAGGGAGATAGGTCTATAATTTTCTTTCTCTGTTTTAACTCTTCCTAGTTTAGGTAACAGTACCATATTGGTTTCATAGAAAGAGTTAGGCAGAGTTCCATCTTTCCCTATTTTTCCAAAGAGTTTATATAGGAACCAATTGGAACCAATTGTTCCTTAAATGTTTGGTAAAATTCACTTGTGAATCCATCAGGCCCTGGAGATTTTTTTTTTTTAGGGAGTTCAATAATGGCTTGTTGAATTTCTTTTTCTGAGATAGGGTTGTTTAGGTATTTAATCTCTTCTTCATTTAACCCGGGCAACTTATATTTTTGTAAATGTTCATCCATTTCACTTAGATTATCAAATTTATTGGCATAGAGTTGGGCAAAATAATTTTGAATTATTACTTTAATTTCCTCCTCATTGGTGGTGAGTTCACCTTTTTTCATTTATAATACTAGCAATTTGGTTTTCTTCTTTCTTTTTTTTAATCAAATTGACCAGAGGTTTATCAATTTTATTGGTTTTTTCATAATACCAACTTTTGGTTTTATTTATTAATTCAATAGTTTTTTTTGCTTTCGATTTTATTAATTTCTCCTTTAATTTTTAGAATTTCTAATTTGGTATTTGATTGGGGATTTTTGATTTGTTCTTTCTCTAATTTTTTTAGTTGCATGTTTAGTTCATTGATTTCCTCTTTCTCCAATTTATTCATATAAGCATTTAGAGCTATAATATATATCCCCTGAGAGTTGCTTTGAATGAATCCCATAGGTTTTGGTATGTTGTTTCATTATTATCATTATCTAGGATAAAATGGTTAATTCTTTCTATAATCTGTTTTTGGTCCATTCATTTTTTAAAATGAGGTTATTCAGTTTCCAATTTGTTCTGGGTCTATATCTCCTTGGCCCAGTATTGCATATGACTTTTATTGCATTGTGATCTGAGAAAGATGTTTTCACTATTTCTGCCTTTCTGCAGTTGATCATTAGGTTTTTATGTCCTAGTACATGGTCAATTTTTGTATAAATTCCATGTACTGCAGAGAAAAAGGTATATTCCTTTCTATCCCCATTAAGTTTCCTCTATAAGTCTACCATATCTAATTTTTCTAACAATCTATTTACCTCCCTAATTTCTTTCTTGTTTGTTTTATGATTTGATTTATCTAGATCTGATAGTGGGAGGTTGAGGTCTCCCACTAGTAGAGTTTTGCTGTCTATGTCTTCCTGTAGTTCTTTCAGCTTCTCCTCTATGAATTTGGGTGCTGTCCCACTAGTTGCATATATATATATTCAATATTGAAATTACTTTATTGTCTATGGTACCTTTTAGGAGGATAAAGTTTCCTTCCTTATCTCTTTTAACGCTATTTTTGCTGCTGCTTTGTCTGAGATAAGGATTGCTACCCCTGCTTTTTTTACTTCAGCTGAAGCAAAATATATTTTGCTCCAACCTTTTACCTTTACTCTATATGTATCTCTCTGCTTCAAATGAGTTTCTTGTAAGCAGCATATTGTAGGATTCTGGTTTTTAATCCACTCTGCTATTTGCTTATGTTTTAAGGGAGAGTTCATCCCATTCACATTCAAGGTTATGATTACTAATTCTTTATTGCCCTCTGTGCTATTTTCCCTCTATTTGTATTTTCCCCCTTTCCCCCCTTTTATCCATATTCCCCAGTATTTTGTTTCTGAATACCACCTCCTTCAGTGTGTTTGCCCTCCTATATCACACCCCACCTTTCTTTCCCCTTTCCCTTTTTCCCTTTTCCCTTCCCTTCCTTTTGTTATTTCCCCTTATTTCCCCCACTCCCCTTCCCTTTCTCCATCCCCCCTCCCCTTTTCCCCTTTTAATACTTGAAAGGTTAGATATTTTATAAGTTAACTGAGTATGTATAGGTTGACTTTAAGCCAAGTCTGATGAGAAGAAGATTCAAGTGTTTCTCCTCTGCTCCCTTCTTCCCCTCTATTACCATAGGTTTTTTGTACCTCTTAGTGTAATGAGATTTGTCCCAATTAATCCCCTCCCTCTTCCTGTCTCTTTCTTGTCCCCCTTTTTAGGGAGGTAGTGTATTTTTTTAGATCATTCTATCTAAGTCATAGAAAATTCTGAGTGTCTGTCCCTTCTAGATCAGTATATTCTATTGAATAGAGTCAAAATTCCTGAGAGTTATTAGAGTCTTTGTCCCAAGTGGGGTTAAAGCCAGTTACATCCCATTAGATAGCAGGCTCATGGATAGCTCATGGATGTCCATCATTTCTGGCTAGGTACATTCTCTCCATTAAAGTTACATTTCTCAGGATTTATGAGAGTCTCCCCCCCCCCCCCATGCTGGAATATAGCCAGTTTCAATTTACTGGATTGAATTTTTTTCCCTTTTTGCTGACACCCCCCATTTTTTTTATCTTTTCATGTGTCTCTTGAACCTCCTGTTTGATGTCCAAATTTTCTGTTTAGCTCTGGTCTTTTCATTAGAAATTTTTGGAATTCTTCCATTTTGTTAAATATCCATCTTTTTCCCTGGAAGAGAAGGCTCAGCTTTGTGGGAAAGTAGATTCTTGGCTGAATTCCAAGCTCCCTTGCTCTTCGAAATATCTCATTCCAGGCCCTTCGATCCCTTAATGCTGATGCAGCCAGGTCCTGCATGATCCTTACTGTGGCTCCTTGATATTTAAATTGTTTCTTTCTGGCTGCTTGCAGGATTTTCTCTTTTATCTGATAGTTCTGGAGTTTGGCCACAACATTCCTTGGTGTTTTCATTTTAGGATCTTTTTCTGGTGGGGATCAATGTACTCTTTCAATAACTACTTTGCCCTCCAATTCCATGATATCAGGGCAGTTTTCCATCACTAGCTCCTATAATATTAAGTCCAGGCTTTTTTTCTCTTCAGTGTTTTCAGGAAGTCCTATAATTTTCAGGTTGCCCCTCCTCGATCTATTCTCGAGGTCAGTGGTTTTGTTGATGAGGTATTTTACATTTGCTTCTATTTTTTTCTATTTTTTGATTTTGTTTAACTGACTCTTGCTGTCTCATGGAGTCATTAGTTTCTGTAGATTACATTCTTTTTTGGGGGGGAGGAGTTTTCTTCATTGACCTTTTGCAACTCCTTTTCCAATTGGTCAATTCTACTTTTGAAAGAGCTTTCCATTTGACCAATTGAGGTTTTGAGAGAATTAATTTCTTTTTGTATTTGCTCATTTGAGGATCTGAGAGATTTATTCTCCTTTTATGTTTGTCCAATTGTACTTTCTAAGGTTTTGTTTTCTTGTTGCAAGGTATTAGTTGTCTCTCTCAAATTTTTAAGCTTCTTCCTTATTTCTTCAAAGAAGTCTTTCTGTGCTGGAGACCAGACTGTATTCTCCTCAGAGGTTCCAGGACTCTCTGAGTTGGGGTCTTTCCCTTCCAGGAATTTTTCTATGGATTTGCCTTTCCGCTGACCCTTCTTCATTATGCTAAGACCTTGAGTTGGAGGGGGGGTTGGTTCATCTGTGTTTGGGATCGCCAAAGGCTTTACTGAGTGCAGTTTCTCTGGCTGGCGAGTAGGAGGTGCTGGTTGCCCTCTCTGGAGTGTCTGTGACCTTGGTTGAGAGGCCTTCTCCCTTTGCCCAAAGGGAGGAATTGGAGCTATTGAATTCTTTTGCCTTCAATCAGTGGTGGGCTTTACCCTGGCCTGAGGTCATTCCTCAGCTGGGCTGGTTCTTTTGCTCACACACCTGGGCCTGAGGCAGAAGTAGTTTGCAATTGTTTGTTTTGGAGGAGGCGTCAGTGCAATGGAGGCATGGACTCAGAGTTTCTCAGACCTGAGGAGCCCAGTGATGGTGTCCACAGCTCTCCTGCACCCAACCTCTCCCCGCAGCCCCTTCCCTAAGCTCCAGGGTGACAGCCCCAACACTAGTGCCTCTGCTTCCCTGTGGACCCAAGCCCCTTTCGTCCAGCCCCACCGCTGATCCAGCAGGTCTTGCTCTCGCCCTCAGACTCCCGGTTCCGATTCAGCTGTTAATCTGGCTGATCTGGGGCTGATCCTCCCTCTGAGCCCAGACTCACCTGCCGGTACTCAGCCAAGGCTGCTACGGGAGACAAATCCTGAGGTAGATGTTCCTTCTCCTGGCTTTTCTTTCTGGGTTTTGTGGTTTGGATTTCTTTTAAGAGGTTTGTCTCATGTGATAGATGGGGAAGAGATCAGGAGACCTGTCTTCTCTCTGCCATCTTGGACGGAAGTCCTCCTTGACCTCATTTTTAAGGAATTCCTACAGGAAAATTGCCCTGATATCCTAGAAGCAGAGGGTAAAATAGAAATTGAGAGAATCTACCGATCTCTCCCAGAAAGAGATCCCCCAAAAAACCCCTCCGGGAATATTATAGCCAAGTTACAGAACTCCTAATTCAAAGAGAAAATATTACAAGCAGCCGGAAGGACACAATTCAAATATCATGGAGCTGCAGTCAGGTCACACAGGACTTAGCAGCATCTACATTAAGGGCTCACAGGGCTTGGAATATAATATTCTGGAAGGCAGAAGAGTTTGGAATGCAACTGAGAATCAACTATCCAGTAAAGCTGAACATCCTCTTCCAAGGCAAAAGGTGAACTTTCAATGAAAAAGGGGGAATTTCAAATGTTCCTGTTGAAATATCCAGAGCTGAACAGAAAATTTGACCTTCAAATACAGAACTCAGGTGAAGCATAGAGAGTGGAAGAGAAGGGTAAACTTTGAGGGACTTAATGATGATGAACTGCATGTATTCCTTCATGGAAAGATGATACTGATAATACTCATATGAACCTTCTCATTTAATAGAGCAAGTAGATGATGCACAGGAGAGAGCTGAATTTGAAGATATATTGTAAAAATGGAGTGAATGAGTGAAGGGAAATGTACTGGGAGTAAGAGAAAGGAGAGGTGGAATAGGCTAAGATAGTTCATATAAAATGCAATGGTCTGGAATGGGTGAAGGCGAGGGGGAATGAGGGAACCTTCACTCTCATCAGAAATGGCTCAGAGAGGAAACAGCATACACATTCAATAGAGTATAGACATCTAGAAGAAAGAGGAGAGCAGGGGGACAGGGGGAAGGGGGGTATCATAGGAGAGGATAGTCAGATATAACACATTTTTTTTTACTTTTTGCAGGGTGGTGGGACTGGGTGGCCTGTCCAGGACCATGGGCACGGTGGTTGCTGGGTATCTGGGGTTGGATGTGGGCTTGGAGCCTCTTGGCCACAGGGTCAGTTCTCTGTCCACTGTACCACTGGGCTGCCCCACAGCACATTTTAGAAGAGGAACAGAGTGAAAGGAGAGAGAAAATATAATAGATGGTAGTGGGAACGAATGGATGGAGGGAATTACAATCAGGAACAGCAACTGTGGAAAAAATATGGAAGGAACTACTATGATGGATTTATGATAAAGATTGTGATCTACCCAAGACAGAGATGATGGTATCAGAACACAGACTGAAACACATTTTTTTCTCTTTCTTTTACTTTATTTCTCATGAGGCTTTATATTTTTGTGGGGGAGGAGGAATTATGTTTACTCAAACAAAAACATTTGAGCAATGTGTAAATAAAAAAATAAAATCTTTCTTAAAAAAGAATTCCAGGGCCTTCCCAGTTTATCCCATGTCCAGCTCATCTGTTCATATCATGGTTTTCAGAGCTTTCTTTCACGGCACGGGAGGGTGAGAACAGTTCATTCCCAGAGCCAGGTGAGGGCGGCAGCCTCTTGGCCCCTTCAGGGCCGTGGTCATCTCCCACTCTCCTCCAGGTCGGGGGCACTTGGACCACCATGTGTGGTCTCCTCATCAGCCTCCTGTGTTCAGATAGCCAACCTTTACCACGGTCCAATTGATGGCTCCACCACTTCGAGACTCTGGTTTTGGCCTCCGGCCTCAGAGAGTGACTCCCAGCAGAGGTGCCAGGCCTTCAGTGGAAAGGAGACTCTGAGAGTGATGCCACCTCTATGGCTTGACTGTCTTCTGGAAAACTCCCGTCAACCGCTGCCATCTCCAGAGGACAGCGCCTCAACCAATAGATGGGGAGGGCTTTTCTGCATGGGCACAAAATAGGACCAGTCATAGGTGAGACGAGGTGGGCTTTTCTCACCTGATTCTATTTCCTGGTCTCTCCTGGCATGCCTCATGCCCCCTTCCCTGGATTCTCTGTGTGACATAATAATCTAGTGGGAATCCAGAATCTGTTTGAAAGTTCTTCCCCTCAGACAAGAGATTATTAATATATGGCTAAATTGTGGAAAATCTGAGAGTGACTATGGCAGCTGAAGCATTCCTAGTGACCCCAAAACAAACAAAGTCCCCTTCGCTGAAACTGGGACCAGGCCCCAAAATGGGTGAGGATGATCTTCAAGAATCTGCTGTACCTGCCAAGGTCTTCCACCAGTTATTCCTTCTGCCAGAGAACAACCAGTCCCCAAATCAAAAGACTGGTGAGGAAGATGCCATGATCTTAGGGAAGGATGCTCATCCCTCTTCCTGGGTGGCTATTCCCCCTAAGGATAGGTGGGCCCATAAATGGGAAGTACCACCTTGGGCCTTCCCATCAGAACTTCAGGAGCCTGTGGTATTTGAAGATCTAAATGTCTATCATTCCCAAGAGGAGTTTGTGGACCTGAGTCTTGCTCAGAGGCCCCTCTTTTCCAGGAATCATGGAGGGGAGAATGTGCGTGACTCGGTCTTAAAAATAGATTTCAATGAGAATAAGGAAGATGATCATCAGCCAGAAGATCAAGAGTTTGTAGAACATGACATGTTATCAGGTTACTGTGAAAGGTATGGTTCTCAGATTTTTAAGCAGGTAAAAGACTATGAGAAGCATTTGGATAGCCTAGAAAGGATAAGACTAAATTCCTCAATCCCAAAGAAAAAGAGTTTAAGAAGTCTTTTAATTACTGTTGAAAATGATACCCCATTAGAAGACCTTTCAGAATATGTGGACATGACAATTCTTGCACTTTCTCAAAATCGGAGAACACAAAGATTCTATACATGTCCATAGTGTAGAAAATACTGAAAGTTCTTATTTCCTATCAGAGAAGAGATACTGGAGAACACATGATTTTTTCAATGTGGGAAAGGCTTCAATCATAAAATAAACCTCAAATAAAAATGAATAAACTGGAGAGAAACCTTATACATGTTTTTAGCATGGAAAAAAACCTTTCATCAATACTCTCACTGGAGTCACCATGAAGTAATTCATATAAAGGAACTAAAATGTCAAGAATGTGTGAAAAGTTTCTTAGGAGATACAGAATTCTTGCTTCATCCAGAAACTCATGAAGAAGAGAGACCCTAGATATAGTGATGGGACAGAGGAATAAGTCGGCAGTCAAAACTGTACCAGATATCAAAAAACCCACTTCATATCTAAATCACAAAAGTGTTGTCAAGTTAATCAATCAGACCTCAGTTACCCTGATATGATTTTCCCTGTGATGACCCTCTAAATGCCAAGAATGTAAGAAAAAAGTTTTGGAACTCTGATCTCATATTGTGAAGCTTTAATAATTCAAATGAAATGAATATCTAGTCATCACAACTCAGGCATTATTTGATCTTTGAAGAACATATAAGGGGGAAAAAACTTATATGAATGGGCCAAGCCTTTGTAATTCAGATAAAGGACTAAGGATAATTTCCATGTAAAGCAACACAAAGAGAATTATAAAGTCTCTAAATCTCTCTTTCAAAGAAAACCTCTGTATTTTTCTGTCTTATCTACAGGTTTCTCTTAGGAGTGACCAAAATAAAAGCTGAATATGAACCCAAGACAATGTAGTTATCCTTTCTTTTTTTACATGAAAATTAGCATTAAAATATGGCAATATAAAAATAAATCAAGTATAACTGATACATATCATATACTTGTCAGAGTCTTGGATATAGTGATACAACAGATCTTATTAGATCTATTAAATAAATGACTAAAAGTTTGAAATTCTAAAAGGAAAATTTCACTTTGGACAAGGAACTACCATGGATTAATTTAAAGGGTCTACAAAGTAGATCACTCTGTTTTGGATTATACATAAGTGCAGATTCTGGAACTTAATACATACATACATATATATATATATATATGTATATATATATATATATATATAGCTATATTTATAGCTTTTACCATTTCAGTATAATATTTGTATTCTGGGACTTATTTTGGATATTTATGTTTTAGCAGAAATATGCTATTTTGTCTCTTATATGATAAAGTTTTCTGCAAAAAATCCAAAAACCCCCCAAAAACATAACCTCAAAATCAGCCATGAAGGCAACTGAAGCAAATATATGGAGACTTTAGAATTTGGTCAGACAGCAAAGATGCCAAGGTCATCCACTACATCCCATGTCAATTGTCTTAACTTTTGTCCTGCCATTCAATGAATCAGGAAGAGAGTTGAGGCTGACAATTTTATTCAGCTCTGCCTCACTTAAATCCAATTCATAAAGCAAATCAAGACATAATTGCTCTGTTTAACAACTTCCTGTCTAGTATTACTTATCAAGGCAGGCTAGAGAGCACTGACAGTCTACCCTGCTCACACAGTTCTTACAGTCATCCTTAGTTTTTATTATTCTCATGTATAGACTCATGCCACTTTCAACATAGCTCTTTTTTTCTCCACTCCCAATTTTGCCTACTGCCAGAATCTTTGACTCTGGTGTCTCTACCCTTTGCTTCAGATTTGGTCGTGCTACTAAGTGCATTTTCAAAACTCCTATGCTATAAAGCCTCCCTACCAATGCTACCTTCATCAGAGATGATGTTGTACTACGTAAGCAAGGCAGAATTGAAAAAGTTGAAAGGAAACGTGAGATACGTAAGTTTAGGTGTACACATGGACTATTTCTTTCCAACTTGTGGAAGAGCATTCTGAACTCATATGGTCTGATCAGCCACAATCAGCCACACTGTAACTTGTCTCTAACATAGTGATGTCATTTTGATCTTCTTCAATTATGAAGGACAAGAACCCACCCAACAATGGTGATGTCACTATACAGAAAGCCCTTTCAATCTCTTCTGGGAAATAGTTTAGGGAATGTCCACAAATTTCTGAGCAAGGTTCTCTCAGCCCCAAGGACTGTGGGAAATGCAATCTATAAGCACATTCTACTTATATTTCAAAGTCTGAACCAAGTTTCCTTAAAGTAATGCCTATTGACCTTTAATGCAAGTTATAGTACAACACACAATTAAGCAGGTATCTAGTGACTGAAACCTAATTTATTGTAAATATATAACAAGAGGTATTATTTTGGTTTTATTTTAATTTATAGAATAATCAATCCCCTCTCCCTTCCTCAAGAATTTGCTAAGAGGCAGAACTTCTCAGTTATATGTAAAGAGATTGATCACCACCTGAACAGATTTTCCTGATCTCTTAATACACATATAAAATACACAGTATAAACTGCAATACTTTAAAACAGTTGTGTTCTTATTGGTTTGGGGGATCTTTCCATTTATTCAAGTCAACACCCTTGATAGATGATATCATGAGTTGGTGTGGTTAAAACAAAAATCTCCACTAATGACCAATATTTTAGTGATTATTTTCTCCAAACATTGAAAGGATGTTCTTTGAAAGATAGACACACTGTCCATTGTGGGGTCCATATTGGAAGTTGTACTAACTTGGTATGATCTGCCAAATTTTCTTGTCCAATGGCATAATCTTCATGAGCTGAGAATCAAGTCATGTCAAAGGATTGGAAAAAGACTTTAGTCAAGGCAGTCAGAATATAATAAATATCTAATATATTTAAGTTTCAGAGAAGTAGCTGAACTAAACTGGTAAAAAGAGTTTTCTCCTTAGTCAGCTCTCTAAACTAATAAAATTAAAGGTATGGCTGATTATACACATATAACACATATGGATATATATGTATACTTACATACATATATTTTTGTGTATAGCTAAGAGGCATGTTACATATAAACTAGAGCAGAGTTATTCAAAATATGACCTGCAGGGCAATTTTATGTGGCCTCCTGTGGGTTTACTGAATACTTTAATAAATGAAGTCGAGCTACTGCAGGACTCTCATTAAAATGGCAAAGCAAAATATATTTTATGTTGTTTCAAGAAAAACTTTTAAAAGTAAGGTTGGACAGCCCTGAACTAAAGAATGATTACACTAAATAGAGTCTTGTAGGGTTTCTTTAAATAAGAAATTAACAGTTGTTTGTAAAATATGATTTATTGAGTGTTTCTCATTCAATTTTTTATTTTCTCCCAGTTACATGTAAAAACAATTTTAAAATTTATTTTTAACACTTTGAGTTCCAAATTTTCTCACTTCTTCCACCCTCCCTCACACTGAGAAGATAAGCAATTTGATAAATTTACAGGTGTAGTAATGCAAAATATTTCCATAATAGTTATGTTATGAAAGAAAATATAGACCTACCCCCCAAAAAAACTCTTAGAAAAATAAAGTTTAAAAAAATGTGCTTCAAACTATCTTCAGACACCACAAATTCTTATTCATTATATGCCCTTCAAAATCACAGCTGATCTTCTTATAGTATTGCTTTACTTTATACATATTTCCCTTTGCATCAGTTCATGTAAGTCTTGCCAGTTTGAGAACACCTTGCTCATCATTTCTCACAGCAGAATGTTATTCCATCATAATCACATAACACAATTTATTGAGCCATTTCCCAGTTGATGGGCATCACCTCAATTTCCAATTCTTTGCTGCCAGAAAAAAGCTATTATAAATATTTTTGCACATATAGGTCTTTTTCTTTTCTAATCTCTTTTGGGATACAAACCTAGTAGTGATATTTCTAGGTCAAAGGGTTTGCATGGTTTTATAGACCTCAGGGAATAGTTCCAAATTGCCCTACAGAATGGTTGAATCAGTTCGTAACTCCACCATCAGTGCATTAATTTCTCATTTGCCCACATCCCCATAACACTTGTCATTTTCCTTTTCTGTCCCATTAGCTAATATATGAGATATGAGGTAGTCCTTCAGAATTGTTTTAATTTGCATTTCTCCAAACAATAATGAGTTAAATGTGGCTATAGATAGCTTTGATTACTTCATCTGAAAACTGCACATATCAATTGGGGAATGGCTGTCATGTTTATAAATTTGACTCAGTTCTCTTTATGTTTAAGAAATGAAACTTTTATTTAAAAAATTTGCTTCATTTTTCACAATTACTATCACTAGTTATTTCCCTCCATCCTCTTCCCTCCCACCTCCATTTACTGTTTATTGTATCTCTCTCTTCTTTCACTCAGTCCCTCCTCACAAGCATTTTGACTCTGACAGCTCTCTCCTCAATCTGTTCTACCTTTTATCACCTCTTACCCTCCTATTATCCCCTTCCTTTCTTATTTTTTCTGTAGATAAGATAGATTTCTATACCTAATATTGTGTGTGCATGGCATTGCCTCTTTGAGCCAATTCAGATGCAAGTAAGGTTCACTCATTCCCCTTTACTTCCTCCCTCTTCCCTTGTACTATAAAAACTTTTTCTTCTCTATTTTATGTGAGATAATTTACCCCATTCTAATTCTCCCTTTCGTTCCCCCCAGTACATTCCTCTCTCAACCCTTAATTTCATTTTTTTAGATATCTTTCCTTCATATTCAATTCACACTTGTGCCCCCATAAATATATATTCTTTCTAACTGCCCTAATAATGAGAAAGTTCTCAATGAGTAAATCAGTATCATCTTCCCCATATAGGAATGTAAATAGTTTAACCTTATTAAGTCCCTTATGATTTTTCTTTTCTGTTTATCGTTTTATTCTTCCCTTGAGTCTTATATTTGTAAGTCAAATTTTCTGCTCAGCTCTTGTCTTTTCATCAGGAAAGTTTAAAAGGTCTCTATTTCATTAATATCTTTCTTTTACCCTGAAAGATTATGATCAGTATGTTGGGTAGTTTATTTTTGGTTGTAATCCAAACTTTTTTGTCTTCTGGAATATCAGATTCCAGGCTCTAAGATCCTTTAATGTAGAAGTTGCTAAATCTTAGGTTATCCTGACTGTGGTTCCATGATACTTGAAATGTTTCTTTCTGGCTGCTTACAATGTTTTCTCCTTGACCTAGGAGCTCTAGAATTTAATTATTAATATTCTTGGTTATAATATTTGGGAATCTCTGCCAGGAGGTGATCAATGGATTCTTTCAATTTCTATTTTATCCTTCAGTCATATGATATCAGAACAATTTTCCTTGATAATTTCTTGAAAGATAATGCCAAGGCTCTTTTTTTGATCATGGGTTTCAGGTAGACCATTAATTTTAAAATTATCTCTTCTGGATCTATTTTCCAAGTCATTTTTTCCCCAATGAAGCATTTCACATTTTCTTCTTTTTTTTTCTTCTTTTTGTTTTATTGTTCCTAGATTTCTCATGGTCCTTAATTTCCATTGGCTCAATTCTAATTTTTAAAGAATTATTTTCTTCAGTGAATTTTTGTGCCTCATTTTCCACTTGGATAATTCTACTTTTTAAGGTATTCTCCCCATTGGCTTTTTATATTTCTTTTATCGTTTAGTCTAGTCTGTTTCTTATGGTGCTATTTTCTTCAGTATTTTTTGTGTCCTCTTTTCCAAGCTATTGAGTTGGGTTTTTTTTTTCATGATTTTTCTTGCATCACTCTCCTTCTTCTCAATTTTTCCTCTACTGCTCTTGTTTATTTTCAGAATCCTTTCTTAGCTCTTCTATAGACTGCAATCATTTCATATCTTTCTTGGATGCTTTGGATGTAGGAACTATGACTTTTTTCTGTGTTCTTCTGAGTGTGTATTTTGATCTTCCTTGTCATCCTACTATCTTTCTGTGACCAGATTTTTTTCTGTTAATTACTCATTTCACCAGTCTATTACTTGACTTTTAACTCTTTGTTAACAGTAAGGCTCTGTTTCCAGGGTAGAGGAAGCTCTGTTCCAAGTTTCAGGGGTTTTGTACAGCAGTTTTCAGAGATACTTTTAGGGATCTGTAAATTTTCAGTTTTTACAAGGTGGTATGATCTAAGGGGAGATGTGTTTGCTACTCTCCTGGCTTGTGCTCTGGCTGATGAATGACCACAAGCTTTCTTTTCTGCCCTGGAACTGTGAGGTTCTCTCTCCTCTGTGGCCTTAAACTCTGGTGTGTTACTTCTACTTTTCACTCTGAAACTGCCATCCAGCACTGTGACCTGGATCTGAATATGGGTAAAGCAACAGTCCTTCAGTGCTAGCAAAGAGACCCCTGTAATCTCCTGCTGACCAGTTATTTGTCTTCCTTTGCTGTTGGTGGGATGAGAGCTCTGGAAGTAGCTGCTACCTTTGCTAATTCAGTGACTTCCAAGGCCTGCTCCTAGTTTTCTGGGACTGAGGTTGTGCTGGCATAGCCTGTACTGATTGGTACTCTTCTCTCATCCTGGTATAATAGCTTTTCCTGCCAATCTTCCAAGTTGCTTTGAGCTGGAAAATTATTTCACTCCATCTTTTCTGTGAATTCTACTGGTCTAGAATTTGTTTAGTCATTATTTAAAGGTATTTGGAGTGGTTTGGGGGAGAGGTCATGTGAGTCCTCTGCCATTACTCTAGCCTCAAGAGGTTCCACCTATTGAGTGTTTTTCAGAAACCTACTTGATGCATGAAATAAAGTATATGGGTATAATAATATGAGTATCTATTTAATCTATATTTTGGTAAATTCAATGTATGTGTGTATATTTGTGGATACATATAGACATGGATGTATGCCGCATAGTAGTGTGCTAACATTTGTTAAGCTGTATCCTCAGATGAAAATATTTTAGAGGCAGGTAGGTGCACAGTGAACAGAGCACCAGCCCTGGGATCAGGAGCACATGAGTTCAAATCCAACCTCGGACATTTGATACTAGCGGTGTGACTTTGGGCAATTTATTTAATCCAATTACCTCACAAAAAAAAGAATGAAAATCGTATTGTATTTGATTTGAGATATCAATCAATCAATCAATAATTATTTATTAAATGCCTACTATATGTATGAGGTAAAGTGCCAGGCATGGAGATTTAAGTATAAAGAATGAAGTAAACTCTGCTAGTATGTAAGTAGTTTATATCCCAGTAAATACATACAAAAATGCAGCATAAATATAAAATGAATAAATAAAAATATATACAAAGTGATTAAATAATAAATAATTTAAGAACAAGGACACTAACACTTAGGGGAATCAGGAAGGTTTCATGTAGAATGTTGTTCTTGAACAACATCTTAAAAGAGAAGACTTTATAAGGTGGAGGTAAGGAGGCACTGTATTCCAAGCATGTGGATTAATCACCAAAATGGAAGATGGAGTATCATGAGTGGAGAACAGAGTTTCCCTGCATCTAGAGTGCAGTTGAGACTGTAATGGTCACTAAGTTAGGTTGGAACCAGTTTGTGTCAAGTTTTTAAGGCTACAGAGAATAATTTATATTTTATCCTGCAGGCAATAAGAAGCCATTTGAATTGATTGAGTATATTTTTGATCAGATCTGTGTTTAAGGACAATTACATGAGTAGAACAAGGTTGAATATAGTATATAGATGTATATAGTATATAGATTATATAGATGAGAAAGCAAGGCAAATACATAGAAATATTACACAGAATCAGTTTAAACTTTAAATTGAGGATACATTTGCATATGAAAGGTTAGCACGCCCTCATGTGGTTACTCAAACATAAAACAAACTAATTCCTTTGTCTTGTTTTTTAGGTACCATTTGGTAACATAACAATAATTTTATTTCCACAGAATCATTTATATTTCTGTTTTATGGAGTCAGATTTTTTTCTCAAATCATTATAAAGAAATCAGAACAGTCACCTAAAAAAAGTGGCAATGATACTATTTAATGATAATTGTGCTGACTCTAACCTTTCCTCTGTTTTCTCTTCCTATCTCTTATACTGTTCCCTTTTCTTGGAATAAACTACCACCTCTTAATCCTCCCAAATTCCTATCTCAGTCATTTGAAACTTCTCTTTTTCTAGAAGGATCAATCTCCTCAACTTGTCAGATATTAGAGAAAATATATTTTGTGGGTTGGCATCAAAGCTAAAGAAATTCATTCATTAGCTTTAATTAAAAACAGAATTTCCTTTGGTATGTCTAAGCCATCAGATGACATCATCCCCTCCCCAAATTTTTTCAGTTTAGAAAATGAGTCGAAGTGAATAAAATGAAGTTTAGGACTTCTAGTAGGATGGTTGCCCAAGATCCCCATATCTATACCAACAAATCCCAGAATTTCATGTCAGACAAAATAATAATTAAAAAAATACAATGAGGGGCAGCTAGATGGTGCAGTGGATAGAGTGCCAGCCCTGGAGTCAGGAGTACCTGAGTTCAAATCCGACCTCAGACACTTAATAATTACCTAGCTGTTTAGCCCCTTGGGCAAGCCACTTAACTCCATTTGCCTTGCAAAAACCTAAAAAAAAAAATACAATGAGAAACTACAATAAGTCATATCTTCCACCTCAGAATTTCACTAAAAAATCAACTGAAATTCACAAGGGCAATAAGAAAAAGATTCCTCAGATAAAATAAGAACTAGCAGAATAGGGCAGATACCTGTAGCTTGCCAGACTCTTTGTCCAGCAAGTGGGCATCACCCAGTAGGCTTCTGACTGGAAATCAGACTGGGACAGTCCAGAACCAGGGACTCTGAGATCCCTAACATTCTTTCCTGGGACACCATAGAGGGCTTTTACTCTCTATTTCAAAGAATTGGGGGGAGGGTGATAATAGGAGCAAGAGGAAGCAGGCAACCTGAAGATGTAGAGGTCAGTACAAGAATATAAATGAAGTTAAGCAGGTCAGATCACCATACTCAGAAGTATGTCAGAGGACAGAGCCTGGCTTTGGTACAATGTTTCAATTGGGAACTAAATGGGAATAGATGAGTAAATAAAAGAAAACATTAACTAATATCAACATTATCACAATGTGATGACAATGTAAGGAAAGACCTAAAGGGAAAAATGCATTTTCCACAAACATTGCATGAATACCAGAAAGAAATAAAGCAAAAGGAGGAAAAAAATTGAAATAATTTTTTAGGAAAGATTGAAAGAAGAATAAGTAGCTCAGGAGAGAGAATGGTCAATCTACCCAAGAAATGAATTTTCTGAAAACTAGAATAGACCAAATAGAAATCAATGATTACATAAGATAATAAGAAATGCTAGGCTAAAAAAAACTCAAAAGAGAATGTAAAAAGAAAATGTAAAATATCTGATACAAAGAAATGGAATTTTTCAAGGAGAGATAATTTTAAAAGTATTGAATTTCCTGAAAAAACCATGATTAAAAAAAGACCTGGACATTAAATTTCAAGAAATCATAAATGCAAATTACCACTATCTATTAGAGTCAGAGAACAAGGTAAAAATAGAAATATTCATCTGTGTGCATTACTTTTGAATCTTTATCTTTTCCCATTTCTTCTGGTTCTTTTTTAGAGTTCTTTATTGATTATGTTGCAGTCTTCTTACACCTTCCATTTATTTCTTCATTGCCCAGTCTGTGGTAATCATCTCTAGCTTTTCAGAGTCAGTGCTATTCCATGTCTAACAGGCATATAGTAACATCAATAAAGTGTTGGCATTGAAAAGATTAGCCTTTAATCTCATGAGAATCTTGGAGTCAGTAAAAGTGCTTTGTTAATTTCCGCAAAGCTCCTATAATTCTCAATCCCAATTCTCAAAGAACTATTGTATGAATGAACGAATAAAACATTTTCTAAGTTCTTACAATGTATAAAACTCTGTGGTAAACACTGGACACATAAATAGAAAAGCAAGATAGACCCAGCTCTCGAGAAACTTAAATTCTAAGAAGGCTTTAGCTGAAAGTCATATGATGCAACAGTAAAGGAGATGTTAATAACTCTTTTATAATATCATTGCCACTAATAAAATAATAACAGTTTCTGATGTTGAATGTTTTGATAGTACTAAAGATAATGGTAGCAAAACTTTCTTTTCTAGGTTTTTCAAGTAACTGATTATGACACAATAGGAACAATTGCCAACTGCATTTCTACTAACACATTCAAATACATGTATATGTATAGGTATAGGTATATATATGTATATATTTATAGAATAAATATGTGCAGAACTATTTAAAAAATAAATACAAGGTAGTAACAGAGAGGAGGTTGAGGGAGGGAGGGAGATTAGGAAATGCTTTATATAGAAGTGACAAAGTTCATTACATGGGAAGGTCAATGTAAAGATGGGACAAGAGATGGAGTGCAATGTAAGAAACATTGAGAGAGCTAATGTGTTTGGATTATAGAATGCAGGAAGTTTGATGATTGATGTTTTTGTCCTTTTTTCTTGAAGAAGACCATGACCTAGGGAGGTGATATTATGATGCAATGAATTGGATTTCAATGAGGGGGTGCTATACTAAGTCACCAGCCTCATTTTCTCCTCAGGAGCCATCTGGGCATAGTGACTAGATATGGATTAGGATGACTTGGAGATGGCTATGGATGCAGTGGAAAATTTTGGCCTTTTAAAAGCTAGTTTTTTCCCAGGGTCACGGTGTGACTGAGGCAAGGCCCATTAGGTCAATTAGGTTAGGTAAGAGAGAGATAAGAAGAGGCCAAGAATGATCATATTCTCCCCCACAAAAAATCTTGGAAGGTAAGACCCTCAGGGATACTCAGTGATCAAGAAGAGCCTCTTTTGTATAGTCCACAAAAAAATAGTAATCTGGAAGGGGAAGACCCTCAGGGTTTCTGATCAAAATGAGCAAAGTAGGCTTAATCTGAGCCTCATTACTGCTTAATCAAGGAGACCAGAGTAATTTGGGACTTATAAACCCTAAAAAATCTTGTGAAGCCTTTGGGCAAAGCACCCCACATGGGAAGAAAGGAAAAAAGAAAGAAATAAAGAAAGGAAGGAAGGAAGGAAGAAGGAAGAAAGGAAAGAAAGGAAGGAAGGAAGAAAGGAAGGAATGGAGGAAGCAAGGAAGGAATGGAGGAAGGAAGAAAGGAAGCAAGGAAGGAATGAAGAAAGGAAGCAAGGAAGAATGCAGAAAGTAGAACAGAGGATAGAAAAATAAATTGGAGTCAAGTTGTGAAAGACTTTAAAAGAAAAACAAAAGAGTTTATATTTTATCCTAGAGGCAACTAGTTTGTTGAGAAAAGTGACATCAACTATTAAATTAAGGAAAATAATTTTTACAGAATAATCTGAAGTTATATTTTCATTCAGTACTAAAGCAAGATTTTTATATACTTCAGTGGTTTTTGACATTGCTACTTTTGAGCATCAGACTAAAGAAACCCATATAAAGTTAATATGTTGAAACAATGTAAAGAGAAAAACAATAGGCATCCAGATATTTGTGATTCATGCATACAAAGAGTGATCTCTAGTCGTGTAACTGGTGCTTTAGATTGTATAACTTTGTGCTTACTAGATAATGTTGTATAGTGTTCTGCTTATCCACATAATTCACATAAATGAACAGTTTTTAACATATTAAAAAAAAGTTATAAAAATTTATCCCCTTGAAACCTATACCAAGGAAAAAAGTACAAATTCACCATTGTGTCATCAGTGTTAGGTAATTTTCACTTAGCAGAGTCATTTAGTGGAAACTAGTGATTATAGGAAGATCCCTAGCACTGCCTTAACTCCTCCCTTACCTAATTCCAGCATGTTCTCTATAGTAACCCTAGCCTTACTTCTGTTGGGTGCTGCTATTATCAGCCCAGTTGCAATGCCTTTTGAACTGTCCTAACTTTCTCTCCCTAACCTCATGGAACTTTATTGCATATAGTTTTGACAGTATACACCATTACTGTAACACCTGTTCCAAACAAAGTCTCTTTACTGGTAGAGATGAATACCCTTCCCTGTGTGAGGGTTGAAAGTTGGAGAACTCTACCCTTTATTCTTTTTCTTCCAATCTCTTCATACTTTGAATGGTTTAGGGAATTTCTGGCTTCTAGCTTTAAGGATGCTGAAAGAAAAGACTCTGGAAATAAATGAGAGGAGTAGACAGTCTCCCTCATGTCCATATCCTTAACGTGCAGTGCGGTAAGAGGCAGTGAGGAATACACTTTTGGTTGAGCTGAATTATCTTGTTCCAAATGGTAGTGCTTTTTTTTTTTCCATATTGCTGATAAATGTTTTCCTTCATATACTTTATTTGTTTTGCTACTGATTTGGATAAATGTGTTTTCTTTGACAATTGTTCTTTTGCTAAGTGTGCTCATTGTGAAATTGGTATCAGGAGGGAAAGGATCAAGCCTTTAATGTAGAGCTCCAATAATGGGAAATAGTAATCAAATATTAGATTGAACCAAATCAAATATAGCCAATGGGGTTTGGGATTGTCAATTAAAAATAGAAATTTAGGGTTCCTGAAAGATGATGGAATTGACATGCTCCCTGAGATTTCAAAACTTCTCAGGATTTATTGTAAAAATTTTGCAAAGTAAACAGCTTAAAACTTTTCCTCCTCCCAAAGAAGCAATAGGCACTTTAGGACAGGGTGGACAAAAAAAGTCTAGGTAAGGTTGCTTGGGAGACGGAGACAGGGAGAGAAGGGGATAAAGAGAGAAAGACAGTCAGTCAGGAAGAGAGCTGACTGTACCAGAGATTGGACGAGCCCTGAGCAAAGGTCCAGCTCAGATTTTATAGTTTTGCCCTTTATCTGGGCAATGAGGGCTAAAGGGGAAATCCCTTCCCCCCTTACGTGACCAAAACCAGATAGAAGGTTGGAAGCTGAGGGCTGGGAATGAGGAGACAGGGTACAAATTTTACATTTAACAATGAAACAACAGAGGTCAATTTACATCTCAAAGAGTAAAGACCTTTAACAAGATTTAACAGCATTAAAGACTACAGAATTCGTTTTTGATCGTAAATTTTCTACATTCATAATTCTCTGCATCAGTATTCCTAAACTAACAATATTTAAGGGAATGATCACTTCTCCCTCTGGGAAGAGCAGAATGATCTTTAACTTAAACTTCCTGTTTTCCCTTCTGGCAGAATTAAAGTCTCTTGTAGAGAAGAGTGGGGAGAAAAGACTGTTAGCCTTCCCTATACTTGGTTCTTTTCCAAGTGCTATTCCATTGCTAGATAAGGACTTTTGAAATGCATTAGGAAATTGCAAAACAAAGTGTTTTGTGAACTTTGAGGTAAGAGAAGAAGGTCAATGATGTCAGGATGTATTTTCTGTAGGAGGCATTTGAGTTGTGCTTTAAAGGTTAACTGGAAATTCAGCAAACAAAGAAGAGAAAAGAGGATTTCCCAGGTGTAAGGAATAGTTGGAGCAAAAACATGGAGATAGGAGAATACAGAGTACATTAATGGGATAGAAAGTACAGTTTAGTTGCAAGGTAAAATGCTTAAAAGAGAGGGAAAAACATGACTGAAAGCTGGGTATGCAGGGTGGTGTCAGGCTGTAGTGGGCCTTGAAGGTTAACTTGGAGTTTGAACTTCATTTTGTAGATAAGGGAGAGCCACTGAAAACTTAAGCAGAGGAGTGACTTGACCAGATTGATGTGCAAGTCATTAAAAATTATTTTCAGTGCCCCAGTCTCTTTGTTTTGTATTTCTCTCGCTTCTTTCACTCCTTCCTTGGATGCCCAGGATTTTCTTCTCTTTCCCTAAAATAATTGCTCTTGAGACTGGATTGAAAGGATTCACAGTATTTCTAATCTCTGGAAGAGAGATCTTAGTAAAACAGATGTTATATTTTCTGAAAAAGTTAGTCCTTTGTAGTCTCTAAAAACTGACTTTGGGGCCCCTTGTTACTTTTCCCATTTTGAGTAATCAGTGATACAAATCTTGACTCAAAGTCTCTATTTAGTATAACTATTAGCAGACCATGAAAGAGATACCAATCTATCATTAAGAGCAGTTAAGACCTGAAAGCCATGAAAATTGTAAGATGAAATAAAATTGTAAAGTCATTTTCTGATGCCCATGTATATATGTATATATGTATATATGTATATATGTATATATGTATGTATATATATGTATATATATATATACATATATATATATATATATATATATATATATCTTTAGAGATGGTTGAAGGTGAGAAGAAATTTTCTGGGAAAAAACTTATGGGCTATGGGGTTAGTGGTTGGGAAGCTGTCTCTCATTATATGGGCAAAATAGAGGAAATTATCAGTTGATCTTTGTTGAAAGTTTTCAGTGGCCAGCCATGGGCTGGCTTCCCTCTTAGTGGAAGTTAGAAACCAGTGAAGCTCAGCAGTCATCAGGATTCTGCTAGAACTTCTAGGTTTGGGGTTCTCCATGCATAACAGTACCATCCCATGTCTTCTTTCTGTTTCCTCATTCTGACTCCAGCCCACAGCTTACTCAGGCACATCACAGGATTTTTCTTTCTATGTTTACTTTTCAATTTTGTCTATTTCTTTACTAGGTAATTCTCTCCTCCCCTTTTGATTTTTTTCAAATTTCTTGCCTCTTCTTACACCCAGGCTCAAGGCTCAGAAGGAGATCCAATGGCCTAGAGCATTTCCCAATGAACTGTTCTCTTTTCTTCTCATTGTGCATATAAAGCTGTTCTGGGTTGTTTCCTTTAAAGGTAGGTAACCCCTATCCATATTTACTGAATTGTGATAAGTTTTCATTTCTAGATTAGTTATGGGAAACTAAGGAAAGCAGTTTATATCTTACAGAGAAACAGCTAGGGAAGATGAGGAAAGAGCTGTAGTATAGAATCGGAGGAATGTAAACTTGCTGGATATAAATCATCTTCCTGGGAACAAGTGGAATCCCTCTCTAAAGAGAGGAAGAGAATAGACTTCCAGCAGGAAAACAAATGACCATAGAATTAGAAGACTGGGTGAATTAGTGAATGAACTAGCACCAGTCTAAGTGTCAGATTCACACATCTGTGTTATACCTTTCAAGGGTCTGGGTAACAAAATTGTGGGGAAGGGGAGGTTTGATAAGGAATTTGAATCCAGGTGGGGAAAAAATTGAGTTCTTCTGATAGGCTTTTGACCTTGGCAATACCCAGCCAACTGGGGACATGTGTTTCTAGGCAGGAGAAAAAAGGCCATGATTTCATGTGCAACATATGCCCATTTCTATTTGGGACACTTGTTCTTGAGGATGTTTTCAATAAAATATCCTCTTTGCTTCACTAATGGTAGTTTTAAATTTTGGGTAAGGTATTTGTTTATTACATGAATTAATAAAGTAATATTTTAAGAATAACTTTTTTTTTTTTAGTTTTTGCAAGGCTTGTGGCTTGCCCAAGGCCACATGGGTAGGTAATTATTAAATGTCTGAGATCGGATTTGAACCCAGGTACTCCTGTGTTCAGGGCTGGTGCTTTATCCACTGTGCCACCTAGCCACCCCCTTAAAATAACTACATTTTAAACATTAATTTAAAAATAATTTTGAATTCCAAATTTTTTCAGCCCCTCCCCACTCACTGAGAAGGAAAGTAATAGGGTAGTCTTTAAACATATAAAGTTATGTTAAATATATTTCCATATTAGATATATTACCAAAAAAAAGGCACGAAAGTGGGAAAAAGGGTCCTCTAATCTGCACTCAGAATTCATCAATTCTCTCTCTAGGTGCATAAGATTTGAAAGCATTTATTAAGTTGTAATCATGGGTCAAGCACTATGCAAAATGTTGGGATACTAATTCTAAAATGAACTAGCCCTCATTTTCAAAAAACTTATGCTCTAATAGTTGAGGGGCAATAAAACAGATAAGATTCGGCTGCATGGAAGATAGAAAGTGTTGAAAGTCTTAAGAACTTAGTATGGTGAATATGGTACTGATCTTGGAGTCAGAGAAACCTGTATTCACATATTGACTCATTAATACAAAATAAATTCACAGTTAAGAGGAGAGTGAGCAGAGGGAATCACTAGCAGCTGGAAGAATGAGGAGAGGTTTCATGTAGGAGATAGCCTTTGAGCTGAACCTTGAATAAAGGTAGGGAGTCTTTGGGGCATGGCTAAGAGGAGAGTGAATTCCTGGCATAAGGGGTGGGGGAGTAGGTACAAAGATATATATATATAGAGAGAGGGGAAATAGAAATTCCTGACTGAAGAATAGCAAATGGGCAGATTTGGCAGGAACCTGCATACTTTAATCATCCCTGATGTTTTTATAGCGCTTTAAGGTTTATAAAACACTCTACTATATCCGTTATCTAATGTGATCTTCATAACAACCTAGTGAGGAAGGAATCATACAGTCACGGGTCAAGTTAGACTTCTTTGGCTTCTCCAGATATATTTGTGTTCTTTTTGGATTTCTTGGACATCTCCACTGTGCCTCCAAGTTGAGAATCTTCCAGACTTGAGTTGAAATTATTCTATACTATCCCCCCACACCCAGCTATTTTTGTGTGTCTTCTTCCCCCATTAGATTGTAAACTTCTCAAGTATCAGTTTTTTTTTATATATTTGTATCCCCAGCACTTAGTATATAGCTTTTTTTGTTTTTGCAAGGCAATGGGGTTAAATGGTTTGCTGAGGTCGCATTTGAACTCAGGTCCTCCTGACTCCAGGGCCAGTGCTCTATCCACTGCCCCCTAGCCGTCCCCTAGGAGAAACTTTAAAAAATTGAAGATAATAAACTTTGATCTTCATTTAAATTTCACATTTCCATCTCTGGATATGGATGGTATTTTCCATATACCCTATTTAAAGATTTTCCAATTCAATTCAGTTTAAGTGCCCATGGCAAGGGCAGGCAATGGTGGTGGGGGGGTGCTCTGGGGATACAAAGACACAAAAGCAGAAACAGTTCCTGCTCTGCAGGAGAATACACTGTATACACAGATAATGAAAACCAATAATAACAGGCAAGGCCTTTAACTTCCCCAGTTCTCAGCTTGTAAAAAAATAAAGAAAATCGAAGGCGTTTGGGGTTAGGAAGACTATGTTTTTTAAGGTTTTTGCAAGGCAATAATTAAGCGACTTGCCTAAGGCATCATTATGAAATGTGTGAAGTCAGATTTGAACTCGGATCCTCCTGGTTCCAGGGCCGGTGCTCTATTCCCGGGACCACGACTAGAGGACTGCGGATTGGATTCCTGAGAGAATCTAAAATTCTTGCACCTCGCGGCGGCGGCACCAGACTCGAGGCTGCGGCTTTGCCTCCCCGCCACGAGGGGGCGGCACAGTTGGCTCTCGCCCCGCCGAGGCGCGGCCGGGCGACGCAGGAGCCCCAGGGCGAGCGTAAGCAAGGCTGTCTCTGATTGGATCGCTCTGCGTCTGGCTCCTCTCCAATCAGAAGCGTCCGGGGGGCGGTGCGTCCCGGCGTCCCTCGGTGAAGCCCGCGGAAATTTGAAATGGCTGAAGGGCCGGTGACGCCGGAGCTGTCGGGCGGCGGCGAGGAGCCGCGGCGGGGGCTCGGGGCCAGCGGCGCTCCCGCGGACGGGCGGCACGGTGCGCCCCCTCTTCCCCGGCGGGCGGGCGGGCGGGCGGGCTCCCGGATCTCCCGCGGGGGCGGCAGGGACGAGCCCAGCCCCGGCCCGGGCCGCGTGTCTGACGTTTCCCTGCTCTGTGAGGGAGGGTTGGGGGCGCCCGGGGGCTACCCCGAGGTTTGCGAGGGGAGTGGGGGTGGGGCCGCGTCCAGGCGGTGACACTAGTCCCTTCTCGAAGATCATAGCAGCCCTTTTTTTGGGGGGGGTGCGGGGCGGTGACTTGCTCAGCTAGTGTTAAGCGTGTGAAGTGGGGTTTGAACTCGGGCAGCCACGCCCCTCCCCCACCTTTCCACATGGATTTAAGGGGGAGACCTCGGGATCGGGGCTGGCAGACCTTGGCCTTCACGGCCTTTTATAGGTCTCGCCTTGTCCGAGGGGAAAAGTGGGGCAAAAGCGGCCTCGTTTACACGGTCAAGTCAGGGTTCCTGGCCCGAACAGCAGCCCGTGGTGTTCGCATTCCCTCCGAGTCAGCCCCGGCCCAGCCGGGCCCGGCCTGGCCGACCTGACGCTCCTCCCGGTTCTGAGATCCTGGGAAGCGTCGGGGCCAGCCCAGCCGAGGGGAGACCGGGCAGAGTGTGGACTGGAGAGGGAACAAATGCTTATCAGTCTTTGTGAAAGTGCAGGTTATGGAACTAAACGAAAGTTGGCCAAAGCCCAAGATTTAAAACTAGTGGGATGCTTGCATTCATTCAGACTTTGAAGACACAGTGATCACAATGGCTAAATTCCCTTAAGAATAACTAGGATTTTTTTTTTATTGTTTCAAGGTTTTACAAAACTTTTCAAATACTTGCCTCATTTTATCCTTGTTACAAACCTAGGAGGGAGTTGCTAATAAATCATGACCACTCAAGGCTCTAAGTTCAGACTGACATCACCTGTGAATTTTGATCTCCAACTTCAGTCTCCTAAATCATGAAGAAGTGGGGTTTTGATCCTGGTTTCGTTGAGAAAGTACACTTGCAGTATTAAGAATCTTTGAAATATTAAAGCATTATGCTATAAGAAGCAGGGTGATCTAAGTTATAGCCTTCCTAGGCTCAGTTTCATGAGAGAGCAGTAGACTTGGGAGTTAGAAACTTTGGGCTAGAGGATCGCCTCTGACTTTGGACAAATCTCCTTTTTCTTCTGTGGGCTTCATTTTCTTTACCAATAATATAAATGGATTGGATTCCAACTCTTTCTAGCTCAGATCTGCAACCTGGGTTTAATTGTTGACCATAAGCAAATCACTTATCTTTGAGTTTGAGAGCAGATTTTTTTTTTTCCTACTCATTTTGCCTTGGTCTTTCCTTTTACATTCTACCCTGTAAGATAGGTATCTCTGTACACACTGTATCCTTTCCATAGAGAAAATAAGTTCCTTGAGGATGGGATTATAATCTTTTTGTCTTGGAATATTCCATCACTTACTTCAGTACTTCCCCCATAGTAGTCTTTAATAAATGTTCCATAAATTGAAATAAATCTCAACTTCCTTCTTTGTAAAATGGAAAAATAAAATACTTTTTTCTAAAGTAAACCTTCACCAACCCTTAATTCCAGTGCCTTCCCTCTGTTAATTATTTCTTATCCTGATTATAATTTGCTTTGAATCTATTTGTTTTCATGCTGTCTCCATCATTAGATTATAAACTCTTAAAGGGCAGGGATTTTTGCCTCTTTTTTTTTTTTATCCCAAACACTTAGCATAGTGCCTGGCACATAGTAGGTGCTTGATAAATATTTATTTATTGATTGATTACTAGGAGGAAAGCATATTGCAGCCTTTTGAGGTTTCATACCAATCTGAGTTGTCAGAGTTCTTCTGAAGAAAATACTTGTAAAATGAAAGTATGATGTGAATTATTACTATTATTTTGGGGTTTCTCTAGTTTCAACCCAGTTAGTATTTTCATTCCTGAAATATTATTGAAAGGTTATTATTATTGCATTATTACTCCATTATTGCACTGGGAAGCTTAGTAAAGTGTGGATCATTAAGTAAAGGGTCCAAGACTTGGAGTAGAAAGAGTCTGGGAAAATAGGAGCAGTGAGAGCTAAGAGAAGTGAGTGCTATCAATTTTTAGTACATACTATATTAACTGGCTCTGAAACACTTAGGGATGCTACTGCTTGCTGTTCATCTTAAACCCATCTGTTGAGTGCTATCATAAACATTGATGATGACCAGTTGTTTTCTGTCATGTCTGAAAATTTGACCCCATTTGGGGTTTTGGCAAAAATACTTCAGAAGTTTGTCATTTCCTTCTCCTGTTCATTTTTTTTTTTTACAGATGAGGAACCTGAGGCAAAAGGTAAGTGATTTACCCAGACTTAAACTCAGAAAGATGAGTCTTCCTGTTTCCAGTTCAGGCATTCTATCCATTGTGCCACCCAGCTGCCCCTAAATGTTGACCTGTATTAGTGAGATCCTGTTATCACATGATTTATTATCATATGGACTGCCATCTGGAAGACAAATGAAATTGGGAAGTCAGTATGGAAGATAAATCCTGCATTGTTACTCAGCTATTAAGAGTAGAAACAGAGAGGCAAGCTTACAGAAACTACCACAGATATGTTTCATATGAAGTCATATGATATATATTGAATGAGCACTGTTACCTTGAAGTTGTATTGGGGAAAAAAGATAGCCTCCCTGTTTTTGTATCAGTACTAGTCTTTAGAGAGGAAGAGTCGTAAATCACTCTTCCATATTTCCCAACAAATTTATAATAGTATTATGAGGGAAATATCATTTTGACTATGAATTGTTGAGTAAATGAAAAGTGGTAAATCATAGTAAAGAACTGGAGGTGTATTCTTTGGAGGAAAGTCCAGAAAGCATTTTTTGATGTAACTTGCAAAAAGCTTTTAAGATTTTGAAATAGAACTTTTAATTTGGTGTGTTTTCAGGCTTGCTTGGATGTCAACCATCTGACAAGGAGAGAGGTAAATAAACTATGATACCTGAATTTATGCTTTTCTTTCCAAGATAATTGTTTTAATTTTTGTTTAATTGAAAAACATTGGAAGTATTTAGGAAGTTGAATGTTCTTTTTATTCTTTTAGATTTATACCAAAATGAAGATGCATTCAGTGATTACGGCAGTCATGATAAGCCAGGGACAATTCTGCAAAAATTTGTGCCAGAAGGGAAAGTACTTTTTCCAGACATCTTCCAAACAAATCAGCTTTTGTTTTATGAGCGATTCAGAGCCTATCAAGATTACATTCTAGGTAAGTATTCACTTTGCACATAAGTTGGACATTCTTCTTAATATTTCCAGTGTCTGCAATTTAGTGGGAATATGGTATCTTCTCAATGCACTGCTATACCCTAGAATCTGCTATTGGCATTACTTTGTAAATAGAGCCACTATTTCTGAGATAGGGGATAGAATCTTTTCCTTTTATTCTATTCATTCCTTTCATTCATTCTCTTCATTTCCTTTCCATTCATTGATTGTGGGTCCTTGGGCAAATAATTCAGTTTCTCATTTGTAATATGAAGATGGTAATATTTTTTACTACTTCATAGACTAGTTACTACAAAGAAATGTTTTATAGTTGATGCATTTAAGAACAATCTTATTTTCTGATACCGATACTGCAATATCATCAAAATTGGAGTGCACACATTGAATGGTTGGGTGGTCAGTAGCTTCCTTCTGCTTTATGTAGTATAAGTTCTCATTTCAAGTATTTAATTTGTTTGTAGCTGACTGCAAGGCTTCCGAGGTAAGGGAATTCACAGCTGAGTACTTGGAGAAGGTCCTTGAACCATCTGGATGGCAGGCAATCTGGCGTACTAATGTGTTCGAGGTGCTGGTTGAGGTAAATTTAATTCAGTTGTTAAGACATTTGTCTCTAGCTAAAAGCACTTTATTTCAGACTGTTATAGCCAAAGTACTTATTTTTAATTAAAGTTTATGAGCTGATTGAAAATAGCATGTTTTCCACATCTAATTGCCACGGTGGATAAAGCATTCAAGCAAATTTTAAAAGCAACTGAAGGAAAGCTATTTGGGAATCTCAGTAGTTTAGGTTTCAATGTTCTCCTGATAAAGGGAAGTTGACTGTAGATATATGAAGTGTAGGTGTTCTGAACTCATTTAAAAAAGGTGTAGTTATAAAGTCAGCAGTAGTTTCAATTAATTTTTTGTCTTCTTAATTGTAGCACATTAAATAGCTCAAACCAAATAGGCAATACACGACAGCCATTTTTTGCTTAACAAATCTGTAGTTATGTGGTTAATCTCTTGGTAATGTGCCCCATTGCAGAAAGTAAAACAATCTTATTTTTCAACTGACTGGGTCTTTCCTATTAAATTTGCACTCCAATTACAGCTGTGAATTTTCTCAGTGTTTGTTAACTGGACCACAAAAAACCCTGCTAAACCATAATGTTAAACTGACAAGTGTGAATACAAGCAGCTATACTACAACTCCTTTAGAAACAGTGTCATTTACTGTAGTGCTTATGTACAAGACTGTGAATCATAGATGTTGATTGTGAATTTTTGATCTTGCCTCTGATTTCTATATTAGTTTGGAATAAAGTTAACATTTAGAAATTCACCTTCAGTTTTATGACAGCTTGGTGTCCTGATTGACTTTAAAGTGGCTTATATCTAATTTCAGATTATTAATCAATGGATCCATTTACATTAAAAAATCCTTGATTACATCAATGTTGTCCTCCCTCAGTACTATAGTAGGGAATTCCATGAGTTTCTTTAACCAAATAAAATTCTATCATTTATTGAATGATCAATTCTCTGGTGGTGAACTTCGCTGTTCTTAACTCTGCTGGTGCTCATTTGACAGTTTATTCTGGGCCAATATTTGAAATACTTCCAACCCTATAGTACTTTAGGAATTTGTGCCCTAATAGTATATCTTTAAAAAGCTTGAAGTCATCTCCATACCATGATGATACCTTTATTGGAGCCATTTCCTTTTGTGTAATGAAAAAAGAGTCTAGATAGATAAGGTTATACATTTATTTTCAAAATTTGATTTTTAAAAAATTTTGAACTTCAACACAAAAAACATTTCTAAAAATACAGTAATACACAAAAAAGAGAATTCTATATGAACCTGTGAATCTCCATGTTATACTGCTTAATTTTAATTTAAAAAAATTCCCCCCCTTTTTTTTTTTTAGTTTTTGCAAGGCAGTGGGATTAAGTGGCTTGCCCAAGGCTACACAGCTAGGTAATTATTAAGTGTCTGAGGCTGGATTTGAACTCAGGTACTCCTGACTCCAGGGCTGGTGCTCTATCCACTGTGCCACCTAGCCACCCCACCGTTATTACTTTCAAAGCTGTCTTTTAGGTGAGGATTTTTAAAGAACAGAAAAATAGCCATAAGTTGAAGAATTGTATTTGGGATGAAGAAAGACTTAACTAGATTTTTCTCATATACATAATGATTACTTTGCCATATTCTCTCAATGTAAATTTTTTTCCTTTATCACTTGGTGGTGTGGTACTAAAGAGATTGCTTTCCATGAAATTTGAAATTTGAAAGAAAAGGGTCTTTGGGTTATTGCTATAGTACTATTGGGGTGTAGAATTGTGAAATTCTTAAATATATTTTTTCCGTTGAAATTCTGCAATTTTAAAAGTGGTGACATTTCCAGTAAACTTAAATTTAGGAAGATGTTTACATTTTTAGAATCAAAGAGGGAGTTTTGTGATTTGACTTTAGAGTTTTAACACAACCTTGGTCTGTTCTATGTTCTTTAATCCATATACTAATTATAGTAAAACTTGCCTGACTAGTTTAGAGAGGATTTTGATTTGGTCTTCCTCTTTTAATGAATTAGTATTCCCATTGGTTGGGTTTAGTCTCACTGGTACAAATCAAATACTTATCCATAACTTCTCATCTTCTCATTCTTGTCCTTGTCTTTGTTAATCCTCCATGGTGATTTTACTCATCATTTCAGATGCCTTCTAATTCTTTTAATAATTTATGGGTAGCTAGGTAATTCATAGGATTATAGATCATATAGATTATAGATTGAGGCCACCTGCTACAAACGTCTTAATTTGCAGATTAGGCAACTGAGACAGGAGAGTCAAGGTGACTTGCTCTAGGCCACTTACATGGTTGGTAGAGCCATGATTTGAATCCAGGTTTTCTGATTCCAAATCTAGTCCTCTTTATTCATTGTCCTGGTAGCTTGGTGACACAATAGAGAATGATAGATTTGGAGTTGTAAGAACTGGGTTCTAATCCTACTCCTGCCATTTTATTTCCTGGTGACCTTGGTCAGGTCACTTAATCTGCCTTAGCCTTACTTGCTTCGTCTGTAGAAAAAGGAAGACTGCTAACATGCTTCCATCTCTAAATCTATTGTCCTGTGATCCCTAATTCTTGGGCCATTCATTATCTCTCCCCACTTGCTGTATGACTGACTTATCTCCTTTTTGGCCTTGATATTGTTCATGCTGCACCTGATATGTATTTTATTGTCTTAGTCAATTTAAAATGAAACTCCAAATACTACATTAAACTACAAAAGTCATCAAGTAAGTCAGCTCTGAACAGTATTTGAAAGGAAATGCATATAAAGTTAGGTTTCTAAGATTATTTGAAAACTTTTTTTTTTCAGGGAATCAGCAGTCAATAAAAGAATGTTCCACATGCTGGACTCTGTGCTGATTGCTGAGGATACAAAGATAGAAAGAAAACATTTTATGTCTTTAAGGAACTTACTATCTTTTTTTTAGGGTGGTTGGGTGAGGATGTGTGTATGTAAGTATTTGCAAAAACCATAAAAAATAAATTTTTTAAAGAGGGGTGGGGGTTCTGTCACATGGGGATCAGGAAATGCTTCATGTAGAAAGTGGTGCTTTTGCTAAGTTTTTGAGGAAAATTCATCCAGGTCTGAGAGATAGTTATACAAAGGTGGGCAAGAGATAGTGAATGGAATGTATTGTTTGAAGAGTAGTGAGGTCATTTTTGCTGGATCATAGTACGTGTGAAGGGAGTAATGTATAACAGGATTGGAAAGGTAAGCTGAGACTAAATTGTGAAAGACTGTAAATACTAGTAAATAGGAATTCCTTTTGTGTCTAGAGGTGATAGGGAGCCATTGTAGTTTATTGAGTAAAGGAATAATCGGGCCTGCACTATAGAAAAATCATTTTGACATTTGTGGAGAATGGATTGAGGAGAGTAAAGACTTGAGGAAAGGAAACAGGTTAATAGTTAACTTCTCTTTATTAACATTCAAGTTTATATATTTGTTGAAATCTCAGACTATAAATGGTATTTTTACCTCTGAGTTGTTAAAATTTCAGTAATTTTTTTACTTCTTAAAAATGAAAAAAAAAGCCCCTCCCTATACACTCTTTCAAAGAATTTTATAAACTAAGTTGGAAGAGAATTAACCCCTAACTGAACTAGAATCTTGATAATCGTCCTATATCATCCCATATGACTTTCTAGTCTCCTCAGAAGACATCTCATTCCTGTTTCCTGGGATCAAAATAATTCTAATTTTTCTTTTACATTTCAAGCTCATCAAGTACCTGAAGACAGCTATTTTTCTTCTTCCAAATCTTTTCTTTTTTTTTTCATGTTAAACATCTGTTGTACCTTTCTTTGTTCTTCATATGGTGTGGTCATTGGTTCCATTGCCATCCTGGTTGCCCTTTTCTTGATGTTTTCTAGTTAGCAATGTAGATCCTAAGATATTGTGGAATACTAAATATAGTATTCTACATGTGGACTCACTGAAGCAGTATATAATGGGACTGCCATGTCCTTATGTCTCTTATACAGCCCAAGGTTGAATTAAATTTTTTGGCTTATGTGGAATATTGTTTTGAATTTGTAGTTCATTAAAACCAAATGTTTGGAGCCTTTTCTCATGAACTCTTATCTAGCTGTGCTTCCTTCTTTCATTTGGGAGGATTTTTGTTTTTAAACTAAAGTATAGGACTTTGTCTTTATTCTTATTAAATAGTATCTTATATTTGATCTGTTATTCTGGACTGATCTTTTGAGATCCTTACTCTATCATCTAGATATCATTATTACTAATCTTTCCTAGCTTTATGTTATTTGTGTACTTGATAAGAATGCCATCTTATCAGATTATTATATTTTAAATTTCAGGTCACAAATGTGGATTTTTTATCTCTGAAAGCAGAGGTGAAGCTTACTCACCCTTATCGATGTGAATCTCAAGTTAATACCTTTACTTTGGAATGCATGAAAGAACTGCTAGAACTGAAAGAAAATCGGTTGCCTCTTCAAGAACTGTGGGTGGTGTTTGATGATTCAGGTGCGTTTGACCAGACAGCACTTGCAATTGAGCATGTCAGGTAAGAAAATAAATGTATAAAAATGGTCTTGTACCTGGAAATATTGAATGGAATTGAGGTAGTGACGATCCTAAAACTAAATTATCAAACTAGTTATTGTGTATTTATTTTAAAATGCTTAAAGGTGGAGATTTTTTTCTTTAAATGTGTTCTTGCTAAATTAGTAATATTGAAAAATAAAACATTTGTTGGAGAAAGGACTTCTTTAGTGTGGTGAATTTTTGTAGGAGTTGGGTTATTTGGAAGTTATTGCTCAAGAATTTTTAATGTTCTGAGAAACTGAAGCTTATAGGCAATATCTGTGAATTTAAGGGAAAATAAATACCCCATGTTCTATGATATTTCCAATACTGAAGAACTGAGAGAATTACAAATGCTTGTAAAACTTTGCCCTAATTTTTTCCACTTGCCTTACGTTTTCTTTTTTCTTTTTTTTCTTTCTTTCTTTTTTTTTTTTTTTTTTATCAATTTTTAGGTCAGTGCTACTTAAAATGAATCCTCTATGTTTCTTTCTATAGTTTCTTTTTTGGAGAATTTAGTTTTAACCATTACTTTTTGGCATAATTGATTTCATTTTTGCATGGTTACTATTAACTTCTTTCTGTACTTCAAATGAGATTAAAACTAAATCAAGACCTATTTGTATTGACTTGTATTTTCATGAGTCTTTTAAAAACTAAAATAGGATCACTTACATCTCTTATGTCATTTATTTTATATAGCTAAAGTTAACTGATTTAATTCAGGAAAACGATTGGATGTTCCATTTCATTAAAAAGATAGACCCCATGTGATTAATAAACTATTCACTTCCATTATTATATTTAAGAACCACATCCAGATTTTATAGATTGAAAATCCTCTTCTCTGTCATCTTATTTACCCACAGATTGTGAATAACATTTCTAATAATGTATGAAAACATTTAACAAAAACACCATTGGTGATTCTATGCTACTATGTTAGTTGGGTTTTTTTTGATAGTACTTTATGGTTGCAAGGTAATGTACCTCATAATATTTTTTCTATCTCATTTGATCTTCCCTGACTTGGGATCAAGATCATGGGAAAGCTGAGTCTTGAATCCAGTTTTTGTTATTCCAACTCCCTTGCTCTTTTCACTGTAACATGTTTTGCCTTTCCATGACCAAAAAACTGTGTTCAGCAACGTTAGAGAAACTCTGTCCTAATTCTACCAGTGTTAATATTAAATAGTGAAAACAGTTTGAAGTAAAAAAAAAAGCAACTATTTGTATCTTAAGGAAATGATTATAATATTGTGTGTGGTGAAAAATTCTTTGGATTTGTGGGTATCTCAAAAGCAAGTTAGAAATATCCAATCAAAATATTCAAGTTTGTTTTACCAAAATAAGGTTTTTGTTTATAAGATGAAGTTTTTGGGGAAAATTGTATGGCCATTTCAAAATTTTTCTTTATCGTTTTACATAAGAAGAAGCTGATATACATTAAGTTATTCAGGATATTTAGGGGCATTAAAATGTTTACTGTTGCTTACTTTTTTGAGTTTAAACTTTTAGGTCTAACAAGATACAATTAATCAGGCATTTCATTTCTTTGACTAGACCATGTCAACACTGATTTTTTAGTTTCAGTTAAGATGACACAAGTTTGGCATTTAGAATTTCCTAATTATGAATTATCTGAAAACTAATGTGTATGGTAAGATCTGACAGGAAAATTTAGGAGGTTTTTTTTTTTAGAGTTTTGCAAGGCAAATGGGGTTAAGTGGCTTGCCCAAGGCCACACGGCTAAGTAATTATTAAGTATCTGAGGCCGGATTTGAACTCATGGTCTCCTGACTCCAGGGCCGGTGCTCTATCCACTGCGCCACCTAGCCGCCCCAGGAATTTTTCTTGATGTAGAGTATGTGATCTATGTACACACACATAAGCATATGATAGTGGATATAGAACTGACCTTGTAACCATGAAGACCTGGTTTCTTTTTCTTTTTTCTTTTGTTTTTTTGATACTTTCTTTTATTTTTTCCAATTACATGCTATGGTTTCCAATATAGCTTGTGACTTATACCTGTGTGATCCTGGGTTAGTCAAGTAATCTCTTATTTTTCTAGACAGTTCTCTCAATTGCAGAGTAGATACCAATCTGCAATGGTAGAAGGAATTTCCTTATTCAAGAGTTATCAGTGAAGGAGTTCAGTCCTTAAGCCTATAGTCAATAGACAACTCTGAATTCATAAGGCGTATTGTAATCCTAAGCATTTGACAACCAGTTGCTAACTGTAATGTCTCCTTGCTTTAACTTTCCATGCATATCCGTGTTCTTCCTTCCCAAGTAGTTAATTGTTCAGTCATTTTCAGTTTTGTCTGACTCTTGGTCTTCTTGGCAAAGATAGTTGAATAATTTGCCATTTCCTTCACCAGCTCATTTTGCAAATGAGGAAACTTAAGGCAAACAGAGTTGAGTGACTTGCCCCAGGTCACACAGCCAGTAAATATCTTGGGCCAGATTTAACTCAGGAAGATGATTCTTCCAAACTTCAGGAATGGGGCCCTATCTACAGCCTTAGTTAATTGTTACCTTGAAGGAAAGATCCATACCATAATGCTCTTTTTGTTTATTATAATGTCTTGCTTATTGATATTTGTTTTGGGGATAAAAAAAGAAATGGAAAGAATTAATGATTCTGGAAAACTCCACAAGTAGATAGAAGGAATGTTTCTACTTTATATAATTCATGATTCTGAGTTTTTATTAGGATCTGAGAGAATGTTATAAGTTGTTTGAAATACTCCTGGAGGGGCGGCTAGGTGGCGTAGTGGATAGAGCACCGGCCTTGGAGTCAGAAGTACCTGGGTTCAAATCCGGTCTCAGACACTTAATAATTACCTAGCCGTGTGGCCTTGGGCAAGCCACTTAACCCCATTTGCCTTGCAAAAACCTAAAAAAAAGAAATACTCCTGGAGTTGACATAACTTTGATTTGTTTGCAAGTTCAGTTTTTGTTTGACCAAAATTTTTGTATTCTGAGCTAGTGATGGAATTTCTAATATATATATATTTTTTTTTTTTTTTTTTTAGGTTTTTCTACCAGAATATTTGGAGAAGTTGGGATGAAGAGGAAGAGGATGAATATGATTATTTTGTCAGATGTGTTGAGCCTCGATTGCGTTTGTAAGTGTATGCCATTACTATTCTCTGAATGTGGTCAGAGCCCCAGGGTCCTGTTCCAGGGACAGAGGACAGCCCTCGGAAGTCTTCCTCCACTTCCTTACCTTTGGTGGGCTGAGCACTCAGGGCGCAGCTGCCTAGAGGCTCCTGCTTGTGGGTTCTGCAGGCCTGCTTCCATTTCCTGGATTTGGACTGCCAGCTGATTGCTGCAACCATGCTCAGGGCCTGGGCTTCGCACTCATTCTGGCAGAGGTTTCCCTGCTGATCTTCCAAGTTGTGTTTGTTTCTCTCTGGGATGCAAGTCAAGAAACTGCTTCTGCTATGGGAGCACCTCTCAGGCGCTGAGGAGCTGTTCCCTGGAGACTGAAGTTTCTTCACTCTGGCTGGCCGCCCTTCTAACACCGTGGAACAGTTTTTCCGCTATTTTCCAGGTTACCTTGTGCTGGAGAATTGCCTCACTGTATCTTTCTGTGGGTTCTGTCTCTCTAAAATTTAGTTAGAGTCATAATTTTAAGATTTTTGAAATATTTTGGGGAGAGTACCTAGGAGAGTCTCTTCTGACATCTTGGCTCCCCCCCTCTCCCATTACTGTTCTCAAGATGGTTTATTTTACTGTTTGAAGTGATGGCTGGTGCTTTTAGCTAGATTTTATTTTTATTAAATTGTATAAAACTAGGACTTGTATAGAAACAGGATCATTTGCAAAGGCCAAACTTGCCTCCCAATCATTTGAGGGTACCATCTTGTAAAGTGTCAGTGGGCGAGGTGGGTTCTTGATTCAGAACTTATATAAGTTTAAGAAAATATACTAAACTGAAAGAACTCACATGACCCAAAAATTCCAACTATTGTCAATCAGTCAATCAGTGCTGGGTTTGGATTTTGATGGCTTGAGGTCAAACTTTGGCCACTTATTTACTGGGAACTCTTAAACTCTGAAAGAAAAGAAACTCTTAGCCTCTCTATACTCTTGTTTCCTATTTGTACATTGAGAGGTTGCTGAGGTCTCTTTTAAGTCTGAATATTTAATTCTGTGAGAATCACTCTTTTTAAAAAAAGTTCAAGATGGTTCAAAATTTTTTATTAATATAATCATGGAATCTGAGAATTGGAAGTGACCTTGGTTCCATTCTAGTTCCAATACCTATGTCACAGGAATCCCCATCAATAAGCATTGATTAAATGGTACTGCCAGGCTCTGTACCAAACTCTGAAAATACGAATACAAACTAAAAGAGATATAGTCCCCTGTCTTCAAGGAGTTTATATTCTAATAGAGGAAGACATCACATAAAATGAAGCTGAAAAGGAAAGGTGGGAGAGAATCCAGTGTAGGGGTAGAGTCTGGAGAGAAATGAAAACATGGATCTCTTGGGCACTTTCCCTTAGATTGGAGTTCTTGGAGTAACTATCCAATGGAGGAAGAGACCGCAAGGACAGAGTGAATTTCTAGAGTGAGATGGTCAGAGTCAAATGAACTTCCAGGCTGCTATGGTATGATAGAGTCAAAAGTGGACATGGAAAGGAAGTGGGACAAAACTCCTTAAAATGGAGTTTCTAGAAGTAACTAATCAGAGGAAGGGCAGGGAAGGAAGTATACTTCTAGGTGAGAAGGTTATTGTGGCATATTGATGAAAGTGGAATTCTGAAAGAAATGAAGCTCTACACCAGCTTTAGGTTAACAGTAATATTGAAAAAATAGTGAATGTTATTTGAATTATAGAATATTTGTCAATGAATAGTCTATAATGAATGTCTCTGTGTTGTGAGGATAAAATAATATTTGTCAAGTGCTTTTTAAAGCTTAGAACATTATATAAATTCTAGCTATATATAATTCAAAGATAAACATCTTATTGATTTATAGTCTGTTATTGAATTCTAAAACATTAAGATATGAAGGTCTGAATTAAAGTTATGGATTAGTTACAAACTACACATTTTTTCTTTTACTGCTGACTTCTGTTTCCCCTCTTTCCCCCCTTCCCCAGTCCCTCAAATTACTTTCTTAAAGTTCTAAAATGAATTTCTAACTAAATTGTTCTATACTATTCTAGAATTGCTTAGTAATATGTGGTTTTGAGGCTTCCACTAGATGGTGCTGCAAAACCAGATAACTTTTCTGGCAACTCAAGAAGGTTGACTTAGTGTTGAAATACACATTAAAACTAGGACTTCACTTCAGAAGGTATTGTTAAAAGTAACATTCAATAGAGGGTTGTATATAATAATTTGCTAAATCTGTCAATTTTTAAAGAGGCTTAATTGCCTAAGGAAGGACTGTTGTTCTAATTAGCCAAAACTCAACAAAAAAAAGAAAGATAAGAGACTTTAGTAATAGTTCTTTTAGATTTATTATAATATATGATTTCATCTTTTTCACATATTAGCTGTGATTTTTAATTATCTATTTTTCTTTTATTATCTAGGATGTATTCTTGGCAATAAAATATTAGAATTGTAGTCAGCCAGAAAATTCTTGAGGTGTAATATAATTTCTCTTAAAGAATAATGATTTTTTAAAAACTTAAATGGAATGTAATGCTAGTTGAATGCTATTTGTGCCTGGAGAATTGCATTTTCTTTTAAAAATATATTGAGATTTGACAGTCTTATATAGCTAGACAAGAATAAATGATTTATACACATTTTACAGAGCACCAGCAGATGATAAAGCAGAAAGAACTTTTCAAGAGTTTGCTGTTGATGAATCTTGAATACATAGGAGCATTATTTAAGAAGTCTCAGAGACTAGAGCTAGAATTAGGCAACACTCAAAAGGAACTATTCCATCATCGTTTTGCAGTACACAGTAGATATTTTTTATTTCCAGCTCAGAACATCATGCTTTTAAAGCTTATTGATTTGATGATTTTTTTTTGTCCATCCAAATTGGACATCCAAGTTCAAGAGATTCATATATATAAAGAATTAAAAAATGATTGGCTTGGGTGTCAGAAGTATTAAGTTGCATTTTCTTGGATTTTAACTTTAGTTTTTTACAACTTCATAAACTTTGACTAAATAATTTAGTTTTGTTTCTCCTCTTTGTAAAAGAGATTTTTAGAATGGCTATATTCATACATTTATTAATATAGATAAAATTCTTTTAAGATTCTCTGATGCATTTATTTGAAAATAAATGAGTTATTTTTATATTCATTTAAAATACCATTTGTTTTCATCATTATTTGAAGTTAATTTGTTTAGAATCTGAATTCTGATTTTTTTTTTATCCAGAAAAAGTATTTTATAATTTGATTTTTTTGTTTTAGGTTTTTTTGGCAAGACAGTGGGGTTAAGTGACTTGCCCAAGGCTACACAGCTAGATAATTATTAAGTGTCTGAGGCCAGATTTGAACTCAGGTACTCCTGACTCCAGGGCTGGTGCTCTATCCACTGCACCACCTAGCTGCCCCTTATAATTTGATTTTTACATAAGGTTTTGTTCTTATTTTTTAAACTAGACCTCTGATTTCATGGGTATAGGGGAACTCCTAAAGAAGAACTCCATTTACTATTACAGATATTTTCTTTAAAAATCATTACTTTGAACTCCAGTTTATATACATAAATTATTTTGTTGACCCTAAAAGAGGTAAAATTTTCTACTTTTCTTTGTGATGCTTTTGAGTTGGTAGCTAAGGAGATAAATAGATTTATAGGGTTATTCAGTTAAACCATCTATTGGTTTTCCTTTGAAAGTATTTCTTTAATTTAATGATGATTTTCTATTCAGAGTCTTAAAGGTTTAAATTTTTCTAAATTGTTTAATCATCTTCCTAAGTGATGGTTCAGCCTAATTAGATATGGTACTGCTTAAAGGCAAAAGGAAGAATTTCTTGTAATTAGGATGTGTTACAACCATGGTATTGTTTTATGTTATATTTTAGACCTCTGACAAACACATTTTAAAAAGTATTGGAATTACTGTATCCCCCTTTTTTTTTTTCTTTTTTCCTTTTTTTAGTTTTTTTGCAAGGCAAATGGGATTAAGTGGCTTGCCCAAGGCCACACGGCTAGGTAATTATTAAGTGTCTGAGACCGTATTTGAACCCAGGTACTCCTGACTCCAGGGCCGGTGCTTTATCCACTACGCCACCTAGCCGCTCCAGGGCCGGTGCTTTATCCACTTAGACTTGCTTCTTCCCATGTTTTGTTATCTTCTCATTTATGTATAGTCAGTCATTTTTTTAAATTTTACAATAGGAAAATTAAGGCTACTTTTTTAAAATGATAACTTACCAAGAGTATAAGCTGCAAAAGTGGCTTCTTTTCCTGATGGATTTTCAATATTAGAGAAGTATTCAGGTCTAAGAGGAAAAAAATTAAACCAACCTTTCAAAATACTTAATAAACTTAAAGTTATCTTCCCCACCTACCTACTAGCAGGTAGTCATTTCATGTTTTTACTCATGGTTTTATTTAGAATTAGAATACAATTGCGGGTGTGTAATATTAAAACAAAACTCTTTTATATCTATCCATATATTTAAGAAAGACCTATCCAGTCCTCTGAAAGAAGTGATTTTAACTATATTTTTAAACTTTTAGGCATTATGACATACTTGAAGAACGGGTCCCTTCAGGGCTCATTATTGACTACCGCAATCTACTCTCTGAGTGTGAAGAAATTTATAGGAAGTTTTTAAATCTGAGAAGCAGTATATCAAATGGTGATGCAGAAACTGAATTGGAAAATGTTTCCATGGCAGAAGGGTTAAGATTGTATTCTGAAATAGAACAACTGAAACAGAAGTTAAAACTCATTGAGAACCCTCTTCTAAGGTAGTGTATTACTCTTAGAATGATAAGTGTTTACCACATGGCTCTTGTTGAGAATTGATTGATGAATTTGGTACCTTTAAGATACGTGTTTGGCTATCAGAAGCACACTGGCATTCAAGCAAAAGGAGTTCGTCCAACTGGTGGAAAGATCATCCATATTGTATCAACATCCATGATGACTAGTCTGCTGCATTCTCTGCTCAGGGACAAGCTTTATCAAGAGTCTCATGAGGAAATGGAAATTCAGGTATGTCCAGGTAGATATTATAGTTCAGATAATTTCTTAGAACAAGTGTCCTATACATAGTAGGTTTTTAATGTTTGTTGAACAATTTAATAACAAACAAGAAGTGAAGAGAATATGTTGGCAAAATTATACATTCTTTCATCATGGCTGACCATTTAAATTGTTTGGCTACTACATATATTAAAACATAAATGTTAATTATATATTATGATTTTTCAAAGTTGAGATTTGCACTATGTTTTTCATGTTACTTTGAGTTGGTTTGAAATTTTCTTCTTTTCTAGTTTCATAATGATCCACTGTCAGCTATAAATGCTTGCTATGAAGGGGACACTGTCATTATTTGTCCTGGTCATTATGTGGTAAATGGCATGTTTTCCATTGCTGATTCCATTGAATTAGAAGGTATGTATAAAAGATCACCTAACCAAATGATGTGCATTGCACTTAAGAGAAGTCAATTGCTAACCTTGGTTAGACTTCAAGAATACAAATTTAGTGCTTGAATGATTTCTGTGAAAGTTTCTGGGTATGTTGTCTTGAAATCTATCTTGGGGTTAATGTTGGAATTTTGAGTAGTTTAATATAGTCCCATTTTTGGGTGCATTTGTGTTTTGAAAATATATTTATAGATATAAGATGAAAAAATGGAAGAAACAGCCCAAATGTTTTCCAAGGAAATTGTGTAAGTGGGGATTTCATTTTTAGAATTTATATCTGAAGTGATTTTAAACTTAGGGTTTCTCTTTGTCTACTGACTAACTCTTTTTTCATACATAATACAGGCATTCTGTTGTAAATTCATCTTATTTCCATAAAAGAAAGATGGTGTCATGTTTTGGGAGTTGGTGTAAAACCAAACTTTTGTTTTTAATTTAATTCTTTAAAAGCTTGGTGACATATTGCAAGTTTTCTACTGTGTCCCTTGACTGTTAATGTTATTTCTATAAAAATTTTAACATTGAAAGAGCCTGATTGGAAAAATAATAGCTTAAGTAGCCTTCAGTCTTAGCATACGTTTGGAGTGACTTCTAAATCTGTATTATTTTATAATCCTTTATCTTTGTCCAGTATATTTCTATAATGTTTCAAATATATATGCACCTGTTCCACTATTTACCAAAACAGCTTTAAGTTAGCAATAAAACTTGTAATGCAAGAAGCCATATATCATGTTGGGGCTTCTGCAGCTGTTCACAAACTGCTCAAGTCATGTTCTTTATCTTTATCTTGTCAAAACTTCTTAATGGAAGGAAGGCTGGGAGTTTAATTTCCTGCTGTTCACCACTACATCATCTTATCCTCCTTTTATTTTATGTGTATAATTTTCATTCTCTTCCTCCTTTCCTACATTTGATTTATAGAGATGTATATGTATGAATAACACATCTGTAAAATAAATCATTGTAATAAAAACACCTTTTTCCTTAGCATGGTAAAAATAATATTGGTATCATGGATTGGTAGTGGATGATAGGATTTCTTGATTTGGTAAGGAAATTATAACATAATTGCTTGAGCATAATAAATAGCTATATAGTATCCAAATAAAAACTTTTTAAAGAATAACTGTTGGTACCTATAAGGGTAAAAAAAGTGTGGATTTACTAACAGTGGACATTTTTAGAAATTTGTCTGCATGATTTTTTTTCTTTGATATGAATAAATAGAAATTGCAAGTACTTAAGTTTTTCATTCCACTAGTGAGAAATTGAATGCCTCCTGGTTTGTGCAGTAAAATTTTCACTTAACAGAAGTAAATTCCTTGAGAGCAAGGATCATTTCATTTTTTTTATCTTTGTATTTTTATAAAATTTTATTTATTCAAGGCAATGGGGTTAAGTGACTTGCCTCCAGTCACACAGCCAGGCAGTTAAGTGTCTGAGTTCAGATTTGAACTCAGGTCCTCCTGACTCTAGGGCTGGTGGTCTATCCACTGTGCCAGTTAGCTGCCCCTGTCTTTGTAATTTCAGCACTTCATTCAGAGTCTGGCACAGAATAAATGCTTAATAAATGCTTATTGAAAGATTTTTAATGTATAGGTATAATTGTATTATTATTCCCTTATTCAGGAGGCTTCACAGAATCTCTATTATTTATAGGATAAAATATCAACTACTAAGGCTGACATTCAAAACTCTACATATTCTAGTCCCAACCTGCCTTTCCAGTTTTCTCTCACACTAATCTTTGATTATTTTATGTTTGGGTTAGATAGAAATACTAGCTCTTTCCTGACTTTGTTCTATCCTCTTAAACCTCCAAAAATTTGATTGGAATGAATTCCTTACCCTTCTTTCCCTCCATTTTTTGAAATCCTTAATTTCCCTCAAGATCTAGCTTAAACTGCCTTTTCTATGAATCTACCCTATTCTCCTTCCCCCTTTTCCCATCTTTCCTCAAAATTAGAGGGGTTTTTTTCCTGAGTCTCTTATGTCTTACTGATCTCTTATCCACTTAATGTATCATAGCTTGCATGATTATTTGTACAGGTGTCATTCTTTCTAAGCAGTTAGGTGCTGCTGTGGATAGGGTCTGGAGTAAGATTCAGTCACTTTCTAGCTGTGTGACTCTTCATCCTATTTGCTTTAGTGTCCTCATTTGAAAATAAGCTGGAGAAGGAAATGACAAACCATCCCATCTTTGCCAATAGAACCCCAAATGGGGTCATGAAGACTTGAATCCAACTGAAATGACTGAAGGACAACAACATTCTTTCTATTAGATGATAAAGTCCCTGAGGCTCTAGGTTATATAATTTTTTATCTTTGTCTCTAAAGCTCATAGCACATTGCTATGTATATAGCAATGTTTGAATTCATTCAGTCAGTTCAGGGTATTGAGAAAATCTCTTCCTTATATTTTATCTCATAAAAATTATTTGTGCTAATATATAGATCTTTGCATTATCTGGGTAATGAGCAGTGTGTTCTTCAGGTATCCTAGGAGTAGCTGTCCAGCTTGAACCTTTATATTGAATGATCTGATTCAGGGTGCACTCTGATGATAGCTTTCCCAGATTGAGCCCTACAGGCTTCTAGTCTCCTTTTAGGGTCAGAGCAGCACAGCTACAGGGTCCTGGGATTCTTGGCTAGACCATGCATCAGTATTCATTTTCCTGTCCCTACTCTACACAATTTAAGGTTCTAGGCTTCCCTAGATCTTGGCTTATTCCTGATTTGTGAGCTAGAAAACTTCTCTGCTCTGCAAATAAGGCCTGTCTGTACCTGTTCACTATTGCTTGCAAGTCTCTGTTGGGATCTGAGCTGGCAAAGTGTTCTTATTATAATTTTTTGGATTTATTTATCATTTTTCAGTTTGGTGTTCTTTTTTAATCCTTGTTATAGTAGTTTTGAGAGAATTGAGCTGTTCCACTTCAATGCACCCCACCAAACTGAAGGGTAATTTCCTCTTTTTGTCTTTACGTCATGTTTATTTACTCTTGCTCCTCTGCTGAGACTGAACCCTATCTGGTGCTATAGAAAAACAATCAAGTTTTCTATATCTGGTGATTATAGAAAAACAGTCTACTATAGAGAGATGCTCTCTTGTAGTCTCTCCCCATTTTCTACTTTGAGGGTCATGGTATGTTTTTTATTTCTTCCTTAAGACTATCACTAGAGGGGATTCTGGGAAGATGGCAGAATTGGCAGAAAATTCCAAGTTCTCTAGATTTCCTCTACCTACAAGTTAAAATAAAAAGACCTCAGGGTGAAAATAGAGCAGCAAAAACAAAAAAATTCTGGCAGAACATCTTCCTTCTGGGAGATCCAAAGGAAGGTCCCAGGGTTCTGATGGCCGAGTGAAGTTTCAACATCTTCAACCACCTCCCTGAAATAGCAAAAGATGAATCCTCAGGAGAGCTGGATTGGGAAGTATCCTCAGCCTCAACTACAGGAATTTTCACCTCCTGGATAGTGTGAGAAATCAGGTGTCTGAGTGGGAGAAGAGAGAGAAAGCCTCTGCTGATAAGGGATGCCAGGCCCAGCTGTGCAGGCAAGATGTGGTTCGGGGCAGGAGGGAATAGCACATGCCCAATAAGTGCAGAGGCAGTGGTGCTTCTGGTTGTCGACACTTAAACAGCCAGTTTTGGTTATGGTCTTAGGCCAGAGGGAGAACAGAAGGTTATGGTCACTGGAGGATTCTTGGAAACTAAATCATTTCCAGCACATTGTACTGAGAAACCCCCTGCTGTGACTTGGAGGGGCACAGGAGTGCATAGATTGGACCCAGGACAAAGCTAGCCCTAGAGCTGAATATAAGAAAAAGGAGCTAAAAATATTTTTTTTTAAATTGAGGTGGGGGCAGCCAAAGAAGGGTTGTGGCCAAAGATATCATACCCAGCAAAGTTAAGCATAATTCTGACCAAAAAAATTGAAATTTTGATGAATTGCCAGGCTTTCTTATTTTATTTTATTTTTTTTTTGCAAGGCAAATGGGGTTAAGTGGCTGCCCAAGGCCACACAGCTAGGTAATTATTAAGTGTCTGATGCTGGATTTGAACCCAGGTACTCCTGACTCCAGGGCCGGTGCTCTATCCACTGTGCCACCTAGCTGCCCCAAGACTTTCTGAATTTTGTTGCAAAAATCACCTGAACTTAACAGAAAATTTGACATACAAGAACCAAAAGAAATATAAAGTAAACCTCAGAAACTAATTATGAGGAATTCAATAAGGACAAGTATTTATACATGGATATGTAAATCCAAGATTGTTATTAGTAATTGACTAGGTAGAAGGAAAGTGGAGGTGATGCTGAGTAGAATGGGATTCTTAAAAGTTTAAAAAAAAAGTTACTATTTTATCCAAATGAAATGTGAGAATTGATTCAGAGGAATTAGAGGAAACAATACATATCTACACATAACTTAGGCTATAAAAATATAAATTGAGAAAGAAATTAGAGGAGGGGGATAGGGAGGGTAAAGAGTTAGAGGGTAAGGAATAAGATAAGTCATATTTGTGTGTGTGTATATGTATGTATATCTCTATATATAAGGGTATATAGATTAATGGAGGTGTAGAAGGGTTGAGTAGATGAATGAAGAGGAGACTATAGAAAGCTGTGTAAGGGCGGGATTTTTACAAGGGTGGTTGATTAAGGAACATAAGGACTAGATAGCAAGAAGTAGAGAATATAAATGAGAGCTACAAACTAAATATGTATGCAGGTGTATATGGGTATATATAGGTATGTGTATTAAGTATGTGTAAAAATATATGTCTATTGAGATATATAGATATAGATATAGATGTAGATAGATAGGTAGATAGATATAGATAGATATATAGAGATATATCCATGCTGTTCTGGGTGAGGGGGTGGGTGGGAGGTAAAATAAACAGTGCACAGCAGAGAACAGAAGAAAACCTACAAGGAAGCAAAGAAAAAATGGACAATTTTGAACACAATGTTTTTTATTACATAGACTTTCTCAAAATCGAAATTTATTATTTTATATTATGAATCCTCTTGTTTTTCTGTGCATGACTTTTTTTTCTTACTTTGAAAAATAAAAATACACATTTCTTAATTACCTACTACACACCAGTCACTGTGCTAAGCACTGAGGATTAAAAAAAAGGCAAAAACAGTTCTACCCTATCAAATGGGATAATAAGTAAGTAAAACAGCACAGACAGGGCCTAGAATGTAGTAAGAGATGTATAAATGTTAGCTATATGCTGTATAATATTGATACCACTTCAGTCAGTTTCACATTTGTCTCAAAAGTCTTTGTCATAATTCCTAAGCTTTATATAAAGGCATATATAAAATTAATGTGAATATATATATATGTGTGTGTGTATGTGTGTGTGTGTGTGTGTGTGTGTATACACATATATGTATATGCATGTGTGTTACACTCCTGTGTCTAACTTCTATAAAGTTTCTCTGAATTTCATATATTTCTCATTTCATACAGCACAATAATCCATTGCATTCATATACCATAGTTCTTTTCTTTCAACTGTAGCCCAATTAATGGGTACCCTCTTTGCTTCCAGTTCTTTTTTTCTTCAAAAAATGTTCCTATGAATGTGTTCTGATATGTAATGGAACTTTATTGCCTTGCTGGGGGGTTGCTGCATCCAAGGGCATGAATTCTTACTTGTTAGGTTTCTTGCATGTTCCAAACTGATACATAGAATGATGAAGTTATTCTGACAGCTGCTATTGGTGCCTGGCTCCAATCTCTCCAGTACTGACTTCTAGAATTTTCATTTTTTTTTGTCAGTTTTCTTGGAGTGAGGTGAAAAGTCAAGTGTTTTGAAATTTGTATGAATCATACTCTTAATGATCTGATGCATGCTTTCAGGGGCAACTAGATGGTATAGTGGATAGAGCACTGACCCTGAAGTATGATTTCATATTCCCATTTTATAATTTGCCACTCTTCCTTTGAAATATTGTTTATCTATTGGGAATGACTTTTTAGTGTTATTTGTTCCAATATTCTGTATGTTTTGGATATCCATTTTTTAATTTTTAATAATTGGTATAATTATTTTCCCCTGACTTCTATTTCACTTCTAAACTTTTTCTTATTTTGTTTAAAAGCCTTTACATTTTATGTAGTCAAAATCATCTGTTTCATCTTTTGATAATTTCTATTACTTGACTTTCAAATTTTCCCAGAACATTTACTGTCTTTTTCTTCCCCCAAAATATATCCTATGTTCTTTATGTATATTTTATTATGCCAGCAGTAGAATATAAGCTTTATTTTTGTCTTTGTATCCCTAGTTCTTGAACAATTTTTTGTTTATAGTGATTATTTAGTAAATATTTGAATTGAAATGGAATAATTAATCAATCTTTCGCTTCTTTGCAGTCAAGGAAATAAGTAATGATATAGACATAGAGCCTAGCAAATGGTATTAAGATCCACTGAGGTTTTGATGCCTTATTGTGCAGTAAAGATGACTCAGGGTATTTGAAAATTATTACTTTAGAATTTAAGCTCTGACAAAAATCTTATCTACATGGAATAGACTGTGAGTTCAAAGTTGAATCATCAAAAGACTGACCAAAAGGTGAAATGATTTTTATCCATACCTGCTCCTGAGCTGAGATTATTATCTGTCAGTGAAAGCAGTATCCATCCTGTTGAAATTACAGATGTTTTGTATTATTTGAAATAAATTCTCAGTTGTTCCAAGTAAGACAACCTTAATCAAGGTCTTGTTGTGTCATTAAAAAGTACAACCTAAAGTTTACCAAAATTTGCCAATATACAAATTTGAATTTGGAAATTTGGAATATATAGAAGTACTGTATTATGTATTTAGTGCATAGTGGTGCATTCATACTTAGAATTCACTGAACTGAGAAGTTAAGACAAGAAATTGTGCTCTTGAATTTTTCTTGAAATGAAAAAAAAATACTAATGCCATGTACTGAACATCTTTTTTCCATAGTGGATTATTCAAAGACCATGGTATGTTTTCTATTTTTGACTGAGGCTAGTGAAAATTTGAGGCAGGTGAAAAAAGTCATAAACTTTTTTTAGCTATATAACAAATGAAAGGGTTTTTTATTTGAAAACTGAATTATTGGGTTATGACCTTAATGGAATGTACTAATTTTTCTTTTCTGTTGTGGACATTATTCTTTATTGAATGCCATAACCATTGAAAATGTTATTCCCATGTATAATGCTTTTCTTTCACATAGAATTAGAACAATTTTTTGATATTTTTTCCCCAAATTTTGAAGGTAAAACAGCATAGTGCCTTGCTTATAGTAGGTGTTCAATAACAAAGGGAGGTTGGATTTTTTTCAACAATAAAATAATATGGTTCTTATAAAATATATTGTTGATCATCATTTACAATTAGTTTGGGGGAATTACATCATGGAGACTTTAATTGGAAGCCCTCTAAGAATATCTAGTTCATGGCTGTCCAAAATGCAGCCAATAGGGTGTAAGTAGCCCACAGTGCAATTTTATGCAGTCCACTGTGGATTTACTAAATGCTTTAGTAAATGAGAGGTTCAGGTTTGCCTTCTTAATCTAATTTAGACTGGTCACTATATTCTTTTGATTCAACTTCATACATTTAAGGCTTATAGTGATTTTATGACCAGGTATATTAGTAACAATGATTATTTCTGATCCTGTTTTCTAGCAAATACTCAGATTGAAGTGACTGAAAGTCACCTGGTGTAGTTTGGGAAAATGTTAGTTAAGATACCATTAGGTGTCAAAAGGGAAACTTTACAGTGAAGAATCAGTGGAGTGTATCAATTCTTTGCCCAAATTAAATTATTTTATCTAAATTCCTGGATTGCGTGCTTTTGTAGCTATGATTTAGAATCCAATGAATCATAGAAACACATCTTTCAGACTAAATTTATATTTTTCTCAATTTATCTTGATTTTTTTTTCTTTGTAGGATATGGTCTTCCGGATGATATTGTGATAGAAAAGAGGGGAAAAGGAGACAATTTTGTAGATTGTACGGGTGCCAATGTTAAAATCTCAAATGTGAAATTTGTTCAGCATGATGCTGTGGAAGGAATCTTGAGTAAGTATCTGAATCTGTTGAATCTTCAACCCTGGAAGAAAAATTTGGTGTTTATCAGATTAAGTAATAAAACAAATCCTTAAGTTCTCATCACCTTGTAGTGAATGGATGGCTGATTATTTTTGTATTTGGAGTGTACAAGATAGGAAGCTTCCCCAAAAGTATGTGAAAAATAGTTCATAAAAATTTTTTTTGTAAATTTTGTGTATCTCCACATTTGGCCAAGTTTCCTTAATATTCTTTTTGAATTCTAATACTTGTAATCTGTTTCTTTAACTTAGATTTAGCTCTAACCTTAAATTGAAACTGCAAGCTGCCATGTAACTTATCTCCCACGATTTATAACCTCTTTGTAGAACTTGTGATTTGCTTTTTTTATCCACAATATTCTACAAGAAAGGTGAATGTATTCACTAATGAAAATTCAAGAACTTTATTTGGTTCTTTTATGGCCATCAAAGTCCTTCTGTGTGTTCTTAGTTGATAATATTAGAATATGTTTTGTGAGGCATTGCTATTGTCAATTTACAATTAGTTTTAGGGAATTACATCATGTAGACTTTAATTGGAAGCCCTCTAAAAATATCTAGTTCATGGCTGTCCATAATGCAGCCAGTAGATTGTAGGTAGCCCACAGTATGATTTTATGCAGTCCCCTGTGGATTTACTAAATGCTTTAGTAAATGAAGCTAATTCAGAGCTCTCACTAAAATAGCAAATGAAAATATATTGTCTATTATTTCAGTGAAATCTTTTCAAAGTAAGGTTAAAAAAAATAAAGTTGGACAGCCTTGATCTAGTTAATATGTCAATGTTAGAAGAGACAAGATAACTTCTAATGCAGCTAATACTAGATGAACATTTCCATCACAGGTATTCACCATGGTAAGACCACATTGGAAAACTGTGTATTGCAGTGTGAGACTACAGGAGTAACAGTTCGAACATCTGCAGAATTACTAATGAAAAATTCTGACTTATATGGGGCCAAGGTATAGTATACAACACTGTTTACTTCTTTGGGTTTTGTTTTTTTTTTTTTAGGTTTTTGCAAGGCAAATGGGGTTAAGTGGCTTGCCCAAGGCCACACAGCTAGGTAATTATTAAGTGTCTGAGACTGGATTTGAACCCAGGTACTCCTGACTCCAGACCTCCTGACTACTACGCCACCTAGCCACCCCAACACTGTTTACTTGTAAAGCACTCCATATCATTGTTTTTTAATAAGCCAACAAAACCATGCAAAAGTTAAAAAATCTTATTGAGCATTTTTCAAGTACACAGAAACAGGAATAATAAACCCCAAAAATCGAGGAAGTGAAATTGAAGAGAAATTTAGTCTTTTAAAAGAATGTTTCTTAGTTAACTAGCTCTTAATAGTCTAATATAAATCATTTAAAGTTATTGACTTTCTCTTTTCCTTCATGATTTCTTATACCTGGTTCTCTTACTTCCTAAGAGGTTGGTTAGTATAATTTATTTATAACAAAAAGATATAAGGGTACTTTGTCTAATTGATCTCCATATAACCTGTTCTGTTGCATGGCCACAGGTTATTTAACTACCTCTAGGCTGATACTTGCCAGGAGTCAAAAGGAAAAAGTCTCAGCAAGAGTGAATGACTTGGCATAAGGAGTTACTACTAATAGAAAAGTGGCTTGATGTAATGGTTATAGTGTCTTGTGCGTGCCTACTATAGTTGTTACTCAGTAAATGATAATTTCACATTTGTATATAGAACATTAAAATTTACAAAGCCTCTTCCTTTTAACAGCCCTATGAGGTTTTGGTACTAAAATTGTTACTAAATCCATTGAAAATTTTTTTTTCAGTTATCTAGCATTTTTTTCTCTCTTCTACCTTCTCCATACTAAAAAGAAAGGAAGAATGAAAGAAATATAGAATCCTTGTGTCATATAAACTTGGTTAAGAAAAGCAAATTCCCATATTGACCATGTCAGTTCTTCATATTAGTCTTCATATTAGTGGTGGACAGCTTCTTCTTCTTTCTTTTTTTTTTTAGTAAATTTTTTTAGGTTTTTTTTTTAAGACAATGGAGTTAAGTGGCTTGCCTGAGGCCACACTAGCTAGGCAATCACTAAGTGTCCGAGGTTTGAATTCAGGTACTCCTGACTCCAGACCTGGTGCTCCATCCACTGTGCCACCTAGCCGCCCCCATTGGACAGCTTTCTTCAGTAATCCTTTGATGAAGAGAAATCATGGCTGATTCTTTCATCAGAATCCTTATTTCTTTCAGATTTGGTTGTTTTTACAGTATTGATGTTATAGTTTAAATTATTCTGCCTCTACTCTGTCAATTTATAAAATCATCCCTGGTCTCCTGTTTCTTAATTTCTTACAGCACAGTAATATTCCATTCCATTCATAGATCATAATTCTTCAACCTTCCCCAATTGATAGGAACCATTTTAATTTCAGTTCTTTGCCACTACAAAAAGAGCTTCTATAAATATTTTTTGTACATACTGTTCTTTTTTCTTTTTTTTTTCCATTCCTTTGAGATATAGACTTTATTGATAGTTATCACCAGGTCAAAGGACATACATAGCTTTGGTACATAATTCCGAATTGCTTTATAGAATGTTTAGACCAAATCACAGTGCCACTAATGTTACCTGTTTTCCTAGCCCTTCTAATATTTCTCATTTTCTTTTTTGTGAGCTTTGCCAATATGATGAGTGTTAAGGAAACTTTTGGAGTAGCTTTAATTTCTCCAATTTGTAGCATTTTTTCAGATGGCCTCCACATGACTTTGATTTTTTTCTCTTGAGGACTACCTGTTCATATCTTTAGATCATTTATCAATAAAAATAACACCTGTTCTTATAAATCTGAATCAATTACTTACATATCTTGGAAATGAGTGATATCAGAAAAATATTTTTCCCCAATCGGTTTTCCTTTTAATCTTAGCTATATTAGATTTTTGTACAAAACCCTTCAAATTTTATTTATCAAAATTCTCCATTTTTATTTTCTGTGATCTTCTTTCTCCATTCCTTATTTAGTTGTGAACCTTCCCCTATCCAAACATCTGAAAGGCAGTTTCTTCTTGTTCCTTTAATTTGTTAATCTGTGACTTTTTAATATCTATATCACACATTATTTTGGAGCTTTTCTTGGTATAAGATATGAGGTTAGTCTAAACTTAATTGCTGTATTGGTGTTTAAGAAATATTAATATTGATAATACTATTTATCAGGAGCTTTTTATCAAATAGTTGACTTTTTTCCCAGTAACTAGGAAGTTTGGATTTATCAAATACTAGGCCACTAGATTTATTTGTTTATATATATATATATATATATATATATTTATTCCACTGATCAATCTTTATAATTTTTAGTCCATATCAAATTGTTTTGACAATTACCATTTTAAGGGGCAACTAGTGGTGTGGTGGATAGAGCACCAGCCCTGGAGTCAGGAGTACCTGTATTCAAATCTGGCCTCAGACACTTAATAATTGCTTAGCTGTGTGGCCTTGGGCAAGCCACTTTAACCTCATTTGCCTTGCAAAAAAAAAAATCTGAGCAAAGAGGTCTTTATTAGAAAAACTTGCTAAAATCTTTTTTCTCCCTGAGTTTTCTGCTTTCCTTCTAATTTTGGCTGTATTAGATTTGTTCGTACAAAAAAACCTTTTAAAATTTCGTATATTTAAATTATCTGTTATACTTCTTGTGGTTTGGTCATAAACTCTTCCTTTGTCCATAGATATGACACATAAAACTTTCCATGCTTCTTTAATTTTCTTATAACACTCTTTATACCTAAATCATGTACTCATTTTGATCTTGTCTTGGTATACAGTGTGAAATGTTAGTTTATGCCTACTTTCTGTCAAACTACTCTCCAGTTTTCCCAGCAATTTCTTCAAATACTAAGTTCTTACCCCTGGATAGTTGCTTAACCTGTTTGGGCTATATTTTCCTTATTTGTAAAGTGCTATTCTGTATTTTTCTACAGTCATTTGCATTCAGTAGTCACTGACTAAAATGAGGCATCAGAGGGGCAACAATATCTTAAAAAATCTTCCCTAACTTATTTAGGTTTCCCTTTAATTGAGTTTGTCAGAGTTGAGTGGTCATTTTGAATAAGTTTTGTCTTCCAAGGAAATTGTTAAATAACACCTTTTTAGAATCAGAAAGTTGAACTGCCCTGAATGAAAGAAGCCACTGCAGGACTCAGGTGTTGAAACTCTGAAGAAGTGTCTTATGTGTAAGTGTGATAAACATGCAACCCAGTAGAAATAGAACAAATAGAAACACTGATTAGGAATGCCTAATAAAAAGTGATTTGTATAAGTACTCTATTTTTGTAGTATTTTAAGAAACTAAATATTAATGAGAATATATTTAGTTTTATGTCTCTAACTTTTTCATTTACCTTTTTAAACTATTATGACTAATATCTCAAATTAATTTATAGGGTGCAGGTATAGAAATATATCCAGGAAGTAAATGTACTTTGAGTGACAATGGGATACATCATTGCAAAGAAGGCATACTAATTAAGGTGAGTTCAAACTGAAGTATGCTCTTTTACAAAGTTAGATTGATTTCACAGTTTTTATTACATTGTCATGTTCTGTTGCCTTTTGCTTGTGAAAAAAACATTTGTGGTATATGAATTTCAGTATTATCAATAGTTGGTGATTAGAAGTTTTCTGTCTCTTATAGGGAATTTTTCCTTTCCCTATACTTGGAAGAGAAAATATTGTATTGTATGCCACTCAGAGCTCAGTCTGCTGTAACATATTAAAAGCTTAGCTTTTTACTTCATCTTTATTTTTAGACTAGTCTGGAAAAAAGTGAGGAGAAAATTTTAAAAATCAGACAGTGTTGGCTGTGACAGTTCCTTAAAACATTTGTTTTCAATGTCATAGGATTTCTTAGATGAACACTATGACATTCCCAAAATAACCATGGTGAATAATGTCATACATAATAATGAAGGCTATGGTGTTGTCTTGGTGAAACCTAAAATTTTTTCTGACCTGCAAGGAAATACTCAAGATGGATCTGAAGGTAATCTATTTTTATTAATTCCTTAATATAAAAATCTAGACATAGTTTATGTCTGTTTTATCTAAACTAGACCTAAGACTTTGTTTCTTTGTCCCCTACTTTCATTTCTTCTTTGGGGGGAAAAATCCTTTTCCCTTAATCAGATGGTTTGGACTGGACATAAAACTATTGGGCAGTGTTCCAGTTGTGTGATTCTGCTCTTCTTCTCTTCGTATCTGGATCTAGGGGGAAAAGTATGGTCCTTAGTTGAATATTTGTCACATTTCCCCCTTTCAGTTTTTTTTGCCTTAGAGTAGGAACTTTATCCTTTCTAATTTTTGTATATACTTATACAATCCATAATAGTCACTTGATGTTTGGTTTGATAAGGAAAGGATATATTAGCTATTCCCAAAATTGTGGGCATAGGTTGAGGCAAGATAGCTAGAAGATCCAGGAAAACAAAATAACATTTGCCATTTTGACCTATTGTAGTACATTAATTGTGCACTGGGTGTACTGGGTGTGGAGAGAATCTCATAGTTATAAGAAGATAATGCTGATAGTTCCATTTCTAAATTTTAGGAAAATATTTTAAATATAATTTTAATGATAAAGATACTCAAATTAATACTTAAATTAATAAAGATACTCAATTAATCTTATCTAAAACCCCTAGCATTTTACATAGGAGAACAGGGATTAATAGACAACTAAAAACGAAATGTTTAGTTACTATTTTTATCTCAAATTGGAGACAGTGTATATAGTCATCATTCTCATGTTCTCTTTGAATAAAACCCCTTAATAACTGATCTTGTTTTTATGTATTAATTTTACTAAATGCATAGTTCAAAGTTCTTAAAAAGAGAAGGGGGCAGCTAGATGACACAGTGGATAGAGCACTGGTCCTGCAGTCAGGAAGACCTGAGTTCAAATGTTGTCTCAGACACTTGACATTAGCTGTGTGACCCTGAGCAAGTCATTTAAGCTTAATTACCTTGCCAAACAAGTATTTGTTAAGCTTTTGCTGAGTGCCAGGCACTGTTAGGGGCTGGGGATTCAAATTCTAATGGGCCACATAAATACATATTGAAGTATATACAAAATTAAAAGTTAAAGAAAAATAATACAAATAAATACAAAGTTGGTTAAACACAAAGTTGGTTAAGAGAGTAGGCACTAGGAATTGGAAGGATCAGAGAAACTTCAGGCTGAGGATAATATCTAGCCACATCTTAAAGAAAGAGGGTTTTTGGACTGTGGTGAAGAAGGACAAATGCCAGTCCAAAGACATCTAGATGAGAGATGGAATAGTGTGTGATAGAAACAGAGAGAAGGAAAGTTTGACTGGATTCCAAGGAAGGAGAATAGTGTTCTTTGAGAAAAAGATAAAGTTGGGGTCAGGGTCTGTGGGGATTTAAAATATAAGCAAAGATTGGGGTGGCTAGGTGCTGTAGTGGATAAAGCACTGGCCCTGGAGTCAGGAGTACCTGAGTTCAAATCCGGTCTCAAACACTTAATAATTACCTAGCTGTATGGCCTTGGGCAAGCCACTTAACCCCATTCGCCTTGCCAAATATATAAATATATATGTGTGTGTGTGTATATATATATATATATATGTATATATATATATATACATATATATATATAGATATAGATATAGATATACATGCGCAAAGAAATGTATATTATTCTTGAGACAATAGGAAGCCTCTTGAATTGATTGAGTAAAGGAGTAAACACAGTCATCTCGGAAGGAAATCATTTTGGCAACAGTGCAGAGGATAGTCTGGAGTGGTGAGAGACTTGAGGCAAAGAGATCATTTAAAAGGCCACTGGACCTGTGGTTCCTAGTACTTTTTGTTCCTTGAATTACTTTCAAAATCAACCAAAAAAAAAGTGTTGTGAACCTCCAGGGTAATTTAATATTCAAAGTACGGTATTCTTAGAGTTATTTATTTCTTAAAGCATCAGTAAATATTTTTTACATAAATTCTTTGGATCCTCATCAAACCACCCACTGAGAATTTCTAATCGAGACATTTTGGTAATGAGGGCTCAAATTAAAGTAATGGCTGTGCAGTCTGAGGGAAGGGGTGTTGTAAAAGAAGAAAATGCAAAATTTCACTCCTAATTGAATCTGTTGTGGGGTGGGGAGGGTGGGGAGAGAGAAGGAAGTTTTATCCTTAAAAATGAGGCTGTGAACTTGGGAAAATGGAGGAAACAATTTCAACAGAAATAATGGATGTTTGAAAAAGGGGAGAATTTGAGCTGAAAGGTTATTAGAAAGTAGGGTCAGGAAGACTCAAAGGAGAGAGTGTCAAGAAGGAAGAGAGTAGATAGCAATGTTAAGCAAGATATGGGATGGTAAGCTAGTGTGAGAGGATTTTAGAAATCTAATTCAACAACTTTCAGCAAATGAGTAAACTAAGATCCAGAGGGTTGAAGGGATTTGTCCAGAGTCTAGTGAGTCTGGAGCTTGATAAATGGAATCATAGCTGGTCACTGACTTTGTAATTGCAGAGAATTCTTTCTTATTTCTTTCCCCAGTTTTTCTTGAATTGCAAAACTAGAGTTAACACCATGATATTAGACAGTCTACCAACTGTATCAGGGATTTCTGGCCTAAATCAGCCTATTGTTCATTCCTAAAGCTCAGGTCCTCTCAAAGAGCCAAAGACTCAGGGTATGATTAGATTCACGAGTAAAAAGAAAAGAAGTAAGAACCTAGTGATATTGGGAAGGCAAAGTTCTCTTAATCTTATTGATAGAAAAATCTAGTCATGAAATTTAAAGTTCTTGTGTTAAAATTGTTAGGTGCTAGAAGAGATCTTGGCCAGAAACACAATTGGAAGTTGTACTAGATGATCATGTTGAAATATTTACATTTTAGTTGATCTTCGTTTTCATGGTAAAACTTAATTTCTGTTAATTTTTTCCTTTCCCCCTAGGAAATAAAATACCTAAAGTTCAGACAAATGAAGAAGTAGGTACAGTGGACAAGGAGGGACAAGAAGACCTAATGCAGTATGCATCTGGTGAATTGGGACTATATGCAAGACCTTACTTTTGTGACCAAACTGAGCAAATTGAAGGCAATTCTGAAATTTTCAGTGAACTGGTGGCTATTTCTACAAGGAAAGGCCAAATGAAAAACAAAAGGTTGAGTGGCCTGGGCATCACTGAAGCTGATGATAACCTAATGTCCCAGGAAATGTTTGTTTCTATTGTAGGCAATCAGTTCAAATGGAATGGGAAAGGCCGTTTTGGTACTTTTCTTTTCTGATGGAAATTGATGTTTAAAAATGTTGGATTTGCACGTGCTACTGTAGTAATCACTGCTGTTCTCAAAGGTAGCTTGCTTCCTGCTTAGTATTTTGTACTTGTTATTCCTTTTTCTTTTGTATTTGAATGAAATGCAACTATATTTATTCTTATCCTCAAGTGTTGCACAGAAATTATTCTCCTTTTATAAGGAAGGTGAAAAATAAAGTTTTTTAAAATGACCCTTGTTAGGGAGTAGAGTTGGGGTGGGAAATCACTTGCCTTAGATGCTCTGCTTTTCTTTATTGTAATTGACTTGTATTGAGTACATTAAGTTAGTTTGAGGTGTATGACACTTTAAATCTAGATATTGAGAGAGGCAACTGAAATGAAGGGACTTGTGACCAACAGAGCAATAGAAACATTTCTCATCCTTTTTGTTTCTTAATCCCAAATGCGGATCTGATTTCTCTGCAGTAGTTGCCTATAACCTGTATTAAAGTAAATGCTTTTATGATTAGGAAGTTGCCCACCTAATCAAACTCATTTTTAAGAGTGAAAAGGATTTGTTTTTGGGAGCAAGTTGTGTAATCATCAAGACACTCATAGATAGTATACTGACTTTGAAACAGAAAAAACAATCATTAAGAATGTGCTTAGAACTCTTCTACTGTTAATGAATGTGAAGAACTAAAAGCCAGTGCTTTTCTTTTACCATGCCCAGTATTCTGACCAATTTATTCATTCACTTCTTCCAAGATGAAATGAAATAATGTTATTATATCTATTTTGGGTTCATCTTCTTGGTTTAACATAAAAACAAGAAAAATCTTGTATATTTGAAAAATATAATATAATATTAGTATGCTTATCAATTAAAATTATAGAGATTATTTTGAATCCAGTTATATCTCTTAAAACTCCTCAGGCATTACCAAGTTGGAGCTTAGGATTGATGTTAGTACCTTAACATATTTGTATTCTAAAAAGAATGGTTAATGTTTTTTAACATGTTTTATACCTTTATCTAGCAGATGAATTAATGCTAATCCTTATCATTTTTCATATTCCCTTGCAAAACATTATTTTGTTATTGAAAGGTGTTTGTTTTTTAACTTAAGGCAAAATAGTTTCTATGTTAGATGGCTAATAAAAAAAAGTAAGTGATTACTTTCACATTAGCTTCAACCACAAATATTCATTTAAAACCATCTACTTAAACTAATTTTTATCAAATTGGTTTTCCAATTGTATTTCTCCTTTCACGTAGAATCTTGGTTTCTTTTTACCTCATACAGTTTACACTTCCAAAAGAATTTTGTACAGCTATGTAATATTCTAAAATCTTGTTTCAGTGCAGCCTAGTGTAGTGGGAAAAGCACTGGGCTTGCTTGATCCCAGTTTCAGAGGCTGCTTTAGTCATTTACTGGCCATGTGATCTTGGACTGGTCATAGAAGCTCTCAAAGCTTCAGAGTTTCCTAATCTGAAAATTGGAGTTAATTTTATTTTCCGTTACTTATCTTGTGAAGATGTTGTGTGAATGTTGAAACCCTATATAAATGAGTGATAATTATTTTGTATAAGAGTGTTTTCAATTTTAATTTATTATACTTTAGTTTAAACTCAAATTTAACTATATTTTCAGGTGGCCCAAAATCTAAGTCTTCAGATCAAACTTATCTTGAAGAGTATGATAGTAAAGTAAATCATGAAGAACTAAAAGTTGTTAGGACTCAGTCAGTCAACGGGCATTTATCATGTGCTAGGCACTGTACTAAGTTTTGGAAATACAAAGGCAAATAACAGTCCTTAACCTTAAGGAACTCACAGTGTTATGGGAAAGACAACATTCAAATAACTGTATAAACAATATATAGGAGAATTTGCAGATAAAAATCTCAGAGGGAGGGTACTAAGAATAAGGGGGCTTGGGACAGGCTTCTTGCCAAAAGGGAGACTTTAACTAAGAAGCCAGGACGCAGAAGTAAGAAGGAGAGACTTCCCCACAAGGGAGATAGCCAGTGCCAATGGACATACTGCAAGTCAGAAGAAGATGGAGCTTGGTGTGAGAACAGCCAATAACCAGGGTCACTGAGAGAGAGAGAGAGAGAGAGAGAGAGAGAGAGAGAGAGAGAGAGAGAGAGTGAGAGTGAGAGTGTGTGTGTGTATGAATGAATACACATACACATACACACACACACACACACACACACATACATATGGGAAGTCAGGTCAAAGAAGCCTGTAAAGGTATTAGGGCACAGGTAGTAAAGGAATTTGGATGTCAAAATGGGATTGTGTTGCTAGAGAGAGTGCACTACATGTGGATTTAACATTTGTGTGAGTGACTTTAAGATATGAAACATTAGGGAAAAAATAATGAATGCATCTGTCTAATTTTTTGGCTAGCATTTTCTTTTCTTCTATGGGTTGGCCTTTGACACAAGTGTAGTTCTATTATTTTTCTTAAGTTTTACTCATACTCTGAGACATATTTTTATTTGTATGAAATTATTAGTTTCTTATCATTGTTCTATAACCACAAAAAAATCACGTAATTATATTTTACCAAAATTGCTCTAGCCAGGTAAAGCACTTATATTTGTCATTAGCTATTATTTATTCTTCAACATATTCTCTTTATCATCTGATATTTTTTGTTCTAAATGAAAAAATTTGATGCTAAAGTGTACTTAACTGCCATTTGACATTGCTTTTGATGTTGTAAGTTTAAGAGAAGTTGACTTTCTAGGAGCATGTCTTTATTAAATTACAACAGCAGGTGATGGGAGAATGCTTTTTAACCATTCAGTTGTAGATTAATTCTTCGTATACTTGTCATTCTTTCTCTGAGTAGGAATTATTTGAACATCAGTGTTACATATTCCATGTTACCAATTTTTCTCTAATGTAGAGAACAGGCATGTTGAAATAGCTTTCACTTCCTGAATTTGGTGGAAATGAAGGGGAAAGTTATATAACTATAAATATTTGCTGACTTCTTTGTCTGTGTTTCCTTTGAATTCACCTGTTAGCAATTCACAACATCTTAATCTGGGTGAAATTACCCATAGATTTTAACTGGAGTTAAACTAGAAAAAAGACTCCAGGATCAGAACCTTCATGTTAGTTGTTAGAGATTAATTTGCAAAAAAGGAGAAAAATATATACTAATTGGCACCCAAGCAAAATTGCATAGTACTTACCATCTAGGTCATTTTTATTTAAATCCTCATTATTTTAGGGAATAAATAGCAAAATATTCAAAAGCATTGAAATAAAATCAATGGGGGGGAGCATACTATTTTGTATAGTTAAAATACTTATTGTATGCCTGCTTTCTACTTTAGCTATTGAAATTCCAGTAATTATAATCTAAACTGACTGATGCCCTAAATCAAAAATTGTGTGTGTGTACCCTGTCTGGTTTTTTAGTCCTAATTCTTGATTAAAACTGGTTAGCAAATCAGATTCTTACCAGCTTTATTAGTTATGTGCATGCATGTATATATAACTAAGAGTTTTGGACCTTGTAGGATATCTGCTTTTTATTTCAATATTGGAATACTTTATACTTTTAAAGAATAGCTGGAATAAAAAAATAATTACTCTATTAACAGTCTGTCATATTTTAATAGGCAAAAGACATTGCTAGTACTAGTAAATCTTTCTATAAAGGCAAGTGTTCTTAATATGTTGTCAGCCTTTAAGCTACTTTCTAAATGACAGTCAGTGACATTTTACATATAAGTTTTAACAAATTTCATTTGCTATATGTGTTTGTATCCTAAAAAACTTTCCAAAGGTGTCATGGTTAAGTGCACTGCATAATGCTGGTTATATGGTGCGCTAATAAAGAAGGCCTGCATTTCCATTACTTTGGTGACTACACAGTACCAAATGAACAGCAGGGAAGATGAACAGTTTAACACTTTGTGAAGTAACATTAAGCTTCACAGCACTTGAAATCTAATTCCTTGTCATTGCTTCGAAAATGCATTTCAAATCTGTTGTCATTGCTAAAGTGTTCAGTCATTGAAAACATTTTTGTACAATGGAAAGGAAGAAAACAGAATTTATTACATATATTCTATTTGCTGGCCACTGTGCTCAGCACTGGGAATGCATATACAAGCAAAAAGAAAGTCTTGCCCTCAAGAAGCTTACATTCTAATGGGGAGATTAGGATCTCACTAAGAATTGAAAAGCAGAGGGAGAAGAGGGGAATGAAGGATTGAAGGCATAACTTTGAATTCTGGAAGTTAGGAATAGGATGGGGGAGGGGAATCAAGGACAATCTAGGCTGCTTCATATAAAGTAGAAATAACAAATGGAAGAAAGAGGCAAGCCTTTCAGAAGAATATTCCAAGTAAATAAAGCTACTGGGTGTGGGGGGTGGGGGGTGGATGTTTAATTGTGAGAAGACTCAGGTCCTGAATTCATAGACAGATGTCATGAGGAATAGGGTTAGGAAGGGGATTTTTGACTTTGTGTTTCTTAAAATTGCCAGTGAAATAAATCATGTCTCTCACTGGAAAGAATGAATATTTTTGATTTTCACTATGTTTTTAATACCAGATTTAGGGTCTACAGTTTCCTTTAGGTATTTAATCTGAGGGGTTTAAGTTAACATTTTATATTTCTTGTTTGTGGTCACCAAAATGTATATTTCAAAGACATTTTCCCCTAAAATAAATCTAATTGTTCTTTAAAATAATCATTTTATGAAGTCAATGTTCTGAAATTTATATTGCCTCTTAATTTGAAAAACTGAATCAATGGCTGTAATTCTTTTTTTTAAATCTTTATAAAATGCTTATCAGCAATTTATAGGAGGAGTGTTTCTTCAGATTGTTAAATAAAATTTCTAATTTGCCCCTGGTATTACGCTGATGAAGGGAGGAGGGGAAGGAATGTGCTTTGGAATGTGCTTTAGAGAACACTGTAACTTAAAAGCTTTTCAGGAGGGGAAACTGATGTGAATTGATGTCAGATAAGTGCTCATATTGATTAACTTCAGAATCTCAAAATGGCAATGAAGTTGGAGGCTGGAAAGACTTGAGAATATTAAGGCACATTGATAATAAAGCTTAATAAATAATAAAACTTTTTCCCCAGAAAAACTAATATCTATGTAGAAATTTTTCTTAATCACATTTGCTTAACACTTGGGATGTGAATTATAGGCAACTTTTAATAATAATAGTTGTCCAATTTTGAAAAATACCATGTCAACCAAATTAATGGTGGCATGACTTTCACATATTTATTATAGTGAGGAGTGAGTGTATTGTACAAAGATATCCTCCTCACTTGCTTTTACCAGAACCATTTCATACCATGGCCTGATTTGATAGGAAACAGAAATTTTAGTGATGGTTCTTGATCCTGCTGGATGATGCCTAAGACATCACAGACCCATTATTGCTCACTTGTGAGACTGAACATCAATGGATACATTCTCTTAAAAATTAGTTGAATTGTCTTAGCAGAAGGTGTAGGTTAAGCTATTTAAGTTTTTAATTCCATTTGAGCCTCTTCCTACTTAAATGCATGAGGATAGGTAAAATAAGTGAAGTGAGTTTTTTGGGGGGAGTTTATGAAAATAAAGATGGTAAAGAAATTCATTTGAGTTCATGTTTTCTATCAGTAACTGGGAATGTAGCTACTAAATATCACAGTAGAATCAGATAAATTATTTTCCTTATGCCTCTTTGTGATGCTTGTCCATAAGGTTGCTATGGAAACTCCTGAAGGTATGTACCTGGTTAATAGCTAAACATGGTAAGATTTAGGTGGGAAATTGTTTCTTTTGTATTCTCCAGCTTCACACAATCCCGTGAAGTTTTAGAAAGGAAAATATGAAGTTTATTAGTAACCTTTTCCAGTCTTGCTTAGGTAAAAATATTAGGTTATAAGTTATCTGTTAGGTACCATTACCTTTTTTAATGTGTTTTAGTTTAATTTTTTGAAAAACCTAGAAACTTATTGTTTTATATAGATGTTTCACTAATCTAACATCTAATGAATGAATAGCCTCTGAATATTCTTTCCTTTTTTTCTTCCCTTACACCCCCCCCCTTTTTCCCCCTTTCCCTCCCTTCCCTTTCCTCTGTCCACATAGGATATCACACCCTTACCTGCAGATGCTTTGCTCAAAGGAATATGAATTTTGATAGATGAAACCTTGAAAGATTTCTTTCTTAAGGACAATGTCTTAAATCCAAATCATTGCCTGTCTTGCCTGTCATTGATTGGCCCACAGTGGGTCCCAGGCCAAACCCCTCTTGTCATTGTTTTTTATTTTGGCCAGAAACTGTGGGTTTTTCACTCCCAGATTGATTTTTTTTTTTTTTTTGGTTTAGGTAAAGGAGGCCATTCGCTGCTTTTTTTTTAACCTAACTGTAATCACTGAGACCTATTAAATACTTTAGCTTAAAAAGACCAAGGTCTCCCACTGCTTCTCCAGGGTCACCTCCAGTTTCCTGATATATATCAGTTGACTACAGAGGAGAAAATGAAATTGGTGACTTTGCATAGCCCTTCCTCACTTAAATCAAATTCACATTCATGTCATGACATCACCTCTGATGTCATGGTCTTCACATATAACTCCCAAATACATATATTTAGCCATAATTTCTCTCTTGAACTCCGGTTTTGCATCAACAATTGCTTGTTGGTTATCTCGATCTTGATATGCCACAGACATTTAAATTTCAACATATCCAAGATAGAACCTGTTTCACCATTTCAAACTTTCTTTTGAGAACATTATCTTTCTATCATTTTTCATTGCAACCTTGAAATCATTGACTTCTCTCACTAAATCCAATGATTGAATCTTTGGTATTCTACCTTCACACTACCTGCTGCAATATCACCTTTTGTATTCTCACATGCTTACTATAGTTCAGGCCCTTATCAACCCTTATTTGGATTTTTGAATAGAATTTTACTTAGTCTTTATGCTTCCACTCTTTCCTCCCCTCTACATAACTACTAAAATAATCTTCCAAAAAGCATAGGTTTGACCATTCTGTTCTCTTGCTGAAAAAAAATATCCATTTGTTTCTTTTTGCCTTTAGACAAAAGAGTAACTCTTTTTCTTGACATTTAAAATCCTTCATAATCTGGTTTCAGGTTTTTCTATACCCTACATTACAGGCAAGCAGGCTTGTTTGACATTTTCTGGACCCACCATTGTATTACCTTCTTTCATTCATTGCCCTGGCTATTATTTCCCATATTAGGAATGCATTCTCTTCTAGCAACACTTCCATCAAATTGCAACTCTACAGGTAAGAAAATGTAAGATAATCTAGGGAGGGCGGCTAGGTGGGGTGCAGTGGATAAAGCACGGGCCCTGGAGTCTCAGACACTTAATAATTGCCTAGCTGTGTGGCCTTGGGCAAGCCACTTAACCCCATTTGCCTTGCAAAAATATAAACAAAACAAAACAAAAAACAAAGATAATTTAGGGAAAGACCTCTAGGAAGCCTTCCTTATGTCTTTACTGTTATGGCTCTAAATTATCTTGTATTTATTTAATCATTTACTTCTCTTAATCCCTTCTCTTTTGACCCTCAGTAGAATGTAAACTTGAGAGGGTTAAGGACTGTTTTGCTTTCTTTTACCCTTTGTACCCTTACATCCTTGCATTTAAAAAAAATTATTTTTTGGATCAGACCTCTAATTTCATTGGAAAACTTGAACCCTTGCTCTTCCCTGAATCTAAGATCAGCTTTCTATCCACTATGCCAGGGTACTCCTCTGCCTTGCATTTAATTATGTGTTTAATAAATGTTGACTGAATTTGGGCTTCTTATGGGTGTTAGGAAAGTCACTGAATATTTTAAAGAGAGTAATAGGAAAATGTTTTCTGGTCATATGTCATATCTCCCTGCTCTCCACCCCTCATCCCTTCCCTACTTCTTTCAATAAACTTCAGTGATTCCCTATTCTTGGATAAAATACAAAATCCCCTGGCTTTTAAAATCCTTCATAACCTGACCCTAACCTACCTTATTCCTTTCTGAGTGAATTGAAGTCCAATGACAGTGGCCTTCTTACCTATCTTATTTGTATATTGTTTGCATGTTAATCCATGAGACTGAGTGCATTTGTACCTGAGTAGGTACTTTTTTTGTCTGACTTTATATTTGTTCACAGTGCCTGACAATTGATAGTGCTCAATAAATAATTGTTGACTAATTATACTAAGTAGTCTGGCAGCAGTATGCATAGTGGTTTTTGAAGGGAGAAGTTGAGGTAAGGATTCTATTACATTTTCCCTCCAGCTAGTTACACCAGAACTATTAAAAATCTTAAATTTTAATCAGTGGTTGGTTTTTTTCTCCTTATTAATCTTAGTAACTATGGAGGCATATATCTACAGGTTAGACAATGTTTTAAGAGCAATTACAAAGATAATGCACTAGGGGTGGCTAGGTGGCGTAGTGGATAAAGCACCTGCCCTGGAGTCAAGAGTACCTGGGTTCAAATCCGGTCTCAGACACTTAGTAATTACCTAGCTGTGTGGCCTTGGGTAAGCCACTTAACTCCATTGCCTTGCAAAAACCTAAAAAAAAAATGCACTAAAGATGTGTATTCAAGGTAAGAAGAGGTAATGGTTTATGTGATAGTTCACAAATAAATCATGTTGTATTAAGTATCAATAAATTTGAATTTATTCTACTTTAAAATTAGTTTTAGGGCAACTAGGATAGAAACTGGGGATTTGTAACTATGCTTTTAGTCTTAGAAGTAAGGCAACAAAGCCAAGATGTGATATGATTGACATTCTGTTGCCTGTCAGTCTTTAAAGAGAGAAAACTTTTTTCTTTTTTAGGTTTTTGCAAGGCAAATGGGATTAAGTGGCTTGCCCAAGGCCACACAGCTAGATAATTATTAAGTGTCTGAGGTCGGATTTGAACCCAGGTACTCCTGACTCCAGGGCCGGTGCTTTATCCACTATGCCACTTAGCTGCCCTGAGAGAAAACTTTTAAGCAGAATGCTTAAGCAGAACTGAAGTTCATTGTATTTAACCTTCTCTGAGTGTTTGGCTTATCCAAATTCCTTGCCAGTTAATATCTTCTCTAGAAATGCCCAACTACATCAATCCTTGAGAATAGGTGGTCTAACATGCTTTTTCTTCTCTTTTCCTGCCATGCTTCTTCCAAAACCCAATCCAAAACAATAAACTCCTAATTCTCTGCAACTTCCATATTTGTATTGATACTATTACTACTATCTTCATAGTCACCCAAGCCTGAAACCTTGGAGTCATCTTTGACTCTTGTCTTTCTCAGACAATCCACTTTTCTCTTCACACTCCTTCCCCCTTTCTTCTCCTATTCCAATCCTTTGCCAAATGCTGCCAAGCTTCCTTGGCAATCTCTTATATGCTATGCATCTTCTCCATGTGTACTGCTAAGACTAATTCAGTCCCTAACTCCCTCAGGTTATGTTATTACAGAAGCCTGATTGTTATCCCTACCTCTAGTCCTTCCCTTTTAGTTTTCAGTTGGCTGCCAAATTAATATTCCTAGTGCAGAGGTTAGACTCTTAGGGCCCTGTTCAAAAATTTTAAAGTGATCCCTTATTGCCTTTATCATAACATGCAGTTAGTTTGGCATTTAAGGCTTCCCATTCTGACTCCAACCAGCATTTCTAACCATATTTCAATCATTCTCTTTCCTATATACTGGATTACTAGGGGTTTTTTGGTAGCATGATATACTCCTGTCTTTCATATTTACAAACTTTTCCTGCTATGCTTAGATTGCATACCCTTCACATTCTCTACCTGCTAAAATCTTCTTATTTTAATAAATAAATATATTATATTAATTATATTAACATATATTATACCACATTATATTAATTATGTTTTATTAATTATATTATAATTATATTTATAAATAGAAATTTCTCTTTCCCTCATTCCTACTGCCTCTAGTCCAAAGTGATCTTTCCTTCAATTTTTCTAAAAGTATCTTGACTGGATACTTCTTATCATTTGTGTGTCCTCTATTAGTCTGTAAGTTCTATGAGGTCAATTGTGACTTTTCATCTTTGTGTCTCTGAATAGTATTTTCCACATTAATAATATGAAGTGACAAAAATTCATTTGAGTAGAACTTGGGCCAAATTAATGACTGGCAGAGCCAGAGTTATCTTTGTATCATGAAACCTTTTGGCTGGTGAAGTTTAGGTACATCACAGAATAATATTTTTAAATGCAGAACCTAAAATACATAGACTTAAAAAGAAACTAATTATAGTTAAATACAGTTATCAAAATATTAACAAATTCACATACCCTGGGTTAAGAACCCTTGCCCTGGTGGATAAATGAGGATTTTTCTTTCCATTCTGCCACAGGAAAACATCTGCATCTTCTTTCTGACCTTTCTCCTAGAACTCTGTGCCAAGCCTCAAACCGCAATTCTGTCAAATAATTCATTGGCTAACTTGGTGTTTTTTTCCTCTCAAAATCACTGCACATGGGAACCATGTACTTTCATATTTGTCCAATATTTTTAGTTGAGGAAAATATACTCATCCATTGTGTCTTACTAGCATGTTGCAAGTTCATCACAAGAAATTGATAGTTATAGTCAAGGGATTGTTGATACTAACTAAAATAGTTTTTCTTTCTGTAAGTGAAAAGTTCTGGGTGTTCTGGAACTGTCTACATTTATCAGAGAAGGATAATCGCATGTGAAGCCTCTGCTGATGAATGTAGTATTATTTGACCTTCCCTCCTTCTCCCTTCCCCCTCCCTCTCCCTTTCCCCATTTTCCTCCTTCCTCTCCTCCCTCCTTCTCTTTCTTCTTTCCTTTTACCCTTCCTTCCCTTTTTTACTTCATTCTTCCCTACCCAGGAGAATTGGTTAATGTTTGTCCTTCATTCTTGAAGAAGATCATGACATCAGGGAGGAATGCCATGCCAAGCACATGACTTGAATTTGAACGAGAGGTGGTTGGGCTAAGTCATCAGTCTCACTTTCTCCTCTGGAGTCATCTGGGTTCAATGGCCAGATTTGAATTAGGACAACCTGTAGATGGGCTCCAGATGGGAAATGAGGGTGAAGTGATTTGTCCAAAGTCACACAGCAAGTAAGAGACAAGTGTCTGAGTTCAGATTCAAACTCCTGTCCTCCTGACTCCAAGCCCAGTGCTCTATCCACTGTGCCACTTAGCTGCCCCAATGAGGATTAAATGATTAAATCACAAATATAGATAATGACTTGCCTAAGATCACAATGTAATAAGTTATAGAAGCAGGATTTGAATGCAGGTCCTTTGACTAAATTCAACATACTTTTCTTTCCCTTTTAGAATAAATTCAGAGAGACTTTGCCTAGTGACAGAAATGGAGAGATCAGAATTTGCATATTTTGTCTAGTTCTAACTAAACAAACTATTACTAGAAACTTCAAATGTTGTAGAAGGCTGAGCATGCTCTGGGACTCCTCATCAAGTGTGAAAACTAAGCCTGTAGCAGGTCACAGTGGTTGGGCTTGTAGAAAGTGCCAATCTTATGACCTTTCACTGAAGTTATTGAAAGGGGATATAAACTCAATTTGGATAATCTTTGCAGTGACTATTGAAGAATTCATCTCTGTCCCTGAAGGAAATTGCCTTGGAAGTCAGAAGATCTGAACTGGGATTCTCTATCATTTACTAGCCTTAGTTTCCTTTATAAAATGTGAGGCTTTAGACAATAAAATTTTAAAGATCTATACTGGCTCTAAAATTCTAGTGTTCTAGGAACTCTTCAATTCTCATGACATTCAGGTGAAAGGCAGATTAGTTGACAGTTGTGAAGGAAAAACTATAAAAATTAATGGAGATCGAAAGAATTGATGCCTTGAAGTATATATCTGGTCTTCATCACCCTGTGCCTTTTGGGTTGATGTATCTGTCTTTACCATTTTCCTTTATATTAAAAATTCTGTGCTAGGGAAGAATACTTCTTTTCCAATTTATGTTTTATAATAAAAAGGAGCTAGCTCAGCTGGGGCCCCAGATGCATGTTGGAAATGCTATGGTGCTGACCTAATTTATTAAAAAGAAAAGTTTCAGGAATGAAATTGTCTGAATGAACAGTCTGATTTGAGATTCTGCCTCTCAGTCTGACTTCCAAGTTTTTGCTTTTATTAAAAAAAAGAGTAATTTTGGAGGTTTAGATTTTTAATAAGTGGTAGCAGCTAAAATAGAAGGTAAATTAACCACAGCCTCAAGCCTGGAATGATCCAGGTCCAAGGGGAACAGAGAAATGAAATACGATGAAAATTAATATCTGAAAAGTGAGTTTCTGGACATGATCACCTCTATGAGGCTGCTTACCTGGGTTCAGAATGTGTGTTGATAAAAGGTGCTAGATTGGGTGAATTTACTCAATTCACCCAGGTTAAGACTTTCAAATCCATCTAAGGACCAATGTATTTGGGAGTGCATATTGGTAATACTTTAAGATATGTTCCTTCTTTTAAGAGAGAATGTTGAATTGCCCATCTCTCCAGACAAATATTTTAAGAGTTTAGGGGAGGTTATAATGAATGTCATGATATCAGCTTCTAAAAATTTAAAATATTTCTTGAATTATCCTGGATTCTTTTGTTATGGATCCTAGTAATTGTTTTAAATCATTATTAGAACTTTTTCCTTCTATTTTTAGCCTATTAATGCTTTTCAGGATTATAATTTCCTTACAAGTTCACTTGGAGTTGACTAAAAAAAGACTGTCTTTTATTTGTCTACAATGACATCTTTCTAGCTACAAGAAGGATGAACCCCTTATTTCTCCTGTTTTGTTTGACCCTATTTACTCAGTGGAGATGTCTTGATAATCCCTTCTCAGCCTTCATCTCCAATCTGGAGTTTCTGGAGAGATTAAAGAAAAGAGGTTGTCCAACATTATTAAATTCTGTCAACGTAAAGAGAGATTAAGAATTGGGGATTTCTAAAAGAGTCTGGCTTTTCACTAGTTGCAACCCATTTGATGATTAATGTTTTCTACTTTTTAAAAATTCTTTTTTTTTTGTTTTGTTTCTTGAAGTAAGCTTCCACTTAGCCAATTCCAATTTTTAAGGGATTGTTTTCTTCGGTGAGATTGTGTACCTCTTTTATCATTTGGCCAATTCTGCTTTTTAAGGAGTTATTTTCATCATTGAAGTTTTGTACCTCTTTTACCATTTGACCAATTCTGTTTCTGAAGGTGATATTTTCTTCAGAATTTTTTGTGCCTCTTTTACCAATGGTTAATTTCCTTCATAATTTTCTTGTATTTAAGTTGTTTCCCAATTTTTTTCTTTGCCACTCACTTAGTTTTTAAAAGCTTTTTTTTTTTGCTTTTTAAAACAACAACAACAACATGTTCTTTATCTCTTCCAGGAATTCTTGTTGGACTTGTGTCCAGCCTGCATTTTTCTTTGAGGCTTTGCTTGTAGAGATTTTCTTCTCTATTATCTTCTGATTCTGTTTTGAGTTTCTCACTTATCATAGCAGATTTTTTGACTTTGAACTTTATGTTATGAGTTGGGCTTTGCTTACTTGGGAAGTGAGAGGGTACTGTAAAAGTATTCAATGCCTCCAAAGGGTATGATCCAGGGAGAGGTATGGTCATTGCTTTCCTGGTCTTTTCTCTGGTTCTTGGTTCCTTGCAACCACAAGTGTGAACACTCCTCTCTCTGCCTTGTTCTGTGACCTGAACCTGGGCAATGGGCAGTAGAATTACCAAACAGTACCAGTAGCAGTCTAAGGCTTCCCCTATAATCTCTTTCTAACCAGTCCAATCCCTTTATTATATCTAGGAGGTGAAAATTGTCACTATTCCAGTGGTTGACTGTTGTCTCTGACTCCAAGACTCACAGCATAGTGTTTGCACCTATGTAGATGCATAGACCTCTCCTTCCAACATCCTGAATTGTCTTACGTTGAAAAAAATTTCTCAGCCCATCCTTTTGTTAGCTATGTCACTCCAGAATATGATTTGACATGTTAGTTTAAGTTGTTTGGAGGAAAATATTGGAAGAGTTTAGCTACAATGGTCTATCTCCTAATGCTTTAATGTTTTCTTGGGTTGTTTTTTTTTCCCCTAAGTTGACCCTATTACCCTGTTATTTGCACTAAGAACCCCTTGTAACATAATACTCTACTAGATATTATACCAATTTATTCAGCCATGTAACTTATTGAGTACCTTATTGCTTGCAGGTATAGGAGTTATGAAGGATACAAAATGGATAAGGTGCAATCCTTGCCTTTCTAAACCACAGCTCAGAAAAATCAGCTTCAAATAACTAAGGAGCCACTGCTACACAAAGACATAAATAGGTGATCCCTTCTTAATGCTACAAGGCTTTCAATTGGTTCCAGAACTGGGGTGAATACTGGGGTGAGCCTTCTACTTTGTCTCATCTTTTTCACATGGTTATTTAGAAGATGGGTAGGGTTCATGTCTGGCTGTAGAATGGAGTCTTAAATAGATATTTGTGAAAACACTTAGCACAGTGGTAGATGCTTAATGAATCCTTACTTATTCCTTCCTCTATGGAATTAATAAACTCCTACAGAGTTCAGCCCTAAGAACAATCTGATTCACCATGTTAACTTCACGTGTTGAAATTGGGATAGATCTGATGTGGGATCTCCCTTGTTCTGTGCTAGCTGAGGGCCAACCTTCCCTACTGAGGTGGTAGCCTTTATAAATAACTTTTGGAACCCTGAAGCAGGAGAGGCTCTCAATTTTAGTAGCAAGGAGCCATGGTCCTACTTGTCCTGATTGCCCTTCTGTCTTGCTCCCTCTTTCTGGGCTTACATCGAACACTGTGCTCAATGACCCATTTTCCATTAGGCCTGTCACCATTAATCTTTCCCAATTCCCTTCCCCCTTCTCCCCTCCAACCCTCCAAGGTCAGAGGAAATGGGTGAAAGCCAGAGAGAAAATAGCAACACCTTTGGAGCATACAGAACTTGGCTCTAATTGAGCTCTTCCTGTTGATTGGAATCTATTTGCATTCATTTTCAAAGAGGAAGATTTTTTTTTCCTCTTTCCTCAGATGGCCCTGTGCATCCAAGTAAAGCATCTGTGTGTGTCATCAATGATGTTGTTTAAGAAAAAAAATAGACGAGCTGTATTAGTCAAACTGAAAAAAATAATGTGATCTGTGATCTAAAAGAGGTCTCTCTGTTCTGGACTAAGGAAGCTGCAGCAGTGACAGTTTCTGCCATTTTGTCTCACATTTTACTTGGAAGACAAGGGATGGGTAGAAAGGGAGCACCAGTATTTTAGCCTCATAGATGAAAGGTTGCTTTGTAGTAATATAGCTGCTTTCATCAACGTGGTTATGAAAGCTTTTAAAAACATTAACTTATTAAACCTCCCATCTCTTTGTTGTAGGTGATAAGCAACATTCATCTTTATCATCATCAAAGCTAATACAATCTTAATTTTTCATTGTCATTGTAGGCCACAGACTTCAGTCTCTCCAGTTCAACACTGCACTGTTAAGGCAGAAAACCAGGTTCTTGCTACCCAGGAGCTTGTACCTTACAAACAAAATAAGAGAACTGTGAACCCCCGGAGTAAGTAGAAATGTAAAAAGGGGAAATGAGGATTTCCAGTTCCTTTCTCAAAAGGCTTATTATGCTTTTGTTTACATTTTCACATTTGTTAATACTGTTAGACTTAGGAAATCATTTGGAAAGGAATTATGTATGTATATATATATGTATATATATATATATATATATATATATATATATATATATATGTATATAATTCTGGTCCTTAGAACCTATTACTATGATAAATATTGAGATCTGGAGCCAAGTTCTGATTTCTAGATTACCAGATTTACAACACTCCCTACTGGAAGGGACTGTTGTATTGAAATAGCTTTGAAAATTGTAAAGGGCTATATTTCAGTTACTTGTCATTGCTGCTGTTAGAAGCTTGGTGTAGGTAGATAGAGGGACAGCCATTGTTGCTTTTTGATCATGGGCAGTTCTCTTAACCTCGCAGTGACCCAGAAAGCTCTCTCAGATCATAACTTCTCAACTAGTTACTGATTTGCATTGGGTGGTGGGTGAAGCAGCACATTGGAAGTTCCCTATATTGGTGAAATCTTGGATATAGAAATCCCATTCCCCAAAATTTTATTTTAAAAACTACTTATTAAAAATAAAAACAAAATTCCATTACAAAAGCTTTTTAAATTATACTTTGTAAAGCATCATGGAAATTTAGCCAAAACAACTATTTGTGTCCTTATTAAACTTATTGTCTAGTAGGAGAATAAAACTACAACATAGCTATATTATTTATATAATATTATGGATTATAGTTCTTTTAGGTCTTTTCCTTAGACCTCATGTGGTCCTGAGTCAATGTAATAGACAGCAGGAGATTAGGGAAAGCTATATAGATGATGTAGCATTTGAATTGGGCCTTAAAGGATGGATAAGTAATAACTCACATTTAAATTTTTTTTTTTTTTTAGATTTTTGGCAAGGCAAATGGGGTTAAGTGGCTTGCCCAAGGCCACACAGCTACTTAATTATTAAGTGTCTGAGACTGGATTTGAACCCAGGTACTCCTGACTCCAGGGCTGGTGCTTTATCCACTGCGCCACCTACCTGCCCCTCTCACATTTAAATTAATTGACACTTTAAGGTTTGTAGATATTTACATGCTTTTCAGCATTATACATTTTATCCCCCTTTTTAGGTGATGAAAAATGTACTTATGGTTATATAACTAGTAAGTGTTAGAGGTAGGACTCAAACTCAGGTCTTTCTGACTTCTAATTCCAATTAACTATTTGATATGCTCTACTCATCCCTTAGTTCAATAGAACAAAGGACATACCAGCCTCAAGGAAAAGCATGGACAAAAAGGATGATAAAAGGAAAGTACAATGTGTAGAGGGAACAGAATAGTCCAGTTTCTCAAAAGTGTACAATAGTTTTTTGACTAGTGGGTAATAATTTGAATTAAATTCTAGTACAAAGAGATCCATAGTAAAGCTAATCTTTTCTTCTAAACCTACTGTTCTTTGTAACTTTTCTTTATCTGAGAAGAGCATCTCCATCTTTCTAAATTTCCCAGTTTTTTAACTTTAGAGTCATTCTTATCTCCGAACTCCCAGCTAACATCAGTTGCCAAGGCTGGCTTATTATATTCTACAACATTCCCACCCTTTTTCCCACTCACATAACCACTACTCTGGTTCAAACCTTCTTCACTTTTCACCTAGACTCTTTTTTGTTGTTGTTTTTTGCAAGGCAATGGGATTAAGTGACTTGCCCAAGGTCACACAGTAAGTAAGTATTAAGTGTCTCAGGTCCACCTGACTCTAGGGTTGATGCTCTGTATACTGCACCACCTAGCTGCCCCTTCATCTAGGCTCTTGCAATAGCGCCCTAATTAGTCTCCCCATCTTCAGTTTACCCCTTCATCAATGCATCCTCCACACACCAAACTGATTTTTCTTGTGTGTAGGACTGACCTATATTGCTGACCTGCTTAGGAAGCTTCAAGAAGTTGTCTTGTTACTTCTAGGATAAGAAGCTGTCTCTTACTTCTAGGATAAGATATATAAACTTCTGTCTTTAACACACATAACATTCTCACTACACCTCCTTCCTTCCACATTCTTACCTCTCTACCTTTCTTTCCAGAAAGATATATTATTCTCCTTCACATTTTCTGTATTTCAGTCAGACTGTTCTAATTATTGTTTGTACTTGACTTTCATCTTCTATTGTTTTGTCTTTTTTCTAATCTAGCACCTGTGTTCTCCTTCCTCACCTTCATTTCTTGGAATCTCTAGATCTTGTCAAAGAAAACTTGTGTCATTTCCTATATGAGACTTTTCCTAATCTCAGCTGTGATTCCTTTATCCTGCATGAATCTCCACACACAAAATTATATTGCATTGACTTATATTTGAATATGTTGTTTGCCTGTTCCTCTCCTCTTCTTGATTCATGTAAACTTGAGGAAGGGCAGGGACCATTGTCATTCACTACACATTTATTAGGCACTTACTGAGTACCCCATGTCAAGGTATGGGAATACAAAGAAAGGCAAAGACCATCTTTCCTCTCAAGGAGCTCTTGGTCTAATGGGGCTATGTACAAACAAGCTTTATCTAAGATACAGGGAAGGCACTAGAATTAAGGGAGATTGGGAAAAACTTCTTGCAGAAGATGAGATTTTTAGCTGTGTCTTGAGGAAAATCAAGGAGGCCAGAAAGCAGAGATGGAGAAGAGCATTCCAGGAATGAGAGACCACTAATGAAATGACCTGGAGTTAGCATGGAGGCCTTGATGGTGGAGTGGATTGCGGGGATGTAAGAAAATTGGATAGATAGTGGAGGTGATGAATATCCTTATATACCAGCCTGAAGATTTTATATTTGATCAAGGACAGCAGTGAACAGAGTGTCTGACCTGGAATCAGGAAGGCTCATCTACTTCCTATCTGTGTGTCCCAGGGTAAGTCACTTAACCTTTTTTGTCTCAGTTTCCTCATCTGTAAAATGAGCTGGAGAAGGAAGTGGCAAACCACATCAGTATTTCTTGGCAAAGGCAAGAAAAATCTCAATGAGGTCATGAAGAGTTTCACATCACTGAAAATGACTGATAATCACAGATGATAGGGAGTCACTGGATTTTATTGAGTAGGAGGTGACATGGTTAGACATAGGCTTTAGGAAGATCATTTTGATAGCTGAGGGGAGGATAGACTAGAGTAGGGAGAGACTTGAGGCAAGGAGGCTGACAGTAGCCTGTCTATTTCAATAGTCCAAATGTGAAGTGATAAGGGTCTGTACAATATGGGTGGCAATGTCAGAGGAGAGAAAGGACTAGGAGGGATGTTATGAAGATAAAATTAAAAGACCCTGACAGGAGTGAGAGAGATTGAAGATTTGAACATGATTCCTGGGTGAGGAAAAGATGGTGGAAACTCTCAAAAGCAATATAGAAATTTGCTTAGATAGGAGAACCAGGAGAAAAAGTCACATAGTGTATCAAAAATAAGAGAGTGGTCAACACTTAAAGACTACAGAGAAGTCAAGAAGGATGGGGATTGAGAAAAGACTTAGATTTGGCAATTCATTACTGACTTTGCAGATGGCAGTTTTGATTGAATGCTGAGGTTGGAAGCCCAGGTATAGAAGGAAGGTTAATAAGAGTGAGAAGAGAGGAAGTGGAGACACTTACAGTTAGCCTTTTCACGACTTTTCACAAATGGAAGGAGAGATATGGGGTGATAGCTGATGGAGATGGATAGTTCAAGTAAGGGTTTTTGAGAACTGGGGAGACATGGGAATGCTTTTGGCAGTAGGGAAGCAGCCAATAAAAAAGAGAGGTTTATTTTTTGCATCTGTAGTGTCTTCCAAATATTAGGCACAAAATTGCTGAAATGAACTGAGTATTTAACATTTTTTTAATTAAATTGCATCACATGTATGGTTCCTAAATAAAGATTCATGTTGCTGATAGACTGATTTAGCTACAGGATCATTTTCTTATGTCCAATAATATGACTTCATTAGTATAGGGATCTCCCAATATAAGCTTTTTTTTAAATTAAAAAGTGGCTTCAAAGACCATTTAGTCCAATCCTTTGCCCAAAGCAAAAAGTCTTCTATATTGTCCCTGAGACATTGCCCTGCCTCTTTTTCCAGCTGTTTAGGAACTCTGATTATGTGAAATTTACTTTTTTTTTAAGGTTTTTTTTTTGCAAGGCAAATACATCTAGGTAATTATTAAGTATCTTAGGTCGGACTTGAACTCAGGTCCTCCTGACTCTAGGGCCAGTGCTCTATCCACTGCACCACCTAGCTGCCCCTGAAATTTACTTTTTTTATTTTTTTCATTTTCTTTAAGGTTTTTTTTTTTTTTTATTATTTTTGCAAGGCAAATGGGGTTAAGTGGCTTGCTCAAGGCCACACAGCTAGGTAATTATTAAGTGTGAGACCAGATTTGAACCCAGGTACTCCTGACTCCAGGGCCGGTGCTTTAACCACTACGCCACCTAGCCGCCCCCTGAAATTTACTTTTAACATTAAGCTGAGCTGAAACTTGCCTCTGAAAGTTTTGTTGATTTTGTTTCTATTTCTGGATTTAGTCTGTTCTGTTTTTCACAGGGCAGTCCTGCAAGTATTTTAAGACAAATTTCTTATCAATTCCTTCTAGCTCAAGGATTCAGTTTTGCCTAATCCCTTCTGTAGTGAAGTGAGAAAAAGAGGAATTTTCACCTCAGGTATCATTGTAGCATCTATGGAAATATCTACAGTACATGCATATTTCATGAGGCAGAAGGTGACTATAAAAAGGGAGAACATCTAGTCTGCCATGAGGCATTGATGCTTCCTTAGATTAGAGGTCTTGGGTTTGGAGCTGTTCTGAAAATGTGCTGAGCCAGCTCCTGGAAGCTACTGAAGTAAGATTTGTGAAATCTTTGAAAGGGGCTGAAGAGGGTTAGGAGAGGCATTCTTCTGGTCTTAGATTTCCACATCATCCTTAGCTTCAGTTCTGCTCCACTGGAATGACAGGAAAGAGCTTTTCATTTTTGCCTAAATTATGGCCTGACATAGGGTGATTGAATCCAGGCTGTGCTAATCTTCTAATGTTTTTCTAAGTGCCCTTTTCAGGAATTAGCCTGTAATCCTATTATCCAGTTGACTAGAGAGGAAAATTGATTTTGGGGAATACAATTAGAAGAAGTGATCTGGAGAAGTCAACCACTGCATCTTATAAGAGGACTGTTTTTATTCTTTGAATAATGTAAAGTAAAAACCCTGCAGTTTGTGGAATAAAGATTGAAACACTAATTCAAAGGAGTGAATTTCATATCTATCATTAACTTGACTTGTTCAGATAAAATAAAATAAAATAAAAATCAAAACTTTGAAGGAAGACTTTTGTGCTGAAGAGGCTTTAAAAGAGATGGTCTATGTGCATAACCAGGTCAGGGCCTGAATCTTTGAACTTTCTCATTTCTATTAAATTAGTAGGTGATACCTCGACATTTATTTATATTCTACAATTTGTACTGGTTTATTTGTTTAACCAGTGTTATCTGTTTCTCTAGGGTCTATTTGCCAGGGTCAGTTCATACCATTTTGATGTGTTAAATCATAAATGTTCATGGGTTTGCTTTTTAATTCCCAAGGTCAATCAGTGGATTGACCTTTTGGATTCCTTTTGGAAGATCACCTAAAAGGATTAGAATAATAGTTCCATTAGGCTGGAAATAGCAAATCAATTGATTGTGCTTATATTGGCTATTCCATTTGATAATTGATAGCATGGTCTGAAAATAATCATAGCTAGCATTTATTTTGCACTTTTAGGTTTTAAAAATCCCTTTATAAAATCTCATTTGATTTTTTTTTTTGAGGCTATCAGGATTAAATGACTTGCCAGGGTCACACAGCTAATAAGTGTCTGAGGCTGGATTTGAACCCAGTGCTCTATCCATTGTGCCATCTAGCTGCCCCCTCATTTGATCTTCACAATAACCCTGGGAGGTAGGTGTTATAATTAATCCTATTTTATAGGTGAGAGAACCGAGGCAAATAGAAATTAAATGATTTGCCCAGGGTTTGACAGCCTTTTAATATTTAAGCTTGGATTTGAACTGACTGCAGGTCTTCCTAACTGCAGGCTCAATCATCAATTCACTTGTTGCCTAGCTGTTAGTGTCTTTGACACCTACCTCTTGTGTAAAGACAATTAACTAGCTAAAGTTCTTAGCAAGAAACAACAATGAAGGAATTCACAAATTATTCCTTGCTAGACTTGAAACAAATGAGCTAATGATTTGTTTACCCATCTGATGAACACTTAATTCCAGATTACTGACCATTAGTGTCTATCAATACATGAATCTGCAATTGGATTACACAAGTATGTTTAAATTTTACATTGGGGAGTTGGCTATTGAACATCTCTGATCATGGGAAATAGGCAGATTTCAATTTAGTTTCTAGTCTGAGTTAGAAACTGGAAGACAGAACATGAATTTCCTTAATGCTTTTTCTGATGTGATGATTAGTTGACATTTTTAATATAGATATAATGATAATACTAATACTAATAGACACTAATTACAAAATTCTTTAATTTTTACAAAACACTTTGCAAATGGTCTCATTTCATATAGACAATGTGCCACCTAGCTGCCTGCATAGTTATTGGAAACTTTGTGCCTCTGTTATAGGCTCTCTGAGGGTATAAATGAAGTATAACAAAATCCCTGTTTATAAGGAACTCACATAGATAACATATAGAACACTGGACTGGGAGTTAGGAGAACTAAGCTTCATTCTTTTTATACTATTGACTTGGCATCTCTTAGTAGTCATTCCTAATCTTTCTTTATCTAGTTAATTTTTCAAAGATGGAATAAACTAAACATCTTGTGTCACCTTGGAAAATAGTTCTCTATGTTTTATGGATTCCATAGCTTCATTGCTGTGATTAATAATATTTAGTAATAATCTTTCATATTTGAGAATGTCCTTGGCAGTAACATTTCTGATTCTAGGTTGCCCTATAGTTGTTAAAACATTTTCTCCTTAAATATCACTAAATAATTAATAGAATTCAGAGATTACTAAAACTGAAACTGAACTCAGAGATCATTTAGTCCAATGCTCTCATTTTACAGATAAAGAAAAGGAAGATGAGAGAAGGTAATTGATTTACCCAAGGACACAACAGTAGGGAGAACCAGACTTGAGTTTTGGACTGGTGTCTTATGATTCCAAATTTGATGTTCTTTCTACTGTAAGATTAAAAAAAACCCCAGAGAAATAGCACCAGATATTCTAAATATTACCTAAAGAGACTTTTTTTTTGTACAGTCCAGCCTCTTTTACTTCTCCGAGTTGAGGATGTGGGGAAAGATCAGTCTGAATTTGAATGAGTAAAAAAGACTGAAATATGAACTTTTCCTTTAAATGGGAGGAATTCTGGTTATCCCTTTTTCCTTTTCTTCCATTTTTTTTCTTTACTTCTGTTTTGTTTTTCAGGTTTTCAGCAAAACAGGAACTGTAAGCCTGAGACTTAGAAGGGCGGAGGCAGAACTAATGAAGGAGTTCATCACCCAAATGGTACAAACCCTACTGAGGATTAACATCGACAATGTTGATTCAGGCCATTTGATTATGTACGGATGTCAAGTTTGGTCACCTTGTCCTGTACAGTGGTTAAGTGAGGCGTTAAATGAAGTTGTTTTGACTCTCCTTATTGCATTTTTCTACTGAATCAATAAAGAATTTGCTCCCCTTCCCTTCTGCATCTCCTTCCTCCCCCAATTCCATACTCTTTCATTGATTTTTTTCCCTCCCTCTAGGCATATAAAGTACTTGTATTTCTCTTTTTAATGACAAATCAATTTCAGCACCTTAATGTAACAGAGTTGGGAAAGCAGTAACAGTTTAAGGATTTTTACTGTGCTCTCTCTAATCTTTCTGTTTAAAAAGCTCAAGTCATCCATGATTGATGGAGGACATTAGTGAGGGAAGTTAGCATCATTTTGATTTATTCTGTTTACACTGGAAGCTGCTTTCTTTCTTGTCTTTGGTTAATAATGAGAAACAAATTGAAAGGTGGGGTGGAGAGGAAGGAAGGAGAGTGACAAAAGGTTAAGAGATTTCTTTTTTGTTGAAAGGATTGGGAGATTTTGTTAAATTCAGTGTCATTTTAGCATTGAGAGACCAGTTGAGACTCAACACATCAGACCAGGCAAATGGAATCAGAGAGATATGGAGAGATGTGCTGTGGCTCAAAGTTAATGTGGCCACATTTATTTACCTGGTGAATTGAGTCTAAGGAGGGTGAAATACAGGGGATCTAAGAATTGATGGGAAGTCATGGAAATCTAGAATTTTGTTGTTGAAAGAATCATCTGGAAGGGCTTCCATTCCAGCATGAGCTTGGTGAAATCATTGAATATGCCAGGTGTTTATGATGTTCTTGTGATCCAAGCATTGACATACATTAAGCTATCCCTGCCCCTTGAGGACCTTCCTGGAGAGGTGAGGGGGAGATAAGATGAAGGGAACATACAACAGACAAACAATAAATACAAGTTAGTTTGAGGGGGGGACAGGGAGGGTCAGGAAGGCTTTGCATATGGGAATAGCATCTGCCCTGAACTTTGAAGGAGCCAAGGATTCGAAAAGGTGAAGGTGAGGAAGGGAGTGTAGTACAGGCATCAGGGCACTGCCAAGGCAAAGATGTAAATTTTAGGTCAAGGAATATTAGGTTTTTGGATCATATAGCAGGCCACTCTGGCTGGAATGTGGACTGTGTTAAGGAGAATAATATAAAATTTTGTAATGAAAAATGGGAGTCGGATTATGGAGGCTCTCAAATACCAGACAGAAAAATTCGTATTTTATCCTAGGAAGGTTCTGAAGATTTTAGGGGTCTGTGGTCAATTATGTACTTTCAGAGCTTAATTTTAGCAAATTTGTGGAGGTTGAATCAGAGAGGGGAGCAACTGGAAGCTGGGTGAGCAATTAGGAAGATATTTCCATAGTTCTGGTCAGAGGTGATCAGTGTCTGAACTGGAGTGAAATCTATATGCATAGAGTAGAAATAAAGCAACTAGGCCTGGAGTCAGGAAGACTGGAGTTCAAATCCTGCCTCATTGCTAGTTTTTGTTTATTTAATTGTCTAGCTTTTAGTTAATAATAATGTTAATAACTTTTACTTATCCTCTTTAAAAATCCTCAGACCTAGCACCACTGATTTGTATCCAATTCCTTTAAATGGGAGGAATTCCAGTTCTCTCTTCTTCCTTTTCTTCTTCCCACCCTTCTTCTTTTCCATTTTGTTTTTCAGGCTTTCAGCAGTACAGCCTAAATGTAAGTCTGAGACTAACCTTTACCTACTTGTTTCCTCTTCTAAAAGGGAAATCCTTAATAACATCTACCTCCCAGATTTGTTGTGAGGATCATATGAAATAATATTTACAAAGCACTTACTACAGTGTCTGGTGCACAGTAGGTAGTAATTATATAGTTATATAGATGGCAGCTATTATTGAATTTGAAAGATACGAATGTAGAATTGACAAAACTTATCAACTAAGAAAATCTATCCTGAGGCTCATAAATGAATGCATAAATACAACATTTATAAATTTATTAGCGTGTCAAATGCTTGGGCATACAAATAAAAGTCAACAAAAATAACAGTGGCTAGCATTTATAGAGTTCTTTAAGGCTGCAACATTCTTAGAACTTCACAATTACCCTGGGCGGCAAGTGTTATAAATGGCTGCATTTTATAGACGAGGACACTGAGGCTTAGAGAGGTTAAGTGATTTGACCAGGGTCACACAGCTTAGTATTTATGAGGCAGCATTTTAAACTCGGGTCTTCTTGAAGACTGTCTCTACCTTCAAAAAGCTTTTGCTTTTTAAAAGAAGGAGATAACATGAAGAGGTGGCTAGGAAAGGGTGTTTTGATCTGAGAAGCCAAAGGGATAGTTGGTGGAATAAGAGCAATCTTTGGATTCCTTTTTTCCTCAAAGAAATGACTGTATTGATTTGATTTCAGTTCTTTTAGTAAGAGGTAGAAGGAGTGTGAATGATGGTGCAGTACATCAAAAGGGTCAAAAATAGCTGGAATAAAGTTGAGAACCACAGGGAGTTCAGAACTCCTCCTGGGCATAGCCTCTGGAGATCAAGTTTGGAGGATAGAACAGTGGCAGTAGCAGAGACAAAACTTCCAGCCAGAGTGAAAATGAGGATACATGGGCACAATGAGATTAATTTATGTGGAAAATAAGGCTGGGCTATGATCCCTGAAATTTCATCAGCTTTGAATCCTATGATACTGTTGCAGTTCTTCTACCCCACATACATTGAGACTGTTCTGAAAAAAAAGATTGTTCATTTGAGTAATTTAATTGCCCCCTAATTGCCAGTTTCCTTTTTACAGATGAAGAAACAAAGGCAACACAGAGATTAATGACTTGCCCAGGATCACACAACTAATAAATATCTAAGATGGGATTTAAACCCAGGTCTTCTTGATTCCAGGGTTCAGTGCTGTATCCACTTTGTCCTGCTGCCTCTTGTAATCACATTCTAGCCATCTCTGTGCCTTCTCAATTTATCATTATTTTTAGGGATAAAGGAGATACCATTAGGAATCTAGAAACAGATAATGGATCTTTGTAGTTGATTAAACCCTTAAAAAACTAAAAGAGACATGCTATGACTTCTTGCCTGCCTGTTACTGTAAATGGAGTGCTGACTCAGAGAATTGAGAGAAAAACTGACATTTCTTTGGGGCTTTCAGGTTCACAAAGTAGCATGCTACTAAAATAGGACTCACTAAGAAAGGAGACTAAGAAAAGAGCCCAGCTGATTTGTTTTACAGGCAGAGAAACTGGGGCCCAGAGAGTGTTCATTTGTAGGCATTTTACAAATGACTGTTGATTGATTGATGCACGTGATTTATTAAAAGTCATGTGGCATACTCTTAGAATGAAGTAATGCTTCTCAAATTAATTTTTTCCCCTTTTATGACCCAGGCACACCATGGAAATCTCAATAGGCTTCTCTATCCATGTGACTATCTGTGCGACTAAAAGATCTCATACCTACATACATATATACATATATACATACATGGTATGTACCTACCTAGAACATCATCCCTGCCCATGCTCTGAGATAGAATGGCATAGGATTCTCTCCACTCTCCTAAGCTGTCTTGCTTATTTGGGTAGCATTAACACTTTCTCTAAGTGGTAGGTAGCAGGTTTAACAGCACCCCAGCAATGGTATTTATAAGCAGAAATTTTTTATGTTGGTTTATGGTTTGGGTGTGTCCTTTATATGTTTCTTAGAAGGTTATTTATTATACTGGGAGGCACAACCAGAATGAAGGAAAAATATTGATGAATTCATGTCTGAGCACACTCATTTGTACCAAGCAGATTATGTAATTTCCAGCAGGTTAAAGGTTAGTTTTACTGGGTTCAAACTTGACTCACCTTGTATGACAAGGCAACAGGCTTGTTTTATCTAACGATATTGGCTTATTTGCAACCAGGTGGCGTAGTGGATTAACTGCTGAACTCAGAGTGAGGAAGATTTGAGTTCAAATCTCCTCTCAGATAGTTACTCTTTGTGAGATCTTTGGCAAATCACTCAGTCTCAGTTCCTTCATTTGAAAAATGACTATAATAATATCTACCTCACTAAGTTGTTATTGAGATTACATTTGTAAAGCACTATATAAATGCAACCTATTATTATCTGTCATCAGAGCTCACTTGTCTAAGTCACTTGACAAATTGTAATTTGTCTGTAATCATGAGAAGCAAATTGAAAGGTGAATTAGATAAGTTTATTTGTGTTCATTTTTTAGTTATTTGAAGGAAATTATAAATTCCTTTAAGGCAATGGTGTCAAACAGAAAATCCTTGCCTCTGACATGTTTACTTAGAAAGCTGCAGATTAACATTATCTATGTTGGCTTGCATTTTTGTTTATTTTTGTCAAACATTTTCCAATTGCATTTATATTTTTAAACATATTTACATTTTATCATATTGTGAAAGTAGAATCAGGACAAAAGGAAAAAACTATGAGAAAGAAAAAAACAAAAAACATAGTATGCTCTAATCTGCATTCAGATTTCATGGTTCTTTCTTTGGATGTGGATGGCATTTTCCATCACAAGTCTTTTAGAATTACCTTTGATTAGTGTATTGCTGAGAAGAGCTAGTATCATAATTGATCAGCACACAATGTTGCTGTTACTGTGTACAATGTCCTCCTGGTTCTGCTCATCATCAGTTCACGTAAATCTTTCCAGGTTTATCTGAAATCTATTTACTCATCATTTCTTTTTTTTTTTTTTTTTGCACAAGGCAGTAGGGCCAAGTGACTTGCCAAGGTCACACAGCTAGGTAATTTTTGAGTGTCTCAGATCAAATTTGAACTCAGGTCCTACTGACTTCAGGGCCAATGCTCTATCGACTGTACTATCTAGCTGCCCCTCATCCTTTCTTAAAGAGTAATAGTATTTCCTCCTAATTATACTTTAATCTGCTTGCTTCAGAATTTAGGAGTTTTGTCTCTGAGCTTAGAGAGTTTGATATCTCTGATAAAGCATTAATTCCCTTGGCTGGTACCTGGAAGATAATTGCTATTGAATGGTACTTTGGTATTTCTATCAGTCTGTGATCTTGTTATTATGGGCATATTCTCCAATAAAACAGATCCCATCCCATCCATATCCACCCAGCTTGTCTTCTTGCCTCTGTCCTCCTATAAATCTGCCCCTTTTACCTGAGACTCTTTTATCCTTTAGTTCTCTTGAAATTGAATAACTACCAAAGGTAACTTAGCTATTGGTGAATGAATGAATGAATGAATGAATGAATGAATGAATGAATGAAAACCATTTCTCTGGTAGGGGTGTTAATATATTCAAAACCTAACAGAAGAAAGAAAATAAAGACATTGGTGAAATCTCAAGGGTTAAGAGTCCTCTTGGAAAGGAAGTTGAATGACCTTTTTAACTTAGTTGGGAAAATGGTTTAAAAAATACTCTTCTCAGATATCACTTTGATATGAAACAGATTCTCATGGAAAGGAAACATGATCTGAACCCTGGTCATTTTCTAAATGTCCTACCCTTTTCTTTTTATGCTTCCTTAACTTATTCAGAATTTTGTCATGTTTCCCTAGTGCATTTGGGTAATTGAAGTTTGCTTCTAATTGTTATAAGTCAAAATTTTATAGTAATTTAGAGGAAAAACAATTCCGAGTTTGTACATTTCTTGATCATATGGAATGGTCCAGATGACAATTTAGAATGCAGTAAATTTTAATTATGGTATAAGACAGAAACTCGATAGCCACAGAAATAGAGGAATTTAAGGCAGATTACATTAGTTAAAGAAGAGAAAGAGCAGCAGAGACTGGGAGTCTATTTTGCTGCAACAGGAATAAGAATGAGACCGTTTAAAAATATTAACATGCTGACAACACTGGATAGAACTTTCTTACTGATTTTTGATGTCCAAGGATGAGAGGAAAGGCCTCATAGGCAAGGACCAAACTTCTGAAAGAATAGAAGATAAAACAGAATATAGCAAGAGGCCAAGGCTGACATCTGGGAGAAGGAGCCTTATTTTATGAAAATGCAGCTAAATACATTGGCTTCATTTGTTGAAGTTCCAGAGGTATTGAACAATGTAATTTCAGGTAGGGTTCTGTCAATTAGAAGTAGAGGAAGAAAAATTAAACCTTATTCAACAAGATAGATGGTTCTAGATGACTGACAAGATACTCAATTGAGGCCAGAGTAATACAGAAGCTGTATTTGAAGGTGAAGTAATAATCTGCCTTGTGATAGAAAAAAGGAAGCCAAATGGATCTAAAGAATTAGAAACCAATCCAGCTTCATTCCTTTGTGATGCAAAAGAGGTTCACTTGACATAACATAATGGGGAAAGGAGAGGAGATTTCTAAAGTCTCTCTAAATGCATGAGTCTCATACACGAATTAAGACAGATCAATTAATTACAGAATCTTAAGAGCTGGGAGGGAACTTTGAGACCATTTTAGGATAACTGATGAGACCATTTTACCCAGGAGGAAATGGAGGCCCAGAGATTGGAAGTGACTTGCCCAAGGTTGTAAGTAGAAGAATTAGAAAGTTCTGGCTTCTAGACACTTGCTTTTGCTGTTATTCCTGAGAACAAATGAATTGAACTAAGAGCCAATTCTTAAACTGCTAATTTCCTTGAATAGAGGTCTTTCATATGTGGGCATGATGCTCCTGACCCATGATCTTATGAATAACAACAGGCATCTTAACTCATATAAAGCCATATAATAACCGCCATAATAGCTAGCATTTATAGAGTGTTTTGAGTTTTGCAAAATACTTCGTGTATTTTTTATTTGGTCCCAACAAAAAAATCTCTGTGAGTTAGATACTATTATTCTCCATTTTACAGATGAGGAAACTGAGACTTAGTAAGTGACTTGCTCAGGTTCACCAGGATAGATTTGAACTTCAATTTTCCTGATACTCAGGCCAGCATTCTATTCAATATGCTATATCACATTCTCCCATTTAGCAACCATTTATTAATCAATTACATGTGTTAGGCATTATACTAGGCCCTGGTAATGCAAAGACAAAATGAAGATGGGGGAAGTATAAGAAACTACCTGTTTTTAAGGATGTTTAAAGGGGCGGCTAGGTGACGCAGTGGATAGATCACCAGCCCTGGAGTCAGGAGTACCTGAGTTCAAATCCAACCTCAGACACTTAGTGATTACCTAGCTGTGTGGCCTTGGGCAAGCCACTTAACCCCATTTGCCTTGCAAAAACTAAAAAAAAAAAGGATGTTTACAATACTCTATGTATACATGGTTAAACATGTTGAATTGAAAATTGAATTGAATTACAACATAGTTAGGAAAACAGGTCAGAAACTTAAAAAGATACACAACATCTGTATATCATAAGCTATTTTCAAAGTCAAAAGTGCTTTAAGAGGAGGGAAGCAAGCAGTGAGAACTGCAGTGGTCTGGGAAGGCTTCTAGGAGAGGTGAGACTTGAGACTTCCATCCTTGAAAGATAGACTTTTATAAGCTAGAATGGGGCTTCAAGAGGAGGATACAGACAAAGGTGTGATGGCGAACAAAAATCATGTGTTTGGAGGATAAATATACCAATTTGGTGTAATGAGTGAAATATGTGAAAGGGGATAGAGGGAGATAAGATTGTGAAGATAGATTGGAGTCAGGTTGAAGAAGCTTTTCAACATTTAGACTGGGGAATTTGGATTTTATTCTGAAAGAATAACATTGAAGGTTTGGGGACAATGGGACTTAATTATTGACTGACGTTTGAAAATATGATGATTAGCATGTTCTTCTCCCTGATCTCCCTAATATTTCAGTATGCTATAAGAACTGATGATTTAATATATTCAGTGAATGGACCTGTAGTTCATCTATTCAATTTCAAAGGGTTTGGGATAATAATAGCTCACATTTATATATTATTTTAAAGGGTTTCAAAACACCCCCCACACACATTTATTATCTTGTTTGATACAACAATCCTGTGAGGTCAATACTATTTTTATCCCTCTTTTGAAGATGAAATAGAGAAGATTCAATGGCTTGCTTAGGGTCATTTACTAAGTGTCAGAGGTGGGATTTGGACCCACTTTTTTTTGCTTCCAAATCTAGTGCTTGACACCCACCCTTCCTCTCAAAAAAAATCCTTGTTTCTTTCCCTATGGGGTTTGTCACTTAATTTAGGAACTTTGGGTTTTGGGGGACTAATAGGTTAAATGGGCAGCTCTTTTAGAGTAGATATAGTGTATCTGAGAGATTTGAACTCAGGTTTTTCTGATTCTAGACCCAGCAATCTTTCCACTACATGGTTTATTTGAGAAGGAAGGACAACAACCAGTCAGGTAGAGCATAAATTTCTGAACTTGGGAGTCAGGAAGACCCAAGTTCAAATCCCTTAGATACTTACTTTCTGGCTGTGTGACCTTGGGCAAGTCACTTAAGCCTCATCCAACCTCAGTTTCCTCTTCTATAAAATGGAGATAACCTACTTCATAGGGTAAATGAAATGACACATGGAAAACTCTTAACATACTTTAAAGTTGTATATAAATGCTAGTTATTATTACTATTGACTGGGACTGTGTTAGATATGTATGCAAGAGCAACTCTAGAACAAGGAAATGGGTCCAAGTGATAAACAATGTCCAGTACCCATTTTTCCCCCTGACAGCAGAGATGAATTAGAAGATGGGGCAGGCCGTGGGGTTGGAGGAGAGCCACCAAAACTGGATAAAAGGAACCGGTGACTTTCTGGTCAGGTCTGTGTTCTGATTTGTCCAAGGGGAAAAGCCTTGCCTGTGGAAGGGTGCCAAAACAGAGTAAGTAAACCTTGGAGGTACATACAAAGGGCCTCCAGGGTCATGGGACTCAGATGCTCCTGAAGATTCAGGAATAATACACCACTTTGTAGTTGGTAAGCTTCTTTTTTCCCCAACTGTATTCTTGCCACAAACCACTGAGCTCATCCTCAAAGTCATCATGTCAGGTAATCACCACTGCGTGAATCTTCACAAAGGAAAATTAAAAGGAAAAAAGAAAAGAAAAAACAAATACTCCCCTTCACATATTGCTAATGATAATGAAATAATTGAAGGCCATTTTGTGTGTGTGTGTGTGTGTGTGTGGTGGAACAAGGTTAATACATTAAGAAGAAAACTCCAAAGGTACAAAGTGATCTTTTCCCATAACCTAATTCTAATAGCTGCTATGATCAGATGATTAGGAGGAGCAAAGACCAAAATGAAAGTCAACATGATGGAAGTAGTCGGAATGGGTAAATAGTTTGAAGGAAAATTGCATATTGATCACAAGGAAGAAAAAATAGATTTTAATAGAAATAATTACCTAGGAAAAGGAAGTGCCTAACTCTCCTGAAGGGACAGACCAGTTTTAGACCAGAATGGGAAACAGCTGGCAAACATTTTAATCAAGAGAAGGCAGCCTGCTCTGCCCCTTGCAAGAGGGAAATATTTAATCAAGGCATGTTGCCTTTGTTTATCAGCGGAAGTGAGACACGATTTGGCTAACAAGAGGGAGAGTGCGTTCTGAGCAGCCCAGCAGACCGTGAAGAGCCTTCGTGCTTCGGATAAGGGAGACAGACAGCCGGAGAACGTTTCTGGATCAGCCAGGAGACGTAATTAAGCCAGAGGCAGTGAGGGGGCCTCAGCAGGCTCTGGTGGGCTGTCTGTTGGAGGTGGCATATGCAGGAGAAACCTGTGAGTGGAATCGATGCTTAACTATACTAGCAGGAAAAGATTGGAAAAAGGGCTAATTTCACATCTTGGAAGACATGCCCACCCTCACAACTTGACTAAGAAGTAAAATTGACAGGGGCTAAAATTGCCATGGACTTTCTTCCTCATCAATTCACAAGACTTAGAGTCAAGAAGGGCCTTAGAGATCTGGTCCAACCTATTTAATTTAAAAAAAAATAGTATTTTTTTTCAATTACATGTAAAGACAATTTTTTTAGTTTTTAGTTTTTTTTTTTTTTTGCAAGGCAATGGGGTTAAGTGGTTTGCCCAAGGCCACACAGCTAGGTAATAATTAAGTGTCTAAGGCTGGATTTGAATTCAGGTACTCCTGACTCCAGGGCTGGTGCTCTATCCAATGTGCCACTTAGCCAACTGGTAAAGATGATTTTTAACATTCATTTAAAAAAAATTGAGATCCAAATTTTTCTCCCTCTCTCCCTTCCCACTTTAAAATAGTAAGCTATTTGATATAGGTTATATATATATATATATATATATATATATATATGTATATATATATGCAGTCAGGTAAAACATTTCCTTTTTAGACATGTATAAAAAGAAGATACAGACCAAAAGGGGAAAAAAATTTAAAAAATAAAGTGAAAAGATGCTTTGATCTGTTTTCAGACTTCATCAGTTCTTTCTCTGGCATTTTCCTTCACCTATTTCATCATTTTACATGTAAGCCCCCAGACATTTAATGACTGACCCAATGTCACATAGAAACAGAACAGGAATTTGAACCTGATTCTTCAGTTACTGAATTGAATGCTCTTCCCACTGATGGATGCTTCCCCTTCATTCCCACATTGAGAACTCTGCAAATTTTTTTTTCAACAAACATTTATTATATACTTAATCTGTGGAGAATAGGAGTAAATTGAACACACCTTGGAGAACAAAATTCAAATAAAACAAACTCTTTGCTCTTGTGGTGCAAAAAATCTAGACTGCTAGTGTCCTCTCTCCACATAAATGTGCCTCATATTGGTGTATGTTTTGTATAGAGCCAACATGACTTTAGTGGATAGAAAACTGGCTGTGGAACCAAGAAGATGAGGTAAGTTTAAATTCTGTCTTTGACATATACTGGTTATAGGATTCTGGGCAAATCCCACAATCCTAGGTGACTTTCCAAGACAATAGGTTATATCTTCAATAGTAAAAGTGAGTCTCCTTACTCAGAAGTTCCCTATACCAATGAAATCAGTTTTAGTACCTAGTCTGATTCCATACTTATTGTTTTCCCTAGAGAATGTTTACTTCTTTGAGAACAAGGATTATTTAATCTTAATTTTTGTATTTCCAACTCTTAGTAGAGTGCTTAGTACTTGGTAGGTAGGTTAGCTGGGTGGCATGTGGAAAAGAGCACTGGCCTTGGAGTCAGGAGAATGGGAGTTCAAATCCGGCCACAGACATTTGATACTTACTAGCTGTATGATCTTGGGAAGTCTTAACCCTGACTGCCTCACATTCAGGACCATCTCTAGTCGTCCTGATTCATATCTGGTCTCTGGACCCAGATGGCTCTGGAGGAGAAAGTGAGGCTGGTGACTTAGTACAACCTCCCCTCACTCAAATCCTATTCAAATGGTTGTCATGGCATCATCTCCCTGATGTGTTGTTCTTTGAGAATGAAGGCAAACATCATCACTTGATAGGTATTTAATAAATGTCTGTTGATAAGACAAATATAATTACAATGTACCCCATGGTTGTTGTTCAGTTATGTCCAATGCTTCATGAATCCATCTGGGTTTTTTTTTTTAAAGTCAATATACTAAAGTGATTTGTCATTCCCTTCTCCAATTCATTTTACAGATGGAGGAAACTGAGGCAAATAGAGTTAAGTGACTTGCCCAGGGTCACACAGCTAGGAAGTATTTGCGGTCAGATTTGAACTCTTATCTACTGTGTCACCTAGCTGCTCACATTATTATGGATAGGCTCTTTAATGTGAAAGAAAATAAAGTGGCAGAAGCGCATTTTGGATAAGGGAAGACGGAGGAGGAAACATGAAGGAAAATTTCATGGAGAAGGTGAAATTTAAGTAGGATTTTAAAGGACAGATGTGTATTCAACAAGCAAAGTGAGGGGTGTAGAACATTCTGGCCCTAGAGAATCATGTATGCAAAATCAGGGAGATGGGAGATCATGGAGTTACCAAGTAAGAGGAGTACCAATAAATGGCAGAAATGAGAAGATAATTTTTATCAATTCTTTTTTTTTTTGTGGTCCAGCCCTGGCAACATGACTAGTAGCTAATGGTTGCTTTGGTAACTCTGGTCTTCTCCTGCTCTGAAAGCAGTTTCAGTGTTCCCTTCCTCACTTCTGTTTGTGAAGATTAAATAATATAGAGAAAAATGTTCCTGATTGACTTTGAGGAGGTCATGGTTCTGGTTCTGCCACTACTAACTTGGTGTGACTCTAGACATACCACTTCACCTCTCTTCTCTTGACCTTCACCTCCTGTTCTATAAAATGAGGGAGTCACGTTAGATGATCTCCCTGGGGTTTTTCTCCCCAAAACTGATATTCTTTATAGCTATGTCATATAGAAAACTTGGTCAACTGTGTAGTAAGATGTCTAGTTTTGCCATAACTTAAGATGACACTGAATTCTACAGTTACAAAACTGAGTCTGAGGAAAGGAAAGGAATCTCCTGTTTCCCTGTCAAGGGATGTAATACAAGGGCCATTAGAAGGATTAAAAGATTTAGGTTCAAATCTTGATTCTGCTGCTTATTACCTTCATGCTCTTGTGTAAATCCCTTCCCTTCTTTAGACACAGATTCCTGATTTACAAAGCAAAAGGGTAGGATTAGCTAATTTCTAAGGGCCCTACCAACTCTAAAAATTTCCATGATTCTTGATGTGAGGTTTTGGGTTTAACTTTCTTCAGCAAATGATAGCTATAAGTATAACCTCAACAGTACAAAGCAAAATGCAGAAAGAAGGTTTTTTTCTATATAAACCCAGCTTTAGCTTTAGTATTTCCATCCTTTTTCATTCCTTTAATAACCTCTCTAGGGGTTATTACATTCTTATTTAAAAACCCAAGTCATCCTCCAAATCCACAGAACTTGATTTCAGTATTTACTGAACATTTTTCTTTGTATTGAATCTGAGGACTCATGCAGGAGAAAAGGAAACTTTGAAGAGTGATTATTGGACAGCTGAAGATCAGCTTATCTGGAATCAATCAATAGCCTTTAAAGAAGGCAGGGCAGGGGTTAGCTGGGTGATGTAGTGGATAGACCACTGACCCTGGAGTCAAGAGGATCTGAGTTTAAATATGGATCTCAGACACATAATAATTGCCTAGCTCTGTGACCCTGGGCAAGTCATTTAACCCCATTGCCTTAAATTACAAAACAAAGACAGAGCACTTTTCTGGGAGGTCCAAAGACAATCAAATACCATTGTAGTTCTGATCATAAATGATACCAACTAGTATTGTTCCCATGACTTCCTGGGCAGCTTCCAGGAAACCAAAATCTTTGGGTTCCGGGGGAGTATGGTGCAGACCTGAGAGGAAAAGACTTTACTGATGAATAGATATATGATGTTGTCTCCAGAAAATCACAAACTGACTCTTTTGCCTAGTGTTGCTGTATTGTGATGCTGCACTGTTATAAGAGGAAATCATATTCATAAAGCCAAGAAGTACCACAGCATCCAGATCTTCACCAGAAATCCTGTTTCCTAACAAATCAGGCCGTAAGATGAAATGGTTCTGGAAAAGACAGTGAGAATGCTGTATTTTGCATAGCATTCCCTTTACTATAATAAACAGAATGTGCAAGTCATACCATCAATGTCATGATTCTCTTTGATTATGAAGAACAACAGAACTGTGAAGACTGTACTTGGACTTGGAATGTTCCCTAAGAAGTCAAACAGTGGAAAAGATTGAAAGCTATTTGAAGGTTGGAACTTGTCTTCCATGTATTTGTTTGCAGCCTCACAGTGCCTTATTAGGGTTTGTGCATCAGGTGCTCAATGATATTCTGTTTCATTGAAAAAAGTTTTAAAAAAGTGAAAATTAACATAGAGCCAACTCTGTGTGTGATGAAAAGTTGGAGAGTTTTGAATTGTTTTGAAGGAGATAGATTATATTCGATGCCAGTTTCAGGCAACAGAGCCTATAGGAGAAAGAATGTGATATTTGGAGTTGGAAAGTATGGGTATGAGGATAACCCTGCTGGTTCACTGTATGAAGGTAGGAAGCATCAGAGACAAGATTCGAGCTCAAAGCTTATATAACCTGTGTAATTTTTTGGACAGATAATTTAACCTCCTTGGACTTCATTTTGAACTGTAAAAACAGGTGGTTGGTCTATGATTCCACAGCCAGGAAAACCTATGAATTGATAAAAAAAAACAAAAAACAAAAAAAAATCTCTTACTACCTGAGTGATCTTGGGTACATGCCTTCTCTATGAGCCTGAAAATGAGAGATTTGGTTTCCAATTAAGACCTCCTCCAGGGGACAACTAGTTGGCACAGTGAATAGAGCACTAGCCCTGGAGTCAGGAGGATCTGAGTTCAAATTCGACTTCAGACACTTATTAATTACCTGGCTGTGTGGCCTTGGGCAAGTCACTTAACCCTATTGCCTTGCAAAAACCTAATAAAAAAAAGACCTCTTCTAAACTCTATATTCCATGATTCTCATTTAGGAAAGAATAAGTCCTGGGTAAAGGAAAGCAACTTGAGCAGATTTTGTTTGAAGAAAAAATGACTTTCATCAAAAATCAATGGGGGGGGGGGCGACTAGGTGGTGCAGTGGATAAAGCACTGGCCCTGGAGTCAGGAGTACCTGGGTTCAAATCTGGCCTCAGACACTTAATAATTACCTAGTTGTGTGGCCTTGGGCAAGCCACTTAACCCCCTTTGCCTTGCAAAAGAAAAACAAACCTAAAAAAAAATATCAATCAGGGGACTGGGTGCTCCTTCAAGAGTCTTTGAAATTAATCTCTTGAGTCTGGGAAAGCTTTGGCTTGATTTGATTGATTCCCTAATTAGAATGAGATTATTACCTTAAAAAGTTTTGTTAGGAGACTCATTCTATCCTTTTTGCTGGTGATGCACATGGGGTGGTGGGGATGTGTTACATTTGTTCTAATAACGGTGAGCTAAGCACCCATCTCATCTGAGATGTAGTCATTTTTTTATATGAAAGAAAAGCTCTTTCTTCCCATAAAATGCAATTACATATAAATACTTCATGTCATCTGCTCTTGAAATTTTAGCAGCAGGACTTAATGCTGCCTGTTACCATAGTAACAGGCAAAGCTGGCGATTTTGAATATCAGTACATTATTCCTTGATGGAGGGGGGAACACAACACAAAACTCCTTAGCTTATTTCTCTCCCTTTCTTTGCTCTGCCCCCTTCTCTCTCCCTCCTGTCTCTCTAACCCCTTCTCTCTTTTTTCTCATCCCCCATTTCTCTGTCTCACTCTTTCCCTCACTTTCCTTCTTTCAGCAAAATAGACATTTCCCTGTCCCAAACAATGATTAATTCATAGAGTTTTTAGGTCTCATGAAAGTCAATAGATGAGCAACTAGTTTCATTCAGATGTAGACACCTGTCCTCTGTATGCTTTTCCAATATGTTCTTTGGAAGGGATGCTTCAAATTTGAAACAATCAAGTATCTCATGAAATTCCAAAGCAGGAAAAAAATAAGAAAAAGAAATGAAGCTGGTAAATAGACGGTGGTTCTCAAACTTTTCTATCTCTAGGTGCAACTGGTAATTTTTTTAAACAGTCTTAGTCATATATGACTCTTCATGACCCCCTGGACCATAGAAGGCTAGTTCTATCCATGATAGTTTGTCATTTTCTTCCCCAGTGGATTAAGGCAAGGTGAGGTTAAGTGACTTGCCCAGGGTCACACAGCTAATTAAATATTTGAGTCTGGATTTGAGTTCAGGTCTTCTTGACTCCAGGCCTAATTCTCTGTCCACTAAGCCATCTAGCTCTCCCTTCCTCCCCATATGCTATTTCCTTTTTTTTTTAAGTTTTTTTTTGGCAAGGCAATGGGGTTAAGTGACTTGCCCAAGGCCACACAGCTAGGTAATTATTAAGTGTCTGAGGCTGTATTTGAACTCAGGTACTCCTGACTCCAGGGCCAGTGCTCTATCCACTGTGCCACCTAGCCACCCTCCATATGCTACTTTCAAAATCTTTCCTTTATTGCCTTATAAGAGTGAATAACTCCCACTTAGTTTTAAAATAGCCCCATATCTGATGATGGGCAACAATGACAGAGTGGGAAGAGCCCTAATTCTGTTCCATCATTTAGGATCCTAAAGCCATAGAGTCCTTATTTTACAGATGAGGAAACTAAGGCTTAGGAAAGTTAAATGACTTGCCCAGTGTCACACAGGAAGCATCAGAAGTGGAATCTAGGTCTAGGTCTTCAGAGCCAATATTGCCTCCTTATCTACCTATGTAATAGCCTGCAAAAAAGCCTGTAATGGGGTTTGAAGAAAAGGCTCTCCAAGGTTTTGTCCTTGCTAAAGTTTTATAATTTTCTAGGGTCAATTGACTTTACATCTGGTCTCGCTGGAGAATCCGGGATGAGGGGTAGAAAAGAGGGGTTTTTTTCCTTTCACAGTTCTGTGAAGTGTGATTGGTCAATCCCAGGAGAGACCAAAGAGACCAAATGGATGAAATGCTTTTCCTGAAGTGATAATAGGGGTGGGATTTCACTAATTTTTTGAAAGTAAGCCCTTGGACTGGCTGTAGATTGGCTTGCCTCCCCCCTTCCCTTGCCTGTTCCCAGCAAAATGTTGCATTTAACCTGATCAGATGTTGTAAGTCTGCTTCTGAAGGTATCTTCACCTTGCGAATTTTTATAAGGAGTGTTTGCCTTGTTAGTGTAACTGAATCTGACAGGTATCCCCTGTCTCAGTATCCACTGCATCTCATCTCTAACAGCAAGTTGCTCCTCTTTGAATTAAACATGGTTGCCTCTGTCTTGTTCCACTATTGAACATGGTTTTTAACATTTTCCTGGAGCCTGAGCTCTGGGTGTTCTTGACAGGTGCTGACAGGAACCCTGACAAGGTATGGAAGGAGAAGTGGAAAGAAAGCAATCAGCCTAGTGGTGGGGGAGTTTCAATCTCTGGGGTGCTGTTTTTTTGAGTTCAGCTATTAACCTGCAGAGAGGGGATAATTTAAGTTCCCCAAAATGAACTGGGAATATTCTCCTATTGCAGAATTATCAGGGGCTCTGGTGGCTATTGTTTTACCTGACTAGATCTGATTCCTGTCCTGGGTCCTTTTCTCTGGGACCAAGGGACCCTGTCTGGTCTCTTTCTCTTTTCTACCCTCTCTCCCTCTTTTCCTGACAGTATCTACTCTTTAAGTTTTCCTCATCTACTTGATATTGTTGTCTGTCCTTCAAAGAGAACCATCATCAGGGAGTTCATGTCATGACAAGCACATGAATTAGATTTGAGTGAGGGGTGTGCATACTAAGTCACCAGCCTCACTTTCTTCCCCAGAGTCATCTGGGTCCAGTGTCCAGATATAGATTAGGATGACTGGAGATGGTCCTTGATGTGGTGGGAGACCCTTGGGCTTTTTAAACAAAGGCTTTTAACAAATTTCAATTTGACTGAGGCAATACCCATTCAGTGATTAAGGCTAGGTAAGAAATGAGGCAAAGAATGACCTTTTTACCTAGTCTAAAAAAAAAATCAATCTGGGAGGGGAAGACTATCAGGGTTTCTGGTCAAAACAGAAACAATTGCAATTTGCATTCACTCTGAGCCAGTGTGGCCCAAATAATGACCAAGAGGGGCTTGGCCTGGAACTTATTTTCATATACTTGGTATAAGTCTTGTATGTACATAGATGTTTGCCTGTTGGCTCCCCCATTAGACTTGGCTTTTTGAGAACAAGTACTGTTTTTGCTTTAATTTGTATGCCCCCCCAACTCATCCAACACTAGCCTAGTGCCTAGTATGTTGTTCTGTGTCATTTTAGTCATGTCTGACTCTCCATGAACCTATTAAATATTTTCTTGGCAAAGATACTGGAGTGGTCTGCCATTTTGTTCTCCTGTTCATTTCGCAAATGAGTAATCTGAGACAAATAGGCAAGTGACTTGCTCAGGGTCAGACAGCTAGTAAGTAGCTGAGGTTAGATTTGAACTCAGGGCTTCCCGACTGCAGGTCTTGGGCCCTACCTACTGCGCCACCTTGAAGCCCTGGCATAAAGTAAGTGCTTAATAAATTCTTGTTGACTGACTGCTCCTGAGCTGGAGTTTGGCCCCAGCTCTGTGAGGAGGAGGGAATGTGAATGTTTGTCTGGACTACCCCCTCTGAACTATGGGAATTAGAGGAAGCTAGAGAGTTCATAGACCTATGCAGACACTCAGAGCATCTAGAGGGTTTTTTTGCCTCAGGAATAGACCAGACTAGGTTTTAGGTCACTTACAATTGAGATTTGTGACTCTGTCTGGTGAATCCATCATATATTCATTAAGCATGGTAGATGCTGAGGAGGCAAAGAGAGAACCAAACCTGCCTTCAAGGAGCTCCATTCTATTGTTCTATCTCAACTTACTCCCGAACTTCTGAATGTGCTCTATGTTTCTGCCCTGATAAATCCTATAATTCCTCATTTGACTGTGTGATCCCTGGTCTTGTTTTGACCATGGTTTTCTATGATAAAGGTCAATTGACTTTACATCTGGTCTTGCTGGAGAATCCGGGATGAGGGGTAGAAAAGAGGGTTTTTTTTCTTTCACAGTTCTGTGAAGTGTGATTGGTCAATCCCAGGAGAGACCAAAGAGACCAAATGGATGAAATGCTTTTCCTGAAGTGATCAAACCTGGGGTCTTCTCCTTTGTCTCTTCTTTCTCCTCAATTCCTCCTCCTCCTCCTCCTCCTCATCCCTCTTCTTGTCTTCCTATTCTGTCTCCTCCTCCTCTTCCCTCTCCTCTTTCTCCTCCTCCTCCTCCTTTCCTCTCCTTTTCTTTTTTCTCTTCCTTCCTCTCCTTTTCTTCCAATTCCTTCTCTTCTCCCTTCTCTTCCTACTCTTTTTTATTTTTAGTTTTTTTGCAAGGCAAATGGGGTTAAGCTACTTGCCCAAGGCCACACATCTGAGGCTGGATTTGAACTCAGGTGCTCCTGACTCCAGGGCCGGTGTGCTATACACTGTGCCACCTAGCCGCCCCTTCTTACTCTTTTTTCTTCTTGTTCCTCTTTTTCCTCTTCTTCCTCTCCCTCCTTTTCTTCTTTCTTTCTATTTCTCTTCCTCCCTTTCCTTTTCTTTCTGTTCTTCTCTTCTTCCTTCTCCTTCTCCTCTTCCTCCTCCTTTTTTCTTCTTTCTTCCACCTCCTCCTCCTCCTCCCTTTCCTTTGCTTCCTATTCCTTCTCTTCCTTCTACCTCTCCTCTTCTTCTTCTTCCTCCCTCTTTTCTTCTTTTTTCCCCCTCCTCTTCTTCCCCCTACCTCTCCTTTTCTTCCTATTACTTCTCTTCTTGTGGGAACACAGGCTATTCTAATGGCCATGACCCAGGTCATTTCCAAATAATCACCACCTGGACACATTTCCAGGAGCTGGCGTGCCGCCCTGAAAGATAAGGTGTGCTGGAGTCCTTGGGAGCTGGTCTTTCTGCCCCACAGCCCAAGGGCACAAAGCACAGCTGTCTTTAACCACCTCCCTCCAATGTACCCTCTTATCCTGTAACACAAATGCTGCATGTAGACCCCACTTGTCACATCCCCCATTTCCTCATTTTTCTTTGTTCTACCCCAGAAGACCTAACAGTATATATGTTAGAAGCTAAGCAGTAATAAATTTGAGCTTGAGGCATAAGGCTGTGTGGCTTGACTCCTTATTCTCAGCTCCCCTCCAGGAGTGAGGTCGTTGCTGAACGGGCCCCAAGGTGAAGCAAGCTGCAACATCTTTTTCCCCTCTCCTGCTCTTCCTCCTCCACTCCCCCTCCTCTTCCTCCTTCCCCATTTATTTAGGAAGTTCCTTCCACCAATACAGAAGAACTCATTTGCAAGATAGTCTTTGGCACCAAGAGTTTCAGTGTCTCAGTCAGGACCTGTGATGGATCCACAAAGATCTAGGTTCAAGTTCAATCTGAGACATTGGCTACTGTGTGACTGTGGGTAAGTCACTTCTCTTTTCTGAGCCTCAGTATCTTCAATAATACCTGCCTCAACTAGAGCCATTCCCAGTAGGATCAGGGGTGAAACAAGGATGCCCACTATCACCACTACTATTCAATATCATATTAGATATGTTAACTTCAGCAATTATAGAAGAAAAAGAAATTGAAGGAATTAGAATTGGGAAGGAAGAAACAAAACTCTCACTCTTTGCAGATGACATGATAGTCTACCTAGAGAATTCCAAGAAATCATCCAAAAAACTACTAGAAACAATTAGCAATTTTAGCAAAGTTGCCGGATATAAAAATAAACCCTCATAAATCCTCAAGTTTTCTATCTATGACTGGCAAGATACAACAGGAAGAGCTAGAAAGAGAAATCCCATTCAAAGTAACCTCAGACAAATATAAAATACCTAGGAGTCTATTTGCCAAGACAGACTTAGAAACTTTTTGAAAACAATTATAAAACACTTCTCACACAAATTAAATCAGATTTAAGTAATTGGGCAAACATCAACTGCTCATGGATAGGTAGAGCTAATATAATAAAAATGATAATACTACCAAAACTAAACTACCTGTTTAGTGTCCTAACAATCAAAATTCCCAAAACTACTTTAATGAGTTAGAAAAAGTTGTAAGTAAATTCATATGGAGAAATAAAAAGTCAAGAATTTCCAGGGATTCAATGAAAAAAAGTGCAAAAGAAGGTGGCTTAGCCCTATCTGATCTAAAATTATATTATAAAGCACCAGTCATCAAAGCTGTCTGGTATTGGCTAAGAAATAAAGTGTATCAGTTGAATAGACTAGGTGCAATAGCAGGAAACGATTATAGTAATTGGCTGTTTAATAAACCCAAAGAGTCCAGCTATTGGGAGAAAAACTCTCTCTTTGATAAAAACTGCTGGGAAAATTGGAAGTTAATATGGAAGAAACTTAGATTAGACCAACACCTCACACCCTATACCAAGATAAGATACAAATGGATACAGTATTTAGACATAAAAAAACTACTATAAGCAAACTAGAAGATCAAGGACTAGTTTACCTGTCAGATCTATGGAAAGCAAGGCAGTGTATGACCAAGGAAGAGATGAAGAAAATCATTAAAAACAAACTAGATATCTTTGATTACATTAAATTAAAAAGCTTTTGCACAGACAAAACCACTGTAACCAAAATGAAAAGAAATGTAGTAAACTGGGAAACAATCTTTACAACTAATGTTTCTGATAAAGGACTCATTTCTAAAATATACAGAGAACTGAGTCAAATTAAAAAAAAAGCCATCCCCCAATTGACAAATGGTCAAAGGATATGCAAAGGCAACTTACAGATGAGGAGATCAAAGCAATCCATAGTCATATGAAAAATTGCTCTAAATCATTACTTATTAGAGAAATGCAAATTAAAGCTTCTCTGAGGTACCACCTCACACCTTTCAGACTGGCCAATATGACCAGAAAGGATAACGATCATTGTTGGAAGGGATGTGAGAAATCTGGGACACTAATACATTGTTGGTGGAGCTGTGAACTCATCCAACCTTTCTGGAGAGAAATTTGGAACTACACCCAAAGGGCAACAAAAATGTGCATACCCTTTGATCCAGCAATACCACTACTGAGTCTATACACTGAAGAGATGATGAAAAAGGGTAAAAACATCACTTGTACAAAAATATTCATAGCAACTCTGTGGTGGCAAAGAATTGGAAATCAAGTAAATGTCCTATTGGGGAATGGCTTAGCAAACTGTGGCATATGTATGTGATAGAACACTATTGTTCTATTAGAAACCAGGAGGGATGGGAATTCAGGGAAGACTGGAGGGATTTGCATGAGCTGATGCTGAGCCAGATGAGCAGAACCAGAAAAACAATGTAGACCCTAACAGCAACATATGGACAATGATTAACCTTGATGGTCTTGCTGCTTCCATCAGTGCAACAATCAGGGACAATTTGGGGTTGTCTGCAAAGGAGAGTGCCATCTGTATCCAGAGAAAGAACTGTGGAGTTTGAACAAAGACCAAGGACTATTAACTTTAATTTAGGAAAAAAAATTGATATCTTATTGTCTGATTTTGCTATCTCTTATACTCTTTGTTTCTTCCTTAAGGATATGATTTCTCTCTCATCACATTCAATTAGGATCAGTGTATACCATGGAAACAATGTAAAGACTGGCAAATTGCCTTCTTTAGGGGGTGGGGGGAGGGAAATAAGATTAGGTGAAAAATTGTAAAACTCAAAATAAATAAAATCTTTCAAAAAAATTAAAGAAAATAATATCTGCCTCAAAAGGTTGCTGTGAGGCTCAGGTAAGGTTCTTGGTGTCAAGTGCTTTGCAAACAAATGAGTTCCACAGATGTGTCAGCAATAGCCCAAGCAGCTGCTATTAGGCAGCCAGCTTCCTCTCAGATTAGAGAAGGGATGTATAAGTGTTTTGAAAAGCTTAAAGTGCTATTGAAATGGGAATCATTATGTGGGAGTTCACATTTGTGTCTATGCTAGGAAAGTGCCCTCTCTTTCACGTCCTTTCTCCAGAAGATTACCTGGTTGGCCTCTGTAATGTGTTCATTTCCTCTCCCAGTAGAATACCTGCCTCTTGCTCTACCACAACAATAATATTTGCTAAAATCTAGATAGCACTCACCAAGCACTTTTGAAATATCACCTCCTTTTTGCTTCACAATCCTCCTGTGACCAAGGTGCTTTATGATAATCCTCATTTTATTGTGGAGGAAATGGAGGCAAGTAGAAGTTGTTTTCTAAGCCCAAACTGGAACTCAGATCTTCCCTGACTCCTGGCCTGGTGATCTATCCATGGCACCATCTATAAGCTATTTCTCTCTGTATTGGGCAGCTAGATGGCACAGTTGGTAGAGTGCCAGCCCTGGAGTCAGGAGGACCTGAGTTTGAATCCAACTTCGGAGGCTTACAAGCTGTTTGACCTTGGGCAAGTCACTTAATCCTGATTGCTTCCCATCCAGGGCCGTCTCCAGTTGTCCTGATCCATATCTGACCATTAGACCCAGATGGCTCTGAAGGAGAAAGTGAGGCTTTGATTTAGCACAACAGCCCCTCACTCAAAATTCAATTCACATGATTGTTGTGGCATCACCTCCCTGATGTCACGGTCTTTTTTAAGAACAAAAGGCAAAAATATTCTTTTTCTTTTCTTTTTTAGATTTTTCAAGGCAATGGGGTTAAGTGGCTTGCCCAAGGCCACACGGCTAGGTAATTATTAAGTGTCTGAGGTCAGATTTGAACCCAGGTACTCCTGACTCCAAGGCCAGTGCTCTATCCACTGTGCCACCTAGGTGCCCCCATATTCTTTATTTGTTAAATGGTAATGGTGTATCAGATAATGAAGTAGAAAAAGCATTGGATTTAGATTCAGACTGATGTAGAAAATTACAAATGAATCTTGTCAATTGTGGAAGGCTGTTTGTTTCTAGGATGTAAACTGACCTTGATTTTTGATTGTATCCTGTCTCCCCTTCATGCTATTGTTTGTACTCTGTCTCCCATTTCCCTCCTTCACCTAACCTTGACTGTAGATGCTGGTGTGACAGGAAATGACATGTTGAACTTGGGGGCCAAGCACCTTGGGACAGGAATGAACAGTAGTTAACTTGTCATTGGAAGACACCCGGCCCAAAGTGCAAGACCATTCCCTAAGTACCACCCCTTGCTCAACCTACCACAGAAGAGTATTTAACAGGAAGAGCCAGAGCTTCTGCCCTTCTTTTCTCTTCCTCTTTAACTCTAGCAGGATATGTTTTTCTCATACTCTTTCTTAGACCATATGGAGCATCAGGCCATGTGGCCAGACTGAGCCAAGCCTCATGGCTGCCTACCCTTCTCTCTCTCTCTCTCTCTCTGTCTCTCTCTCTCTTCTCTCTCTCTCTGTTTCTCTGTTTCTCTCCTCTCTCTCTCTATCTGTCTCTGCTCTCTCTCTGTTTCTCTTCTTTCTCTGTCTCTCCTCTCTCTGTCTCTCTCTTCTCTCTGTTTCTGTTTCTTTCCTCTCTTTGTCTCTCCTCTGTCTCTGTCTCTCACTTTCACACTCAGACCACTTAGTCTATTCTTAAAGTAGTTACTACTTTTCTAGGAGTTATAATCTTTATATTTTTTAATATTTTGCCATAACAAAATTCCTAGCAGTTTTAAATTCCCAGAGAGCATGTGAAAGAATTTGCCTTTTTGGTGGTCTTAAATCTTCTGTCTTCAATTTCTAAATCTTTAATTGGCAACATTTATGGCAAGCCAGCCAGGATGGACATTTCTACCTTGACCCTGGATCGTGTTCAAGTTAGGAGAGGTGAGAAGCACTTTTCCAGACTCAAGATTTCTAGATTAGTAGGAAAATTAAATTGGATCTAAAACCATTTTTCCTGTTTGTCCCTTCTCTTGCCCCACCAGTGTTAATGCAGGAGAAGGATGAGACTGAGAGTGTGTGTGTGTTTTGGGGGCTAACAGAGGTGTCTGCACTGATACAAGGTTAATGTTAGCTCAATGAGCATCCCTGGTGGAAGGATTGTGGTGTTGATGGGTTTTTGAGCTCACTATAGTTTGTGGTTCGTATATTCGAGAGGTACCAATATACGCACAGATGGATTTTTGGCTATAGGTCCAATCAGTGTGTTATTTGTTTATCTAGAAGTCTAGGAGGTAATCATTAGAATTAAAACATGAAGAAAACTTATTCAGTACCAAAGACTTACCCCCTTGGTCATGTGCTACCTCATTAGAAGGAATTAGACTTTCAGGTTTTGAAAAAAATATCTTATTTAGTTCTTTGCATAGAATTGGCCTAGGTATAATCTAAAAGGAGGTGAAAAATGGAAGCACTATGGCACTCTTAAACGTGAAGTTACCATGGAATTACACAAATTTTGCAGAAAGACAGGGACAATTTCAGAAGCTAGCTTTTATAGTATTAGCAAAACACCTGCGTTCCTGGGTCAGACGTTTTCACACTGCTCCACTGACCTGGAGAGATGGGAAAATGTTTGTATATTTGAGATTTTGGTGCTGGCTAGGGAGTTCAAAAATTTCACTTTGGTAAATTTGAAACCTTTATACCCTTTGTACAAAAAAGAATTGTCTCTGTGTTTGTGTCACTGTGTCTAGAACTCCCCTGTGTGTGTGTAATTCAGATCTGTAATACTTCCTAATTGTTAACTGAGTTCCATCTACTGTTTACATTTGATAGTGTAAGTTATAAGCTTTGTGTTATGAATACCTTGCAAAATATCTGAAACAATCGTATTCAGTTCATGTTAATTAATTGAGACTTTAAGTATTCTCTTGGGTTTACAAAAAATATAGTTATTTGTAATTTGTTAACTGGACTGGACGACTTATTATTTCATTTCTTTGTGATTGTAAAGTGCTTGCCATAAGTCAGTTATTATTGTCTAGCTTCAAGTCCTGGAAAGAAGTGTTAATTTCTTTTGTTCTAAGACTCATTCTGCTCTCAAAAGGCTTTAAAAAGGGAACTGGAGGTCTTTGATAGGAAAGGTCCCCACTTTGTGGTTAAAAAAAAAGTGACTAAATTCTGTAGTAATACACTGTCATCAATCTCACAAGGCCTTTTGTTGGTGAAAGAAAAAAAATGGTAACAACCTTGTCTCTCATCACATGTTTATGGAAGGGAATATATATACATATACATATATATGTATATATATATATATATATATATATGTATATGACAAAGTAAAATCTACTTAACATCTGTTATTTTAAAATAAGTAATCTGATATTCTCTAAATTGGAATTAATACTTCTGAACTATACATTTCTGATCAGAAATTAATTTCTTAACCTTTAACTAATAGTTATAAAATGTCACTCTACTATCTCCTACAATGTTGACTTGGTCTCTGTCAATACTACCTGTTCATCCTGGTGATGGCACCAGTAATTCCTTACCTGGTTAACAAAACTCAAGAGACATATTGGATGAAGGAAAAGATATCCTATTATCATTTATAACCATTTACTTTCCAGCCCAAGTGAGATTCTTGTCAATAGGAATTTTATGCAAATATAAGTTTTGAGAGAATTATTTTGTAAAACCCATATCATCTGTGAAATCTTATTGGTTACCTAATTTAGTTTTTATTATTCTTCATTTTTTTCTGTATAAAATGCCCCAAAATTTTGTGTCAGTGTTGGCATTTGTAAGGATGTCATCCACCCATGGGTTATTGATATGATCTTAGAAGATAAAACTTCATTTGTATACTGACCTTGTTCTATTTTTAGCCTAAGAAAATTATGTTTAACATATATTAGTTTGAAACCTTGTAACATTGCCTTGCATCCATGGCATGAATAAGAGTTAACTGAGATTTTGAAAAATTATAAGATTGAATCCTTGGGAATTTTCATTTTCTTTTTTCATTGTTTGGTTTTGTTCTAAGGGAATGAGATGGTAGCATCAAAATCTTATGTTTAATATAAATTAGTAATTTTGTTTAATTTTTAAAAAGTGAAAAAATCTATCAATTATATGAAATGCTTTTATAGACATAATTAGTTATCTTTTTTGAACATATAAGCTATTTGCGTGAAATTAATATCTGATTATTTTGTAAGGATAATGAAAAGAAAATATCAAAACCAAGACCACCACTAGGATTCCAAATATTACTAAATAGTGTATAATATAATAATGGAAATATTATTTTGTAAAATTTAATAACTCATGTGTTAATTAACTTGAATACTGGTTATTCTTACTATTGTTTTATTACATTGGAATTCATAACATGTGATGTTTAAAACCTGATGGTTTTAAACATTTGTATTTTGTATTTTGTATATGATTAGTAGTTAAACAATATTAATGTGAAATTGTCTTTTTAGAGGTTTCTAGCTATATATATATATAGTATATATGTAAAAATTGGGACTATTTTGGATATAAAGATTCCCAAAGCTGTGAATGTTTGCTTTGAGAGGAAAAAGCACCCATGTAAAACATGACGAAGATAAAATAAATAATAATTTGAGATTTCTCTAATAATCTCCTAGCCAAAGAAGATGTTTAATTATTTTAAACACAATTAATAACAAAATGGATTCATTGTAAAAAAGTTGCTTTTACAAAAATTTAGTTCTAAATGTGAATTAAGATTATTGTATTTTTTCATCTCTAATTCTGTTTATTGTATTTCATTTACAGCACTGTCTTTAGGTACATGAGCAACAATTGAATTATGATTTTTCCCTGGATCTGGCCCACTCTTGATTCTCCTTAGTGCTCAAGTCACCTGAAGCTCTGGTTATAGGTAGTTGCTAATATATTAATATATTGATAGTTGATCTGTCTGATATCATGTATGTTAAAATAGAAAGACAGCAACATGCCAGTGAAGCCATTAAACCTATAACCTTAATGTTGCAGATGGAGTGAGAGGCCTTTGAGAGACTGCTCTCACACTCAGGTGAGACAGGATTTTCTTAAAGGGAGCACTAAACTGGCAGACCTGAAACTTGGCTCATTGAAAAGGATTGCCTGGAACCTCTGTAAAGGACATTTAATACATAAAGGAATATGTATTCATGTCCTTCTCTTCTCCTTAACAGAAAAATTGCCATAATCATGCCAGGTGTACCATAATTAATTGTGAGAGTGAGCCATTGGAACTCCACCTTCTAAATCTTTAACAATTGGCAAGTATTTTGTCTTGGCTTTTTTTTTTTAAACATAGGATTTGACTCTTTACCACTACAAGTTCCCCTAAGGGAAAAGAAATATCAGTATGGCTACTTATATTAGGATAATGCCTAGTGGTCTATTTTTCTACCTGCTTTAAAGGACCGATTCATTCTTCAACTAGAATATTTGTTCATTCTAAACATGGCCAAAGTTGAAAAAGAAAATTTTTTTGCAAATCAATTATTGGACACAATGTAGTTTTAAAATGTTTATTCAGTACATTTGTTTATACTATTTTTTAACTTTTAGTTACAAATTAGTGTAGTATCTATTAGTAAAGCTGTGTTATATTGGAACCCATATTCTTATAAAAAAGTATTCTGATATTGTCTTAGTATCATAAAGTATAATTCTTGCTCTTTATAGACCTAGTTTTTTTTCCTAATTATTGGGGCTCTGTTAAAATAGCCACTAAATTAAATATCCATTAAAATATCTCTTTCTGGTTTTCTTGCTCAAAATTTTTTTCCCTGAGTTTCAATTCTCTAGGTTACTAACTGTACATCCTCAAGACCAGCCTCTGCAGGATGCCCAATCAGCTGTGCCAGACCCTGCCTCAATGAAGTTCTCCCTGTAATGCATTCCTCTCCAAGGGAGCACTAAACTGGCAGACCTGGAACTTGGCTCATTGAAAAGGATTGTCTGGAACCTCTGCCTGTATAGGACATCTGGCCCTGAAAGGCCAAGAAGAATCTGGGTCCCAAATAATTTTGAGGGTGGAAATGATGCAGAGAACTGGTAGAGAATTATGAATGTAACAGGAAACAAAATCTGTAATCTTTTTTTTCTTTAGGTTTTTGCAAGGCAAATGGGATTAAATGACTTGCCCAAGGCCACACAGCTAGGTAATTATTAAGTGTCTGAGGCTGGATTTGAACTCAGGTACTCCTGACTCCAGGACTGGTGTTCTATCCACTGGGCCACCTAGCTACCCCCAAAATCTGTAATCTTTTAATTGCAAGTAATCTTGTTAAGGGTGTGGAAAGATCTGCTCTTAAGAAGTAGATTGATTACCATTGTTTCATTGTTTAACATAAAATTTATATCCTGTCTCCTCATTCCCAACCCCTAGCCATCTGAATCTGGTCAGGTAAGGTGCCCAGATAAGGGGCAAAGCTATAAAACCCGAGTTGGTCCTTCATTTGAGGCTAGCCCTCTCTCTGGTCCAGTCAATTCTCTCTCTCTCTCTCTCTGACTGTTTTTCCTTATCTCCCTCCTGGCTGTCTCTGTGGGCCTAGCCTTTTGTTACTCATTTTTTCTTTAAGTTTGTTGAACCTTTCAGGAGGCTTTTTTAACTTGCTTACTTTGTTATATTTCATAATAAAATCTTGAGCAGTTTTAACACCCCAGAGAGAGCCTGCAAATTCCTTTGCTTTTCAGTGGCTCCCAAATTCCTATGCTTATCTGGTGACCCAGATCCCAGCTACAACAAGATGACTTAAGTTTGAATTCTGTCACTTATTACTTGTGGGATCCTGGGAAAGGAAGGAAGGAAAGAAACATTTATTACCTATACTATTATAAACATTCTACTAAGTACTTATTATATAGTGTCTCTTTTGAGATAATAAACATTTGATCCTCACAACAACCCTGGGAGGTAGATGGTACTATTATTTCTATTTTACAAAGGAAGAAGCTAAGGCAGACAGTGGTTAAGTGACTTGCCCAGGGTCATAAGGCTGTCTGAGGTTGGATTCGAACTTAGGTCTTCTTGACTCCCAGCCTATCATTCTATCCACTGTGTTCCCTTGCTATCTCTGAAAGTCTATAAAACTTTCTCAGCCTCACTTTCCTTCTTCGTAAAAGGAGGGAGTCTATCTGAGTTAGATATCCTCTAAACTGGATTAGACAGCCAGCTCTCAATCTACCGTTCCAGGACATTCTCTGACGTCAGAAGTCAGGTAACAGAAACCTCTTAAACTACTTTATTTCAAGTTCTAGTTCTGGTGCTTATGGAGAAAATTTTAATATCTAACATATCTCCACAGAGCAGGGTCCACAAAATGAAACAACCTGGACCCAAAGTAACTACCATGGGTCCTTTCTGAAAATTAATATTTTGGAAAACTGGTATAAATTTCCTCTCTCTCTCTCTATTCAGGAGTACTCTGAAGGCCCCAGCAGGGCTAGGCTGGCAAACTAATCTTTCAGACTGTCACTGTGCAGCTTTTATTAATGCCATTATCGAAATACCCAGGCTTTATTTGGAGAATTGGAGGGGACTAAGCCTGGTCGACTGGAAAGCTCTCCTCTCAAATTCTTAGCCCCATTCTGTTCTCTACTCATTGGCTGCCTCTTTTTTGACTACTCAGAATTTTAAATTAGCTGCATTTGATATAAATCCTCCTTTTCCCAGACAATGGAGATTGTCTAGATTGCAGTCCACTAAAACCATGACTTTTGACCTGTGATCTTATTGTAAATTTACTATAAAATCCAGGAAAAGCACCTCTGCAACATTTCTACATTGTAGGAATGCCAGTCAGTTCTCAGGGAAGAGGTTTCTCCTCTTTTAGGGCTTAGTTTTTATTTATCATCTCTCTCTTATGACCCCAGGATTGGGGGTGCATTCTTCTCTTCTTTTTTTCTCCCAAGGATCCCAATTCCCCTGCAAGTTCTCTCATTTTCTGAACCCTTCTTTGTCCCTGATGCTTATAATAATCCTTGCTTCTTCAGAAAGACTGTACCAGATTCTTATAAATCTCCAAGGTGGTTTGTTATTCTCCTTTGTATTTCTGCTACTTTTTTTTGTAACCTCATCAAGTCCTGGGGCACAAGAGTTTTTGAAATCATTCCAGTGGTAAGGGCTAGATATGAGCTGGGGTAACCTCTGTGTCTGGATTTTATTATAGTCTTCTTTTCTTTCTTCCCCAGTGGTCTCCCTATCCCTGCCCCTGAGGAAAATGCATATCCCACTTCCATGACCACTGGCCCCTTTGCTACTCCTGTGAAGTCTGTTTCTGTACTCCCCCAGCAATACCTCTGTCTTCTGCCTCTGATCGTATTTTTGTCTTAGATGCATTGGATAGTGTTTTGCTTCCATTCAATGGCAAAAACTCCTACAGGTCAATCCCTTCATTATCTCTCTCACATGCTTCAGTCTTTTACTGCTCCTTCTGCTTCTCCTCCATGAAATTCCTCTTCTCTCACTCATTTATCAAAGACTTTCAGAACTAAACCAAGTTTCACCTTCTTTCTTCATGAAGGCTTTCTGATTCCACTCTAAGTGAAAGAATTATCAGAAAGTATTTCTTCAGTACTTAATTTGTGCCAGATACTAGACCAAGACCTGGAACCAGAATAGGAGAAGACAGCCAAGGCTTTGTCTAAGTGGCGGTGCATTCACTTGGAATATATACAGCCCTGGACTTGGAATCAGGAAGACTCAACTTCTTGAGTTCATATCCAGCTTCAGACACTAAGAGGCTGTGTGACCTTGGGCAAGTCACTTTAACTTTGTTTGCCTCAGTTTCCTCATCTGCAAAATGAGCTGGCAAAGGAAATGGCAAATCACTCGAAAACCCCAGATAGTTCACCAAGAGTTAGACATGACTGGAACAAGTGAACCACTGAAGAACAATAACAATAGCAGCAACAGCCTACCCTAGCTGGTGGACAAAAGTTGTTGATAGAATTGGAGACGGATAAGGTCAGAGGAAGATTTGAAGCTCCCTAGGATGGGAGCTGCCTCTTCCCTGAAGTTTTTCTATTCGGCTAGCCATTCCTTAGAGTGCCTCAAGCTATCTTTAACCTCCTACCTCTCTATATCAGTAGCTTTGTCCTCATCTAATAGGTACACCATTCTTCTCCCATTCTTTCCTTTTCTGCTTTAAGCTACATATTTTACCTGATTCCCTAGCCATTCTACCCTGGAGGCAAACCTCTCTCTTATGGGAAGTCTTAACCTGTCTGCTCACTTTACTAACTGACTTGTCCTAGGACAATGATTACTATTATTATTCAAACGTATTCTCTGTATTCAACTTGTTCCCATATCTCTCAAACCAATCCCGCTCAGAACCCTAAAGTCACATATATCTCTTCCATTGTGCTCTCTGGAATGACTGCTCTGTAGATAACAAAATTTCTTTCACCTTACACTATTTTCTTTTCTTACCCTTTCTAACTTGCACTCACAGAGACCTGGCTCCCTTCTGATAACAGTGCCACTCTTTCCAGCATATTTTCTTTCCTTTTAAAAAAATTGTTATTGGTGTCTTTAAAATAGCAAAATTCCCCCCCTTATCCCTCCCCCCTTCCTCACAGAGAACAATCTTGTAGCCACTTGGCTACTTGAGATCGGTTCTGGATATGAGGAATTCAGACTCAGGAATGCAAGGGTGGAAATAAAAAAATATTTGTTAAAAAGATTACAAGACATAGGAAGGGCTTAGGGAGAGATAGATAGAGAGATAAAATAACAGCCAAACAGCATTGGCTGGGTCATGGTCAGAGATGACTGTGGCCCTGAGCTCTAGTCCAGTCTAGGTTTTTATGTCTTGCCTCTCATCCAGAGGGTAAAAGGTTAACTCCCTTTCTCTTACTGGACCAGGAATTAGGTAGAGAGTAAAACCTAAGGAGATCAGGATACAAATTTTACATTAAACAATGAATCAAAACTTAAAAAAAAAGGGGGGCGGCTGGGTGGCGCAGTGGATAGAACACCGGCCTTGGAGTCAGGAGTACCTGGGTTCAAATGCGGTCTCAGACACTTACTAATTACCTAGCTGTGTGGCCTTGGGCAAGCCACTTAACCCCATTGCCTTGCAAAAACTTAAAAAAACAAACAAACAAACAAAAAAAAACCACTGACTCACTGGTACATTAAGAATGCGGTGGGGGGGGGGTCTCCCCCAAGCAGCTTTTAAGATTACAGTGTTTCTGTTGCAATCATAATTCTCTACTTCTAGTCAATTTACATCATCTCCACCCAAGTTACATTCACAATTCTCTTCATCTTTACCCTGCATCAATCTCACATGACACATGCAGTTTTTAAAAAACAAAAGAAAAAAAATGAGCAAAACTGATCCATATAGGTATAAAAAATATGTGTAATGTACCATACTCATGTACTTCTTACCTCTTCAAAGGGATGGCATTGAGATGTCTTCTCGTATCCCTTCTTTGGATCCTGTTTGATTTCTATCACTTTGCAGCATTAACTTTTTTGGGTTGTTCCTTCTGTTTAAATTGTTGTAGTCATTGTGTATATTGTCTTGACTCTGCTTCACTCTGTTTGCATTTCTGTAGATCTTCCCATTTCTGTGTTCATCTTTTTTTAATAGTAAAATTCCATTACATTCATGTGCCACAACTTGCTTAGTCAGTCTCCAATTGATGAGCATCTACTTTGTTTCCAATTATTTGATGTCACAAAAATACTACTATAAATATTTTGATCTGCATGGGGACTTTCTTCTTATTAATAGCCTCCTTGGGATTATACCTTTTATTCAGTCGTGCATGGTGGCTTCACAAAAACTGACCATATATTAAGGCATAAGAGCCTCATAAATAAATGCAAAATCGGAGAAAAATTCAGAGCATCTTTTACTGACCATAATGCAATAAAATTATATTTAGCAAAAGGTCTTTGAAGCAAAGATTAAAAATTAATTGAAGGGGTGGCTAGGGGGTGCAGTGGATAGAGTACCGGCCTTGGAGTCAGGAGGACCTGAGTTCAATTCTGACCTCAGACACTTAATAATTACCTAGCTGTGTGGCCTTGAGCAAGCCACTTAACCCCATTTGCCTTGCAAAAACCTAAAAAAAAATTAATTGGAAACTAAATAATTTAATCCTAAATAGTGAGATGGTCAAAGACAAATTATAGAAATCTTCAATAATTTCACTAAGGATAGTGGCAACAATGAGACAATATACTAAAATGCAGCCAAATCAGTACTTAGGAGAAAATTTATATCTCTAAAAGTTTTTATCAATAAAAGAAAGAACAGATTAGTGAATTGAGCATGCAACTAAAAAAAAAACCTTTAGAAATCCCATACATCTGGAACCCCCAATTGAACACCAAGATAGAAATCCTGAAAATCAATGGTGATATTAATAAAGTTATAAGCATAGTAGTGGAATTTCTGGTTCAAAGGATATGTACATTTAGTTACTTTATTTGTATAATTGCAAATAACTATCTCAAAACATTTGTATTTATTTATAGGTCCACCAATGATGTATTAGTATGCCTATCTTCCCACAGCTCTAATACTGTCTATTCCCATCTTTTGCAATCTTTGCCAATTTTTCAAACTTAGGAGTTGTTTTGATTTGCATCTTTCATTATTTAGTTCTTTGGAGCATTCTTACACATGGTTATTTAATAGTTTGTAATTCTTTTTTTTTGAGAACTGTTATTCATATCCTTTGACATTTATGGGTAAAAGACTGATATGGGGACTTCTGGCCAAGATGGCAGAGAGAAGACAGGCACAGTTCTAAAGTCTCCTGATCTTTCCCCATCTATCACATGAAACAAACCTCTTAAAAGAATCTGACCCACAAAACCCAGAAAGAAAAGCCAGGAGGAAGAACATCTACCTCAGGATTTGTCTCCGGCAGCAGCTTTGGCAGAATTCGGGCAGGTGAGTCTGGGCTCAGAGGGAGGATCAACACTCCAGATCAGCCAGATTAACAGCTGAATTGGAACTGGGAGTCTGAGGGCCCAAGAGCTGGACCTGCTGGATCAGCAGTGGGACTGGACAACAGGGGCTTGTCCGTGGGGAAGCAGAGGTGCTGGTGTTGGTGCTGTCCCCCTGGAGCTTGGGGATGGAGCTGGGGGTAGAGTTCTGGTGCAGGAGAGCTGTGGACACCATCCTGGGCTACTCGGGTCCCATTGCAGCTCAGACTTCCTCCCAAACAAACAAATGCAAACTACTTCTGCCTCAGGCCCACGTGTGTGAGCAGAAGAACCAGCCCAGCTGAGGAATGACCTCAGGCCACCATTGACTGAAGGCAAAAGAATTCAATAGCTCCAACCCCTCCCTTCAAGCAAAGGTAGAAGGCCTCAACCAAGGTCACAGACACTCCAGAGAAAGCAACCAACAGCTCCTACTGAACAGCCAGAAAAACTGCACTCAGTGAGTAAAGCCTTTAATGATCCTAAGCCCCTCTGAACCAGTCCCTCCCCAATTCAGGTCTTAGCAAAATGAAGAAGGGTCAGTGGAAAGGTGGATCCATAGAAAAATTCCTGGAAGGGAAAGACCCTAATTCAGAGAGATCTGGAACCTCTGAGGAGAATACAATCTGGTCTCCAGCACAGAAAGACTTCCTTGAAGAAATAAGGAAGGAGCTTAAAAATTTGGGAGAGATAATTAAGACCTTGCAACAAGAAAACAAAACCTTAGAAAGTACAATTGGACAAACACAAAAGGAGAATATATCTCTCAGATCATCAATTGGACAATTACAAAATGAGAATAAATCTCTCAGATCCTCAAATGAGCAAATGCAAAAAGAAATTAACTCTCTCAAAACCTCAATTGGTCAAATGGAAAGCTCTTTAAAAAGTAAAATTGACCAATTGGAAAAGGAGTTGCAAAAGGTTAATGAAGAAAACTCCTCCCCCCCAAAAAAGAATGGAGTCTACAGAAACTAATGACTCCATGAGACAGCAAGAGTCAGTTAAACAAAATCAAAAAATAGAAAAAATAGAAGCAAATGTAAAAATACCTCATCAACAAAACCACTGACCTCGAGAATAGATCGAGAGGGGCAACCTGAAAATTATAGGACTTCCTGAAAACATTGAAGAGAAAAAAAAAGCCTGGACTTAATATTACAGGATCTAGTGATGGAAAACTGCCCTGAAATAATGGAATTGGAGGGCAAAGTAGTTATTGAAAGAGTACATTGATCCCCACCAGAAAATGATCCTAAAATGAAAACACCAAGGAATGTTGTGTCCAAACTCCAGAATTATCAGATAAAAGAGAAAATCCTGCAAGCAGTCAGAAAGAAACAATTTAAATATCAAGGAGCCACAGTAAGGATCACACAGGACCTGGCTGCATCAACATTAAGGGATCGAAGTGCCTGGAATGAGATATTTTGAAGAGCAAGGGAGCTTGGAATTCAGCCAAGAATCTACTTTCCCGCAAAGCTGAGCCTTCTCTTCCAGGGAAAAAGATGAATATTTAATGAAATGGAAGAATTCCAAAAATTTCTGATGAAAGGACCAGAGCTAAACAGAAAATTTGGACATCAAACAGGAGGTTCAAGAGACACATGAAAAGGTTAAAAAAAGGAGGGGGGGCAGTAAAAGTAAAAGGGAGAAAAATGCAATCCAATAAGTTGAAACTGGCTATATCGCAGCATGGGGGAAAAAAGATTTTCATTAATCTTGAGAATTGTAACTCTAACAGAGAGAATACACCTAGCCAGAAATGATGGACATTCATGACCTAACCATGAGACTGCACCTAATGGGATGTAACTGGCTTTAACCCCACTTGGGAGAAAGACTCTAATAACTCTCAGGAATTTTGACTCTATTCAATAGAATATACTGAACTAGAAGGGACAGACACTCAGAATTTTCTATGACTTAAATAGAATGATCTAAAAAAAACTACCTCCTTAAAAAAAGGGGACAGGAAAGAGTCCAGAGGAGGGAGGGGATGAATGGGGTAAATCTCATTACACTAAGAGGTACAAAAAAAAACCTATGGTAATAGTGAGGAAGAAGGGAATAGAGGAGAAACACCTGAATCTTCTTTTCATCAGACTTGGCTTAAAGTCAACTTACACATACTCAATTAACTTATAAAACATCTAACCTTTCAAGTATTAAAAAAGGGAAAAGGGGAGGGGGGATGGAGAAAGGGAAGAGAAGTGGGGGGGGAAAAGGGGAAATAAGAAAAGGAAGGGTAGGGAAAAGGGAAAAAGGGAAGAAGAAAGAAAGGGGAGGGTGTGATATAGCAGGGCAAACACACTGAAGGGGGTGGTTTTCAGAAACAAAAGACTGGGGAATATGGATAAAAGGGGGAAAGGGGGAAAAATACAAACAGAGAAAAGATAGCACAGAAGGCAATAAAGAATTAGTAATCATAACCTTAAATGTGAATGGGATGAACTCTTTCTTAAAATGTAAGCAAATAGCAGAGTGGATTAAAAACCAGAATCCTACAATATGCTGCTTACAAGAAACTCATTTGAAGCAGAGAGATACATATAGAGTAAAGGTAAAAGGTTGGAGCAAAATATATTTTGCTTCAGCTTAAGTAAAACAAAAGCAGGGGTAGCAGTTCTTATCTCAGACAAAGCAGCAGCAAAGATAGATAGCATTAAAAGAGATAAGGAAGGAAACCTTATCCTCCTAAAAGGTACCATAGACAATAAAGTCATTTCAATATTGAATATATATATGCAACTAGTGGGACAGCACCCAAATTCATAGAGGAGAAGCTGAAAGAACTACAGGAAGACATAGACAGCAAAAGGCTACTAGTGGGAGACCTCAACCTCCCACTATCAGATCTAGATAAATTGAATCATAAAATAAACAAGAAAGAAGTTATAGAGGTAAATAGATTGCTAGAAAAATTAGATATGGTAGACTTATGGAGGAAACTGAACGGGGATAGAAAGGAATATACCTTTTTCTCTGCAGTACATGGAACTTATACAAAAATTGACCATGTACTAGGACATAAAAACCTAATGATCAACTGCAGAAAGGCAGAAATAGTGAATACATCTTTCTCAGATCACAATGCAGTAAAAAGTCATATGCAATACTGGGCCAAGGAGATATAGACCCAGAACAAATTGGAAACTGAATAACCTCATTTTAAAAAATGAGTGGACCAAAAAACAAATTATAGAAAGAATTAACCATTTTATCCTAGATAATGATAATAATGAAACAACATACCAAAACCTATGGTTTCATTCAAAGTGACTCTTAGGGGATATATTATAGCTCTAAATGCTTACATGAATAAATTGGAGAAAGAAGAAATAAATGAACTAAACATGCAACTAAAAAAATTAGAGAAAGAACAAATCAAAAACCCCCAATTAAATACCAAATTAGAAATTCTAAAAATAAAAGGAGAAATTAATAAAATTGAAAGCAAAAAAACTATTGAATTAATAAATAAAACCAAAAGTTGGTATTATGAAAAAACCAATAAAATTGATAAACCTCTGGTCAATTTGATAAAAAAAAGAAAGAAGAAAACCAAATTGCTAGTATCATAAATGAAAAAGGTGAACTCACCACCAATGAGGAGGAAATTAAAGTAATAATTCGAAATTATTTTGCCCAACTCTATGCCAATAAATTTGATGATCTAAGTGAAATGGATGAACATTTACAAAAATATAAATTGCTCAGGTTAAATGAAGAAGAGATTAAATACCTAAACAACCCTATCTCAGAAAAAGAAATTCAACACGCCATTATTGAACTCCCTTAAAAAAAATCTCCAGGGCCTGATGGATTAACAAGTGAATTCTACCAAACATTTAAGGAACAATTGGTTCCAATCGTATATAAACTCTTTGGAAAAATAGGGAAAGATGGAACTCTGCCTAACTCTTTCTATGAAACCAATATGGTACTATTACCTAAACCAGGAAGAGTTAAAACAGAGAAAGAAAATTATAGACCTATTTCCCTGATGAATATAGATGCAAAAATCCTAAATAAAATCTTAGTAAAAGATTGATATCTATGTGTGTGTGTGTGCACATACATAAATGTATATATGTATATGAATAAATTGTTTATATATCTTGGTTATCAAGCCCTTATCAAAAAGATTTGATAAAAAAAGACCCCCCGTGTCCCCATGTGACTACTTCCTTTATCCCAGTGCATCAGTTTTGTTGTATCAAGTTTTTAGTTTCCTATTATCAAAGTTATCTATTTTGTAATTGCTCCTATCCCTTTGTTTGCAGATTTTCCCTCAATTAACTTCATTCAGTAACCTCTCTTCTTTTGAGGTTTATTCAATACATATTAATTGTTCAGTAAAGATTCTGGTAACTGTTATATATCAACCATCAGAATACTCTCCTTTCTTCAGTGAGTTCAGTACTTAATTTTTTCCCCCTACCATCTGTTGTCCTTTTATTAAAGTACTTCAACATACATATTGATATTCCCTCAAACATAACAACTTCACAGTTTCTTAATTTACTTATTTCCAGTGACCATCTCCTCCATCTCACCACAGAGAAAATTGCCCCCCCATAAGTATTCTACTTCCATGTTCATAAACTCTGAAATTCTCTTATGTGAACATAATCTGTTTTATTCCATCTTTCCTTCTGCTTCGCAATATCTAATCCTTTTCTTTGTCCTCACTGAGATGTATAATTCCTTTATGCCTCAGTTTTGCATGTCATCTTCTATGCACTAGTTACAATCTCCTCTCTTCCCCCACTTGACCCCTTGGTGAACCAGTTCAATCTAAACTATTCTCTTTTTTTCTGAGTGCTTGCCCTCTTATTATTTTGGAAATAATGGTCTGCCAAGCCTTAATTTAGGATTTCTCCAAATTATTTATTACTACTCATGTGCTTCTGAATGATGCTGTAGAAAATCATGAAACCTTGCTGATTGGTCCTTCCACAAGTTTATATTACATGATTTCAACTGGGTCCTTACAGTAGTAAGGCAATTATTTTGTATAGCCCTAACCAATTTAATATTCCAACCTTATTATCTTCTTAACTGCATTCTGGCTACTGACTAGATCATTCAAATGAAATTGCCTTTTCCCCCCAAAGATACCAATGACCTTCTAAATGCCAAATATAATGACCTTTTCTCAATCCTCCTTCTGCTTGACACTGTTTATCACTCTCTTTTCTTTAGATATTTGTGACACGATTTTCTTCTTGTTCTCTTAAATGTCTGATCCCTTCCTCAGTCTTCTAGGTTGTACTACTAAGCATCCGCATCACCCAAAACTCTCTTCTGAGCCCTCTTTTCTTTTCCCTTTATATTATTTTGCATGACGATCTCATCAACTTCTGTGAATTTGTCATCTATAAGCAAAAGATTCTCAGACCCTGGTTTCCCATCTTTAACTGCCTATTGAACATCTTGAATTTGATGTTCTATAGACAAACTCAACAAATTTACAACTGAGGTCATCATCTCTCTCTGCACCCCTCGACCCTTGCCTCTTCCTAACTTTCCTATTACTATAAAGGATTCCATCATCTCCCCAGTCAACCAGGTTCCCAGACTAAGTTTTATCTTCAATTTCTCATTTACAACTCTCCCTCTTTTTTTTTTGCAAGGCAATGGGGTTAAGTGACTTGCCCAAAGTCACAGAGCTAGGTGTCTGAGGTTGAATTTGAACCCAGGTCCTCCTGACTCCTGGGCCAGTGCTCTACTCACTGAGCCACCTAGCTGCTCCTCTACTCTCCCTCTTGCCACAATCAATCAAATATCAAGTCCTGTGCATTCTGTAGTATCTCTCATAGAAGCCCTTTCCTCTCCTTTGATACTGCCTCCACTTTGGTGGGGTTCCTTGGTAACCTTCCACTTTGGCCTTTTGGTTAGTCTTCCTGCCTTAAATTTCTCCCCACCTTAGTCCATCCTCTATTTGATTATCAAATTCATTTTCCTAAAGTACACAACTGACAATGTCAAACCCTCCCCCCCCCATTCAATAAAATTTAATGGTTCTATATTGCTTCCAGGATCATTGTAAAATCCTTGGTTTAGCATTTTAAAGTCTTTAACAATATATTATTTAATGATAATTATAGCGTTAAATCAAAGAACTTTACATTTTACTTATGTTAACTCATTTTATCCTCACAACAATTCTAGGAGGTAAGTGTTATTTCTGAGGTATAGAAAGGTTAAATGACTGGTCCAGGGTCATACAACTCAAATAATACAATTCAAATTTTGATCTTCCTGACTCCAAGTCCGTCCCTCTACCCTCAGTATCATCTAACTGTCTATAATACAACTTCTCCAAATCTTTCTGTTATTCCTCAATCCCTTCCAAATACTTCTGTCCAGTTTCTTACATACAACCCACCATCTTTCAAGTTTGTGCATTTTCTTCCATGCCTAGAATACTTTTCCTCCTCATCTCTACCCCTTGACTTCCCAGGCTTCCTTCAAGTTTCAGCTAAATACTCACCTTATGCATTAAACCTTTCCTGATCTGGCTTAATACTAATGAATTCCCTCTGAGATTATCTCTAATTTGTCCTCTATATATCATGTTTGTACACAGTTGTTTCCTTGTTGTCTGTCCCTACTAGACTATGTACTCTTTGATAGTAGGGACTGTCTCTTGTCTTCAGCAGCCGAGTGATGCAGTAAATATAGGGTTGGATCTGGAGGTAGGGAGACCTTAGATCAAATCCAACTTCAGACATCTATTAGCTATATGCCCCTGGACAATTCATCTTAATCTCTGTCTGCTTCAGTTTCCTCATCTGTAAGGGATAATAATAACACCAACTGTGGGGGGTCCAGCCTCCACGGGGTCCTTGGAACCTGACAGGAGGGATAGTGTTGGCAAAATGAGTTGAGTCAACAAGTGGGTATAGGCAGGAGCAGGTTGACTGACTGTCCGCTGCTTAGATTTATTTTTATAGTCTCAGAATCATATGAAACAAGCAAACTAAAATCATTTCCTTGGTTACAAAAGTATACAATTTTCATCATTAATCATATAGTTCATATGGTTACAAGTTTGATCATGTAGTGGTTACAAGTGTGATTATCAATCATGTAGTTAATTTTCTTGTCCCTGCTCAGACCGTGATGACCTCAACCTGCCTGTTGCCTGGTTTGTTGCTACATAGTAAAGTTATTGATTAAACAGAACTTTCCTTATAATAATCTTTGATATAATTTGCTTAATGGAATGTTTTTATGTTTTTGTACTGCATATGTAATGTTTTTCGATATGCTCCCTTGACAACCTATAGTGAGGGTAGTTATGTTTGTCCACCTGTCCGTTGACTCCTTCAATAACTAATTTTCCTTTCAGCCCTTGTTGGTAGATGCTACGGTTTCTATGACTTTTTATTCTTTCCCAATAAACTAAGGCTGTTAGAGTTCACATGTTGGTTACCTATACTAACTATTCTCTCACCATCTTTATCATATATTCCTGTGTATGATAAGGGGGGCAAAACTGTTAATTTCCCTGGAATTCTGACCCATCTTGTATCTGGTTTCCCTGTATATATTCTGACATCTCCCTGGAACTCCAAGTGCTGTATCTTCCAAAGATTTCATAATATTGAATCCTTTTATATGCCTCAGGGAAAGGCAGTCCTGTTAAATTTGGACAGAGTTCACAATCTGATTTATTCAAGGAATTTCTCTGAAATCCTTCCTTTATAGTCATTCCACTATTAGGATGAGTAAGTTTTGCAATCAATAATAGACCTATAAATATGGGTATACATGGAATCCCTATATATATATTGAAGAAGGAAATGTGTTCCATCAGGCAGTGTGACTGCCTTGAGTCTTCTTGCCGCGACTGTGTCAAACAGCTTAGAGACCCTGGCTCCCAACAACCAACTTCCCAGGGTAATTGTGAAGATGAAATGAGGTGATATATGTATAATGACATTTGCATACTACTATCACTACTAATATTTTTATCCATAGTTAATCATAGTGTCTGGGATATAATAGTTTCCTCGCCCCACACTCATCTTTTTCTAGCTCAGCCTTAGACTCTCTCTGATGCCTTTCTTTTCTACTGGAAACTGGAATCCATTGGAATCTGTCTCTTTTCTAAATGAATTTTCTTTTATCCTAGTAGGACTCTTCCTTTCATATTCTTTCCATCTTCTTGTGCTCCTTGAAACATAGCTTTCTTCTGAAAATACCATGTCTCTAGCTATCCCTTTCAAAATTTTCTACTCCTCAAATATATATATATTTATGCCTTTCGCTATCTCTATATGTAACCTAATCTAATATTCTCATTTTGCCTTTGAGGAAATTGACTCTTATAGAATTTAGGTGACTAGTCTAACCTCATGCAAGTAGCAAGTGGCAGAGGCATGTTTTGAACTCAGGGCTTCTAAATCCAGTATATTTTCCACTGTATAATTTTAATGCTATTCTTAGGTATTTTTTCCTTAGCAGAAGGATCACTGTAGGGAAAAAGGGTGGTTTTGAATCGTTTTATATGCTGACATAATATTAGCAGTCCTCTTTGTTTACATGCAAGGGTATTTGAAGATGATTTTGAAGGCTTAATTCTTGGGAGGGGTTAACACTATGACATAATGTGAATGCCCCTTGGAAGAGAAATGTAAAGAAAGTAAATTCCAAAGTGTGACGTACATGCTTGGCAATGACTATGAATTAAACCAGTGTAGATTGAGACAGTAAATATTTTCTTCCCTATATGATGATAGCAGGTTCCAGCCATGGACAGTCCATCCTACTGCCTTTTTGTTTTCATTGAAACATACATAATTAAACACTACTTCCTTATAGTTGCTATTGGCAAGCTGGACATGTCATCCCATTTCCTTTTACTTCAACCTTTGACCAGCATGCCCCTCCCTCTTCTCACAATAAGTTAACTAACTAGCCAGAAGCTTTATTTGACTTTTGCCTTTATTTATTTAATTGTATCTTTATTATCACTTGTTTAAAATGGTTTTCATTTCTAAGCATATCCCTCTTTCCCTCCCTACCTAGTGATCCATCTCTTGTAATAAAGCTTAAAAAAAGAAAGAAAAAAAAACAGTTCAGCAAAACCATTATACTAACCATATGCAATATTATATAATAATAGCCTTTCATTTATATAATGAAGTGAGAGAGGTACATTTTCTTAACTACAGAGTCAAACTTGATCATGATATTTACACAGCATTTAGATTTTTGTTATTCTTTCCATTTTCATTGGTGTGGTTGCTGAATATATTGCTTTCCTGGTTCTGCTTTCCTCATTCTTCATCAGTTCATATAATTCTTCCCCAAAATATGTTTTTGGATTCTTCATATTTATTTCTTTGACATTGACAATCTATTATGTTTATGCTGGCCTAGTAGTCATAAGGACCTGAGTTCAAATTTGGCCTGAGGCACTAACTAGCTAAGTAACACTGTAAGTATTAAGCAAGTCATGTAACCTTGTTTACCTTTGTTTCTTCGTCTGTAAAATGAACTATAAAAGGAAATGTCAAACCACTCCAGTATTTTTATCAAGAAAATCTCAAAAGGATCATCAAGAGTCAGATACAAGCATGAAAACAATGTAAAAACTAACAGACTGCCTTCTGTGGTACGTGGGGAGGGAAGTGAGATTAGGGGAAAAACTGTAAAATTCAAAAATAAATAAAAATTTTAAAAAAGTGATAAAACTGATTGCCCAATTACTGATACAGGGCCAGAGGGAATAAATGGCAGACTTTGATTAAGTGAGGGAAAAAAGTCAGATACAACTAAGCGACTAAATAACAGCTACTACAGTTTATTTAAGCTATTCTTCAATCAATGGATATATGCTTGCTACCACAACAGGTGCTGATTTTATATATATACTTCTCTCTCTCTCTCTCTCTCTCTCTCTTTCTCTCTCCATATATATATATATATATATATATATATATATATATATATATATATATATATATATATGCCTTTCGCTATCTCTATTTCTCTCTATCTTTATCTATCTCAATCTCTAACTCTCTCTCTCTCTCTCTCTCTCTCTCTCTATATATATATATATATATATATATGTATCTATATCTTTCTCTATCTCTAACTCTACCTCTCTATCTCTATCTCTATCTCAGTCTCAATCTCCCTCCCTCCCTCCCTCTCTCTCTCTCTCTCTCTCTCTCTCTCTCTCTCTCTCTCTCTCTCTCGATGTATGTAGGACCTTTCTCTCTCTGACTTGGTTTCCAAACATTTTTCCAACTGTTCATTAGCAGTAGTAGGCTGAGGGACACATTCCCCAACAAAACTGGACTCTCTGTAACTGATTTGTTTAAGGTAGCCTAGAGAAGGAAGTGCTGACCTTGGTCTCACAGGTCACAAAATAAATTTTATTCTCCAAAGTGTATTTTTTTTTCTTTTAACAGTAGAAGCAGTAACCTTCCACCAGGATGAATTTAAAATCCCATTTTGCCAGAGTGGAGTTCTTTTGCAGACCTCCTAATGTTACTCCCTCTGAACTTGAAGATAACTCCCCAGATCCAGAGCTCACTTTATTTCCATACAAATGGGATTTTTAAGTCTTTATCTGAGTAACAGAAACAAAAAAGAATGTCACACACACATACATTTTTTTGGGCAGCCTAGTTAATTCCTTCTTCTTTTGGAACAACTACATTATCCAGATTATGCTTGGATGCCTGTTAAACTCGCTTCTGCTGGGAAGCAGATGAATTGATTCTGAGCTTCTCCTGTGATACGCTCAGTGCTTTGTCAGTAAAATTACTGTAATATCTTATGCCATCTGTCATATTCCCTTCTCACAGCAGGAGTCATCTTCAACTACAAAGTTCTCAAGCTGAATTTAAATCTTTCAAATGGTTAGTATGTGATGCCACATTCTTTGGGTGCTTTGCCTTGCAGTCCAGGGATGAGTTGACTTCTCAGACTCTCCCATCTTAAAACAGAGAGAGGCCCCATGAGTCCTCACATTAAAATAATCCAGACCCCCTAAGAGCTGGGAGTCTTTCTAATCTAAGTTTGCCTTCTTCCTCATGTTCTGAGGACCTGGAGACTTTTAAAGAGCAGTAATACCAGTTTGAGTCACTTGTCTGTTGGCAAAGAAAATGTCGTTTAGGGAGATGTGGCTTGGAAGGGAATCAACAGGATGAGAGTGGTTAGGTTCTGCAGATGTGCAGGCTCTGCTGCCTGGGAAGGGGCACTGTGCCCAAGGAGCTGAGAGGAAGCTGCCAATTGAATCACTTCCAGAGCAGCCTCGCTATTGTCTTGTACATTTGCAAGTGATTCCACCATGAAGACCCTATGGAGTTCTGGGGGAGGCTGTGACAACAGCAAGCTGGCATGGGTCTTGGGGCTTTATGCCAGATGCCAGGCAGCCCTGTGCCCTAGGCTACTGAGTTGAGAGACCTGCAATTTCACTTGGGTACTGTGTGATAGAGTGGAGGTTCTGGAAAAGGGCTAACTCCTGAGTTAGTATGAGGAATGAGGATGTTCAACATTTCTGAAGTCAGAGACTTAACTCAGCCCCCTTTGACATTAGTGTAGGCACAAGAGGAATGAAGGATTATGGAGGAAAAATTCAAAAGAGAAGATGACTCATTGTCAGTGCTACAAGGAACCTTAGAGATCATAGTCTCATTGATCCAGAGCTGGGAAGGACTCCAGAGGCCATCTAGTCCAATTCCCTCATTTTACACATTAGAAAAATTGGGTAATTTGTCCAAGGTCACACAGGTTGTAGGGGTCTGAGTGGTAAGACTGAAACCCAGGTCCTCAAACTCTATAGTCAAAGCTTTTTCTAGTGAGCTGCAAATACTTTAGGGAAACTGAGGCCCTGATCAAATGACTGCCTTTTTTTCTCAATCTTTATTTGTTCTCTGTGAGAAGGTAGGTTATTAGAAAACAGGTGGGTCAATGAAGAACATTCTGATGAAGTCTAATCGATGAAAATGAGTGGAAAATCTTCTTTGCTTGGGAAATAAATATCACAACAACTGTTATGGCCTTGAAAGGGATCAGGGCATGATACTTGCCATGATTTCATAGGTCTGGGTTTGCCAAACTAGCCTGAGAGAAGAAGTTCAATTAATTCCTCTTGGGAATGACTAGAAATTTGTGTTCCCAACGTCAGAAGACAAGTAGTGCCTTGGGTTAGGCTTTCTCTAGTTGTGCATATCTGAGAAAACATATATTAGCACATAATTTATTCTCTTATTCTCTTTTCTGTCACACAAAAATTCCTCCTCAAAATCACTACTTTATATTTGACAGCAAAAAAAATGGTTGACAGCAAACATTATTTAAATATACATGAATTACTACTAGCTATAGACAAAAGGTTACAAAAGATGAATGAGATTAAAAGTAATGCAAACATTTAAATATAAGGTATTCCCCCTCCCCAATAAATTTCTTTATTTTTCAGCAAAAATTTTTAATCTGAAATTAAACAGAAAAAAGCATTTCCATATATTCAGCAGAATACAAAAGTGGATTCTATATGAAATCTTGAATCTCAATCAATCTTTATTTTGTAGTTTATTTTTTCAAATATACAATAATATTACTTGTTACTTTCAAAACTGCCCTTCTTTTCTGTGCTTCTTTTTTAAACTTCCTTCTTTTCTCTTCTGTGCATTAAAAATAAAGTAACAGGGGCAGCTAGGTGGTGCAGTGAATAGAGCACCCACCCTGGAGTCAGGAGGATCTTATCTCAGACATTTATTAATTGCCTGTATGCCCTTGGGCAAGTCATTTAAGCTTAAATAAATAAAAATATAATAATATAACAGTGTTCCTTGTTAGTTATGCTAAGTGACATTATTATTGCTAACCCACTTCTACGGTTAAGAACAATAATAATAATGTTTGTCTTTCATTTTCGAAGAAGACCATGACATCAGGGGGATGATGCCATGACAAACATGTGAACTGGATTTGAGTAAGGGGGAGCTGTGCTAAGTCACCAGCCTTACTTTCTCCTCCTGAGTCATCTGGGTCCACTGGTCAGATATGAATCAGGATGACTGGAGATGGCCCTGAATGTGAGGCAATCAGGGTAAAGTGATTTGCTCAAGGTCACATAGCTAGCAAGTGGCAAGTATCTGAGGCTGGATTTGAACTCCCATCCTCCCAAATCCAAGGCCAGTGCTCTATCCACTGTATATCTACCTGCAGTTAAGAACAAAGAAAAAGAAAAAGAATTAAACAAAAAAAGCCCTCTTGTTACAATAAACATAATCAAGCACAACAAATCCTCATGTTGACCATATAAAATATGTCTCCCTCTACACCATCTGTCCATCACTTCTCTGTTTGGAGGTGGGTAACCTGCTTCATCAAAAATCCCTTGCAGACATGATTGGCTATTGCATTGATTCAGACTTTCAAAAATGTTTTTCTTTACAATGTTGATATCCTTATATGTGCATTATTCTCCTGGTTTAGCCCACTTCAGTTCATTCTTGTCTTTCATAATTTATTTATTTATTTTTTTGGGTTTTTTTTTTTTGCAAGGCAAAGGGGGTTAAGTGGCTTGCCCAAGGCCACACAGCTAGGTAATTATTAAGTGTCTGAGACCGGATTTGAACTCAGGTGCTCCTGACTCCAAGGCTGGTGCTTTATTCACTGCGCCACCTAGCCACCCCCTTTCATAATTTCTTAAAGCACTATAGCATTCCATTCCATTCATATAACATAATTTATTCAGCTATTTCTCAAATGTATGAGGTAATCCAAATATTCTAGTTCTTTTCAGTTTTTTCTTTCCCTTTTAATCACTTTTTCAGTATGAGGAAATTTGTTTTGCTTATGACTATGCCCTCTCTAGTACTATCTTCTTTCTTAACCTTCTTACCATCCCTATTTGTTTCCTTGTTGAGTTAAATAGATTTTTACACCAAATTGTATATGTGTTTTGTATTCATCTCTCATTTGTTCATTTTAGATAAGAATGAGATTGATCTGAGGTTCATCTCTCTCCACTCCCTTCCTCCATATTTGTATATCTTTCTTCTAACCCGATTATGAGTAGAACAAGTTCCACCTTCATCTTCCTCCTTTTATAATAGTATATTCCTTTTATTCTTTCTTCTTTTTCCTCTTCTTCAGATCTTCAGTTCAGAACCCACTCTTTCTCTCCATCTGCCTTCAGTACCTCTGTTTTTCTTAGTTCTCTTGATGCTTTTTGAAGACATAAAAGTTCTGAAGCAATACTTTTTTCTTTTCTCCCTATTAGAATGTTAGCATTGCATCATCACACAGCTTCTTCCAATTGCTCAAATAGATTTACTTTTCTAGGTTTTTCTGGATACTTTTTCTTGTATCTCAAAGTTCTTACTCAGCTCTGGCCTTTTCATTAGAAATGTTTGAAAATCAGCATTCATCAAAAATCCATTTCCCCCCTGAGAGGATGATACTAAACTTTGCAGGGCAAGTTATTATGGGTTATAAGCTCTTTTGCCTCTGGAATAATTATATTTCAATACCTACTCTAGGTTATAAGATGCCAGGTCTTGTGTCATCTTGGCCATAGGTCCTTGGTATGAGCTGCTTCTTCTCATAGGCTTTCAGCATTTTTCTTTTGATGTTGAAGCTCTGCTTCTTTTTCTTTTGGATTCCTTTCAGGAGGTGATTAGTAGAACCCTTTTCTTTTTGTCCAAAGGCTGACTTTTTGTGCAATTTTTGGTATGGAAGAAGACACTATAATTTTTCATTGGATTCTTTTGGTTATTATTTGGCTTAGTGTAGACAGGGTTTTGTTGAAGTAGGTATGTGAAACCTGCTAGGCTGCCTCTCTTTCAGGCAACCATCTTGTACAGACTTCTTCCTTTCTCATTTTTTAAAAAATTTTTCAAGGCAATGGGGTTAAGTGGCTTGCCCAAGGCCACACGGCTAGGTAATTATTAAGTGTCTGAGGTCAGATTTGAACCCAGGTACTCCTGACTCCAAGGCCGGTGTTCTATTCACTGAGCCCTAGCCACCCCCTTTCTCATTATTTTTAATTGGCTTACCTCTCCTTGCATCCTCATGAATCAGAGAGAGAAGAAATCATTTTCGTCTTTGACTTCTTTTCTAGATCCTCCTTCTCCATCTTCTGTGCTTTAAATTGATGATTCCTCTTGGCTCTGACCAGAGCCGTCTTGTCTTTTGTGTATTTAGAAATCTTATCGACTCACATAAATTCAATTTTCATTTCTACATATATTACTCATGAATCTATGTATCCAATCCTAACTTCTGTCCTGAACACCAATCCCACATCTGTAACAATTATTAGGAGACTTCCATCTAGAGTTCCTAGTCGTATCTTAAACCCAAAAATCCAAAATGGAATGCATCCTCTTCTCTTCCACTATCATCATACTTTCATTTTTTTCCAATTTCTGTTTTGTTGCTATGATCATTCTCCAAGTTCCTAGTGTTTATATATCAGAATCATTCTTGACTCTTTTCTCCATAAGTCCCCAGTAGCCAATCATTTGCCAAGTCCTCTAAATTCTTCCACAGATTTCTTATGTTTATCTTCTCTCCACTCATATAACCACAACAACTGAGCTTCAGAATATTATAATAATCTGGGCAACTATGTTGTGCAGTAGGTAGAACACTGAGTGAAGATTCAGGAAGACTGAAGCTCAAATCTGGCCTTGGACTTCTGACTAGGTAACTCTGGACAAGTCACTTAAACCTGTAGAATGAGGATAATAATAGCACCTCCCTTTCCATGTTGTAGTGAGGACAAAATGAGATAAAAATTGTAAAACTCTCAACACATAGTAAGAACTATATAAATATTATTATTATTATTATTATTATTATCACTCCCCTCCTCATTACATCATTCCCATAGCTATCCAAATAATCTTGTGCATTATTCTGATCATTTGTTTTTCTAATAGAAGATGATGATGCTTGTCCTTTGTTCTCAAGAAGACCATGAAGTAAGGAAGATGATAACATGACAAGCAAGTGAATTGGATTTGAGTGTGAGGACTGCTGTGGTAAGTTACCAGCTTCACTTTCTCCTCTGAAGTGACCAGATATGAATCAAGATGACTGGAGATATTTCTGGATGTGAGACAATCAGGGTTAAGTGACTTGCCCAAGGTCACATAGTAAGAGTCAAATGTCTGAGGCCAGGTCCTCCTGACTCCAGGGCTGATGCTCTATCCATAGATAGAAGGGGAATGTGTTGTCTGGGAAAGTAGTGGGTCCTCTTTCCCTAGTGCTTTTCAAACAGAGGTTGGGTAGAGAAAATACTCTTTTGGTATGCTGTCCAAATGGGGATTCTTTTCCAAGGACAAAGTAGGCTAAATGGCTTCTGTAGGGACTTCTGACTGATCATTCTGTCACGTCCCATATAAAAGCCTTTAGTAGTCCCACGATTCTCCTTCATGTTTCATAATGTGATCAAAAAGATCTTCTTAGCATTCTTCATGCACAGATCATCCCTTATCTCTTTGTCTTTTCACTGATTGTCCCCCATACCCTGAGTACATTTTACCCTCACCTCTCTTGTCTTTCAAGATTCAGCTCCAGTGCCACCATCTATTTGAAGCCTTTTCTGATGTTTCTTAGCTAGTGCTTCCCCCCTGCCCCCAATCAACCTGTATCTATTTTGGGTAAAGTTATATATGAATATATGTATGTATATATATATATATATATATATATATATGCACGCACTTGTGCATAGGTATAAGTATATGCATATATATAAGTATAGAGAGGTAGTGTCAAGTAGTACATAGTCATTCTGGGAGTCAGGAAGACAGGCTAGAATCAAACCTATATTGACTTGGATTGGTTGTGAAACTCTGTTAAGTCATAGGATATACTGGTAAATGTTTAACAACTGTTTTTTTTTTAACAAGCACATTATTTTTTACAAATGAAATATTTTATTTATTTATTTTTCCAACTACATGGAACAGTAGTTTTCAACAATCATTTTTTTGCAAGGTTTTCAGTTTTACATTTTTCTCCCCTCGTCCCTTCCCCTTTCTCCCTGACTGAAAGCAATCCAACCTAGGCCATACATGTATAATCATGCTAAACATAGATTAGTTGTGTTGTGAGAGAATAATCAGATCAAAAATGGAGAAAAAAAACAACAGGGAAAAATATATAAGAAAACTTTTAAGAAATGCAATATGGTAAGTTTTGGTCTGCATTTAAATCACAGAGCCTTCTCCAGATATAGATGGTGTTTTCCATCATAAGCTTTTAGAATTGTCTTTGATTATTGTACTACTGAAATGAACAAGTCCATCATAGTTGACAAGCACATTATTAATATTCTCTCTCTGTCTATCTGTCTCTCTGTTTCTGTCTCTGGTCTTTCTCTCTCTCTCCTTTCTTAAGTCTAGACAATTAAATGCATTGAGCCCTGATTTGTAGCATTTGCTGATTTCTGAGGTGTAAATGCTTCCCCCAGAATATTTAATAATGAACTTAAGGGCTAATAGCAGTTGGACACAGCATACATTTGCCAATACTCTAGGAAACTCTATAATACTATAAATTCAGAGAATGTGCCAACCTGCATTAGGTAGGTAAAAGGAATTTCCTCACCCAGGATTTCCCTATACCAGTGAAATCCCTATTCCTAATAAATTTATTTGTTTCCTTCCTATGTTGTAAGTCCCTTTAGAATAGGAATTTTCACATTTGTTTTTCTATTCCTAGCACTTGGCTCAGAGCCCCACACCTTGTAGGTGTTAAAGCTTTTTGATAGACTGATATAGTTGAGGGCAAGTGACCTGTCTTCAGTTACTTTTCCCCTAGCAGATTATGCTATTTACTTTCATAATACCTAGCCACCCCTTCACTATATACATCATACACAGCTTCCCCTGCAAATCCCTTGTCCTCTCTCAGGGTTTGAATTTGCAGACATTCCTCCCAACTCTAAATCTATGATTTTGTGATTTTTGGGTGATTTCTCATAAGGCATTGGGGACAGAGGAATGTGTAACATTCCTTGGAGTATGGAGAGTCCCCACTTGCCCCTTGAGTTCATCTTTACTCCTTGACCACCCTCCTCAAGGCAGCTGACCGATCTTAGTCTGTGCTCCCCATTGGCCCCCAGGAACCTGGAGACACAGGTGAGTCTGAGAGGGGCTTCTTTTCCGAGGCCAGGGATGGAGATCTCACCTTGATGTGCCTCCAGTTGTAGTAGCGGTTGCAGCTGTAAATAAACTTTCAGAACCTTTCAGATCAGGTGGTCGAGTTGTCGTTAAGCCAGGAGTGGCTTCCCTCAAATGAATCCTTAATAAATGCACAGATTTCTTACTGGGCATGGCTATGACTTTTTGAGAAACGAGGCATTCATTAGCATGTTCTTCCCCCACCCCCCACCCCTGCCACCATACCCTTTCTGCAGGGTTTTTTTGGTAAGTTGCTCATTCCCCTAGCATAGCCTGGCAACCCCCTGATGCTTGCCCCAGGTGCCTTCCCATAACGGAGGCCTTCTTATAACCCAACCCAAGACAAACCCAAAGGGATCACGGCAGCCTGCCCCTGTCAAGAGGCCAGGCAAAGAAATTTAATTTCTTTTTCCTCCTCAGTGACTCAGAACCGGGAACAGTTAGTCCACAGAGGAACCATACTTCAGGATTGAAAATAAATAATAGAAATCAGAAAGGTTTAGATGTAAGAAGAAAGGGAAGGCAGCTGAGTGTAGGGAAATGAGAGCTGGGCCAGGAGGCAGGATACCACCATTCTGGGACTGACTGAGACTGGCTAACTGTGGCACTTTTTGAGCAGAACAGTTCCCCCTCCTTTGGGCCTCAGTTATTCCATTGGGATGAGGAGTCTGGACAAAAGCCTCATTCAACATTGTTTACTAAGTCTCCTTACAGATTGTCCCTTTGAGAAGATGGGAATAATAATAACTACTCATAATTTGTGATTGGTGGAGTTAGATGGTGCAGTGGATAGAGGGTAGTGCCTATAGTCAGGAGGACTTGAGTTCAAATCTGATCTCAGATACTTACTAGCTGTGTGACCCTTGGCAAGTCCATTTTTACCTCAGTTTCCTCATCTGTAAAATGAGCTGGAGAAAGAAAATGGCAAGCCAATTCAGGACCTTGGTTAAGAAAACCCTAAATAGGGTCACCAAAAATCTGAAAGGACTGAAACAACACCAAAAATCTTAGCAGGATTTCTATAAGGATCTAAGGAGATAATATATGTAAAGTGCTTTATAAACCGTCAAGTCTTCTGTAAATGTTAGGTATTACCTATATGACCCAGAGTAAGTCATTTAGTTCTTTGAATCTTGTTTTCCTCACCTGTAAAATGAGGGTGTGGCACTAGATAGCGTTTAAGTGTTCAATGTACCCAAGATTACAGTTCTATGGCCATACCACTCTGAAAGCCTGGATCTCTTCTGATCTTGGGAGGTAAGCAGGGTCAGGTCAGGTTAGTACTTGGTTGGGAGATTGCCTGGAAATATCAGGTGATTCAGGCTTTGTAAAACATGGGGTGATTGGATGCTTCAGTGGTTAGAACACTGGACTTGGTGCTAGGAAGACCTGAGTTCAAGTGTGGCCTCAGGCACTTATTATTTGTGTTACCTTGGACAAGTCACTTAATCTCTATTTGGCTTAATGATTAAGGCTTCACAGATTGGAGAAAGAAATGGCAAATGACTCCAATATCTTTGCCAAGAAACCTCCCTGGACAGTATATGGTTATGAAGAGTTGGACATGATTGAACAACAACAGCAACAAAGGTCCTAATCTCTTGAGGCTCTCCTGACATTCTATTACTCTGGAAGGTTGGGATAAAATCTTGGGTCTATAATGATTTATTGAAGGAAACTAGAATAGTTTGGAGAATGTTTTGAGTCGGGTTAATGTCAGGAAGGATATTCCCCTATTAGACAATTTTTGGAATTTCACTCTTGACACCCTTTTACCGTTTGGGGAAATAAAGCAATTGATATTTCCATGAAATTCAATCTATTCTTGACTGAGACTAGTTTCCCAGAACCCTTTCCTTACTCCTTAGGAATCTAAGGCTTTCCCCTGGTCCTCTGATATTCCCTTCATTTTGTGAACACTTTTCCTGAGAGCTGCAGGGCCCTTGGGGCTATTAATTCCTTCTCTCTGCTTTTGCAGTGCTTAAATTATTGGTGGAATCCTTTCCTGAGACCCTCCTATTCAGGAATTGCTGTTACCTTGGGGATAATAGAGTCCATGATACCAATCCCCTATGTCCCAAAAGCTCATACCCCAAAGCAGCAATTCCACTTCTGAGGACTTCACTAGCAGTCTGGTGGGTGAGCTTTTCCTTTAAAATGCCTACCAGCAAAAAAGCATTTGAGCTGCCATTGCTCTTCTCTGAACATAAGGGCTTTTAATGGCAGCATGCCCTAAAATCCTCTTGAACAATATGGTTTATTTTCTAAAGGCTATTCAGCAGAATTATGAGCAACAAAAGAAATAATGTGGACCAGAAGCATAAACAGCAAATGAAAAACACTATAGAGCTTATTGCTAGTAAGCAGGATTGTGCTAAAGAGAAAAAAAATGATCCCAATCTTCCTTCTACATGAACTATCCAAAGATTTCCCATCCCTTTCCCTTTATGTCCCTTAACACTATGAACTGGAACTGTCTTTTGTTCTTTTGCTAGTTAATTCATTTATTTATTCATCTCATCCATATTTATTAAGTTCCTACTATATTTTCCATCAGACGTTTTGATGACATTCTTTACCCCTGTTCTTTAGAGTTTTATGTTGTAGCCTGATCACCCTCTGAGACTATGTTTGTGTCTCACTCCATTATTCTCTTTGGAGGCAATGGTGTTTCAGGTGTTGTTGCTGTACAGCAGAGGAGATCTATGATGGAGGCATGCAAAATATATTGTAGTAAAATATATTGAAAATTGGGTCTTTAGTGACAGAAAACTTGAAGTCAATTGCAATTTCCTGAAATCTATCTAGCCTGCTCTCCTTCTCTTTCACAACTCTGGGCCCAGTTCGTTGACCATCTTTATTGCCTGTCTTAGATATACTTGCTATTGGAAAGTTCTATAGTGGTGAATTTTGAGGCATGTTGAAATCTGCTCAATAGACATTCTTCATCCATTTGGTTTTTCTTGTGTGGACAGAGTGCCCCCCCCCCCCCTTACTCTGAATTCTTTACTGAATTTCCTCCATCACAGTAGTAAAAAAATAAAACCTTTTGATAAGTATACATTTTTCTGATTCACATCTCATCTGATATTTTCTGTAAGAGGGTCATTGAGCAGAGTTATTTATGTTGGTTAATTTTTTATTTTTGTAAGGGAATTGGAGTTTAATCTGGTTCATTTTTAAAGGAATCTTGAATGATCTTAATGTAGATGGATAACATCTTGATGTAAAAGAGTCTGTAGTCATTGTTTTATTCTACTAAGTTGAATGCTTTTTCATAATAAATAATAAAAAGAATGAGATCTATTGTCTACATGTTTCAATCAATTTGAGAAGGTAAAGTCATGGTCTATTATTGACTATTATTTGTGAAAGTTTGCTTGTTCCCTAAAAATGCCATCATTGAGGATTACCACAGTTAGTGAAAAAAAGACCCTTGTAAAGATTTTCTCTAAATAAATAGGCATATGTTGATATTTTCTTGGTCACTTCTTTTTAGAATCAGTAAGGTTTGATTTTTTTCCCACCTACATCTTTGGTATTTTATCTTTCTTTAAGTATCATGTAAATTGTTTTCTCAGTGTACTTATTTATACATTCAACATGGATCTCCTCTGTATATACCTAATTCAGTTCAAAACTTTTCCCATATTTGTTCTCTTTATTTTCTCTGTAAGTATCTTGTGGACAATGATATTAGTGTCCAAGTGTGGCTATTCCACCATCCTTGATGGAGAGAATAGATTTTTGTAATAATATCTGCAATATTTTCCATTTTTTTTCTGTTTGCAATCCCATTTTCATTTGTTCCTTAAATGCTTTTGAGATGATTTTGCTTAGTTGGATATCTTGTCAATATTTCTTTAAGTTAGTTTTATTCTTCACTTCTTTTTGTTTTTGTTTTTATGAAGTGAAACTATCCATAACTGTCTATAATCTTGCATAAGATTTTTTTCAGAGAAGTTTGTATTCTAACCCTCAACTGATATTTTTGGCAACCATCTATTTCCATGTGACAAGTAAAATGTCTACTAAGGCATTTTTGGACTTTTTTTGGTCTCCTTGTTGTACCAATTACTTTAGATTAGCTTAATTTCTGGATAAAATTGCTATAGTTACTGTTGATTTCATTTCTATTGTCATTGCATTGATAAGAGTTGTTAAATCTTTCAAAGTTGTTTTTCTTCATAAAGTCATTATACCACTTGTTCTACTGGTTTTGTTCACTCCTTTCTTCATCAGTTCAAACAAATCTTTACATTTTGGTAAGAAATAATCTGTTTCATCATTTTTAATGGTATAACAATATTCCATTATATTCCTTATATCACTAGTAGCCATTTCCCAGTAGGTGGTCCCTTTTCCTTTTAGTTTTTTGATATTAAAAAATTTGGATCATTTTTCTTATTTCTTTGTTATTGGGGGGGTATCTACTTATTAGAGGTATCATTGAGGCAAAGGATTTGCCCAGTTCAGTGTCTTTTGGAATATAATTACAATTTACTCTCCAGATGCAATTCCATCTACTGGTTTATTAGTTTACCTGTTTTCCTGCAGCTCCTCCAATATTTATCATTCTCAGAATGGATATCCTGGGTATAGCCTAACAGTTGCTTTAATTCAAATTTTCTAATAGCTGTTTAGAATATTTTTTATCTGATTGTTGATAACTTGAATTTCTTTTTTTGAAAAGTGCCAATTCATGTCTTTTGACTATCTATTTGGGTTACATATACATTTGGAGTTTATCTTGTAAATAGTTTGAAATATTGGTCTATTCCAAATTTTTTTTTTCCCAGTAGAATTTGTCAAAGAGTGAGCAATTGTGATTATTCACATTCTCTTCTTCTTTTCCTACTGCTCTACCACAGTTACTGCAGAAACAGAAGGAAGCCCTACAAGATTTTTTTTTTTTTAGGTTTTTGCAAGGCAAATGGGGTTAAGCGGCTTGCCCAAGGCCACACAGCTAGGTAATTATTAAGTGTCTGAGGCTGGATTTGAACTCAAGTATTCCTGATTCCAGGGTCAGTGTTCTATCCACTGTGCCACCTAGCTGCCCCTGAAGCCCTACAAGATTGAAGGACATTCTTTCTTCTCACCTTCTCCCCCCCCCCCCCCATCACCATATGGTCAGTCAACTGATTATAGACCTTTCCATTATTAGAGTGTCTGGTCCTCAGAAAATAGATAAGATCAGTTTCCTGGGCACTATACTTAAACCCTTTCAGCTTTTGAAAAGGTCAGGTTCTACTAGCACAGTGAGAGACTTGGGTTACCATTTGAAGATGAGGCATTAGAATTGGACTGCTGTAGGGGAAGCAAAGATAGGTTAATCATAGAGTAAAAGTAAGGATGACAAGTGATTGGTTAGAGCATTTCACTGGTACCCTCATGATGTTGGGAGAAATATAGGAATATCTCTAGCATATTTTGTGGATACCTAGTAAACTTTTGGGAGGACTTAGATTAAAAATTACACAAAATGGTAGGTGTGAATGAGTTGTAATCTGCATTATAGGAGATGACTGTTGAATTGATAAAGTCACAGATCCATTTTAGTATAATCAAATCCAAGGAATGTATTTCATCATTAAATAATTCACATTTCTTTTATGCTTTTAAGTTTACAAAAATCTTTCTTCTTAACAGCTTGATGAGGTATGAGGTACAAATAATATTCATATTTTGCAAATGAGAAAACAGACCAAGAGAGTTTAAATAATTTATCCTTACCTAAACTAACCATATCTAAAACTAAACATCTTACTTTTTTTCCTCCTTGGTTGTAGTCCCCCAAACTGAGGCCCATTTTGATTTTTGAGTCAGTGGATTATCAGATATAAGTATTACAGAACTACAAAGAGATCAGCTTAAGTTACAAAGTCATTCCATTAACATTAGTCAGAAGAGAAGAGCTGGAATAGATAGATGTCCTTACTGAAGAAAGTTGAATTGCAAAGCCTAGAGTTTTTTAGTCTTGGATACCACCTTTCCCTTTTGCTCAAATCCTGGAGCATTCTTTCCTTCCATCTACCATTAGCTTGCCCTACTCCAAAGGGGAAAAAAAGACCCTGAAAGAGGACATCTCTTCTAGTTCTATTCCAAGCTAATAATCTGTGCCTAGGGTCTAAGACCATCTTGGGATGCTCTCATAGATCATTATTCTCATTAAATATGGTTCTGCAATGTGTATATGTGTGTGGTGGATATTTGATGGGCCCATTGATTAACAGATCGTTGGGAGAGCTATCTCTCCCACACTGCATTACAAGTTGCAGAGAGATTGTTTAAGGAATATCAATGAGCTTGTTAATGTAGCAATCAGGATATTCTGGTGGAACCAAAGCTTTGAGAATCAATAAAACATTAAAAAAGGTTAAACACTTTTATTGGATAAGTCAGAGCATATTCTTTAGTTAATGATATAGCTTTGGGGAAAATGGAATATGATCAGGCAAGGTAATAGTTACCTAGTAATGGGAAAACACAGAATAAAAAGAATTTTTTTGGCAGCCTAATATGTGAATTCAGCATGCTCAGAATGAGTAAAGGCAGGGCTGAATCAAATTCAATTCATATTGGGTAGATCCTGTTATTCTGAAACTAGATGGAGTAGATGTGAAGCTTACATTATCTGGGGTTTGCTATATATTGATAAAGAAGTCCTTGGTCTTCACCATTTTTGTAGGACATGCAAGAGTGGAGTTAGGTACCAAAAGCAACCAAATGTTCTTTCTTTCTTTAAATATTTCAAGGGTCAGTTCAACTTTTATTTCTAGCTAACTTTTCCTGTCACTTTAACATACAGTAAATTCTTTCTCCTTTGAATTGCCCTAGGACTTATGATCTGTACTATGAAATTTGACATTTCATTATATTTTATCTTTTCCCTCACTTTAGTGGATCTATAATTTCATTGTTATAGGAAATTCCCATTGACAAATTTCCTCTCTCAGTTGAGATAAGCAGGCATTTCCTTTCTCTTTATAGTCTTAGAAAGTTTTCTGAGACATTGAGAGGTTAAATGGATTCCCCAAAGTCTCACAGCCATTATGTGTAAGAGGGGAGACTTCAACTCAGGTCTTTCTGTCTCCAAGGCCAACTCTTTATCCATGATGTCACACATGCCTGTCATACTTTGAAATTCATGGAATTTAGGAATCTCAGAATGGAAGAGGGGACTCTGAAGGCATCTAATCCAAACCCAGCTTGAAGTAGAACTTTTTTTTACAACATTTTGAACCATTGGTTCTAAAAACTTACTACTCAAAAAAGTCAATCCATATAATTTGATTAGCATTTCCCTACTTTTCTTAGTAATCTGATGTTTTTAATATATTTAAAAACATTCTTTTGAGAAGGGGTCTGTAGGTTTCATCATATTGCCAGAAGAGTCCATGACACACACACACACACACACACACACACACACACACACACACACACACACTGCCATGAATTCTTGACTTAATGAATCCTCTTCATGGCTAAGTGCACCTTAACATTCAGGTGGTAGATTTGTGTGATCTTAGGCAACTCACCACCTCTCTTCTCATCTCCTCTCCCTTCTCTCCTCTAATTAAGCAACAAACAATGGATGATGGAATTGTACATTTGGGAAGGATGGGGACTTAGAGGTTACCCAATACAAGCTCCTCTTTCCAGTTTCATAAATGTGGAAATAAGATCAGAAGGGTTAGTGACTCACCCAAAGTCATATGGATAGATTAAGTATCAGAACTTAAGATCCTTCAGCATGGACTTTGAGAACCCAGGATCACTAAATGAACCTTTAGAACTGATCCTTAGTAGAGGAATTGAAAAATAATGTTGGAGGGGTGGCTAAGTGTCACAGTGGATAGAACACTGGCCTTGGAGTCAGGAGTACCTGAGTTCAAATCCGACCTCAGACACTTCATAGTTACCTAGCCGTGTGGCCTTGGGCAAGCCACTTAACCCCATTGCCTTGCAAAAGCTAAAAAAAAAAATAATGTTGGAAATAAAGATCTGAACCAGATTGCATGAAGTTTGGGCTAAGACAGGTCCAAATCTGGCTCCCTTTTCCTTCCACCCATTGCTTCTAATTCTGCCCTCTGAAACCAAGTAAATTCTAATCCTGTTTCCATTTGACATACCTTCAAACACTTGAAGCTCACTGGTTATGCTCCTTTTCCACTAGATCTTGGAGTGTACCTCACATTTCCTGATCTCTTCTTCCAAGGGAAATTATAAGCCCCTTGAAATCAGAGACCTTCAATTCCTATCTCCATCACATGATCCAGGACTGGACAAGCAATAGGGGTTTAGTAAAATGCTTGTTGATTAACTAGTTGATAGATGATAAGGAGAATGACTGTGTTTCAGGATTTCTTTATGTCTTCAAAAGGCTTGAGGATGATTTTAGGTAGAAATTATTTTGTAAGGGTTAAACCACTACATCTATCCTTGAGCATGATTAAAAATCCCTGAAAACCTCCTTCAAGGTTGGAAAACAAATAAGGAAATAGTATGCACTTAAACTTCACCTTCAGTAGAGCCAAGAGGAAGAAAAGGATTAGACCCTGCAGGGCCTGAAGTAGCAAAACCCAATAAAATGAAGTGTTTAAATGCTGGGAAATCCACATGATAATGAAACTGAACATGGGGAAAGATATTTAAGAGTCAATCTTCATCTCCATCGGATCCCAGCAGGAGATTTATGCCTGCTAATACATCCTGGTTCTAAGAAGTCCCTTGTTAAAACTCTTAAAAGCTAATCCAGGGTGAGTTAAGTCTTCCAAACATGTCCTAAGTTTTTAGTCAACTTCACTACTAAATAAGCTCATAAATTTAGAATGGAAGAAGCAATTGTTCAGTTGTATTGTTCTTGGGGTTTTCTTGGCAAAGATACTGGGATGTTTTGCCAGAGTCATACAGCTAGCAAGTGTCTGTGGTTGGATTTGAACTTGGATCTTTCTGACTCCAGGTTGAACACTCTAGCCACTGAGCTAACTAGCTGCCTCTGGATGTGACAAGATCATCTAATCTGACTCCTTCATTTTATAGAAACTGAGATCTTAACAGTAACAGTAAAAAAAGAGATTGTCACAGCCACATAGAAAATAAATAGGAAAGTCAAGAGTTGAACTCAGGTTCTATGACCCCTGGGGGTATGGAAGACTAGAGAAATCTGGAGGATTATGGAGGCAGCATTTAAAATAGCATTGGAAGGATGAATGGATATCTAGGTGACACAGTGGATAGTGCTCTGACCCTGATTCAGAAAGAAACAAGTTCAAATCTAGCCTTAGATACTTACTGTATGACTTTGGGCAGGTCACATAACTTTATTTGCTTCAGTTTTCTCAACTGTAAAATGAGCTAGAGAAGGAAATGGTAAACCACTCCACTTTGTCAAGAAAACACCAAATAGATTAACAGAGAGTCAGATAACAGATAACAACAAAGGTTGACTAAGAATAGAATCTCTTCAGGATAAAATCAGAACTCCTTACTGGCCTTTACAGGTCCTCCCCAATCTGACTCTGACTTACCTTTCTTTATTTCAGGTCATTCCCCTTCAAGTATTTCACCTTCTAGCCTAAATAGCCTACTGTCTATTACTCAAACTTGTTTTGCCATCTCCTGCCTCCATATTTTTGCCTGGAATCCTCCATACTGGGAATGTAGTCTATCTTTATCTCTGCCATTTTGAATCCTTGTGTATCTTCAAGGTTCAGCTGATGCAAAATCTCTTCCAAGAAGCCTTTCCTTATTTCTCAGCTGAAATTGTCCCCTTCTACTTTATTATTCCTAGAACCATTTATCTGGTTTTTCTTCCTTTCCCTCATCACTCCCTTCCTTGAATTATATTTACTATTGTACATGTCATAGCTTTTCTCCCTCTGCCAGTAAATTGTGTTTTGAGGAGTGTAATATATTTGCCTTCTTAGTACTTCAGTATGTTGGTTGTTGTCCTTTGTTCTTGAAAAGAGCTAAAATGACATCGCTATGTTGGGATCAAAGCATAGCATGTTCGACTAAGGCTAATCAGACCAATCTGAACGTGGAAGGCTCTACCACAAGTTGGGCATGAATAGTGCATATGAACATTTGGAGTGGAGATTTCTCTAAATTTGAGCCTCTCATGTTTCTTTAGAACTACTGCAATTCTTTGTTCATAGAGCATAGCTCCTTCTTTGATGCAAGCACACCATGACAAGGCAGTCCTGTGCCAGTGTCTCTCATGTCTTACATTGATTCCAAAGTTCTTCAGAGAAACTTTGAGAATGTTCCTGCATCACTTATTCTGACCTTCATATGAGTGCTTGCCTTGTGTGAGTTCTTGGTAAAACATCTTTTAGGCAAAAGTATGTCTGACATTCGAAAAATGTGACCAACACATTGAAGAAGGCTCTGAAATGTTGAGAATAATAATAATTAGGTACCTACCAAACTGAAGGTCTAGAGTGCTGTTGTGCTGACCTCATTGCTGTATGTCTGTGAAACCTGTACAGTCTCCTGATTCCATACCAGGAAACTGAATTACTTCCATCTGAATTATCTTAGAAAAATTCTAAGGATTGCCTGGCAAGATAAGGTATCAGACACTGAGGTCCTTTCTTGAGATGAACTGCCAATTATTCAAACTCTACCTTATTAAGTAAGAACTTAATAAATATTTTATTGAAGGTGACTTTTGACAAGGAGCCTAGATGGAATGAACAGCATGAGTAATGGGGTGGAGGTGCTCAAATTTTGACTGTATGTTTGAGATTTATCATCTTGTTTAAAAGCAGAATATACCACCCTCTTGGAGGTAAGTTCTAATAATTGAATGTTATTTCCTGAACAAACCCTCCCCACCTCCCCACTCCTTGCCTAAATTGTTCTTGATTTATACTGACCCATTTCCCTCTCTTTGCTTTTCCAGAGACTTTTAAAGAGACACTATTGGTAATGTGATGGTGGCCTGCATTAACCCTGATTAAGGAGGAAGTCTTGTTTAGGGAAGCTTCTTGGAGAGGGAAAGATGAAGGTGGTGCTAGTCAGAGAATTCTGGTCTTGGAGGAGCATGGCTTGAACAAGGACTTGGAGGTAAAGAGGGAAGACTTACAGGAAAGACTTTATAGCACCCAGTGACAAGATCAATGCTGTTTCTAGCCACAAAGAACCTGTTTGTTGTTAATTTATTTTGTTCAGGGCAGATGGGTTTGGTGGATGGAGCTTGAAGAGGGAATGTTGGAGAAGCCCTGTGAAACTGATGTTTAATCACTCATCTATTTATCTCCAGTAAATGGAAAGGGGACTAGGGTGCAAATGGAGCCCTAGGTGTCTTGTCTTAATAATAAATCACAGGTGAGTGCTTGCAATTCCCTAATTATGTATATTTTTTTCGTAGGAAAAGTTTAAGGGTCTCAGCAGGTATCTGTACTTGGTGTCTCATTACTGTTGACAAAGCTTAAATTTATGTATTCAGATCGGCATGTTGCAAAATGTGTACAACAAGCCTTTGGAACTTGCTCATATTTTTCCTTGCTATTAAAATGTCACCCCGGGGTAAATAATGTGTATTAACACACCAGACAAATCTACCCAGCTTGTTTTCTTTCCTGGGTTTAGCAATAATTTAATGGCATATAACAGCTTCATGACTAAATGTCAAGACTTACTGAAACTTTTTTTAAGGCAACAAAAACCTCAACCCAGCGATTTCTCCTTGAAATTCTAATTTCATCTTTCCAAATTCAATTGTAAAACTCACAAATTATTAAAATGAGAATAACTTGCTTTCTGTACTGCTAAGATATGTTCCCACTTCATCCTCATATTAAACAAATGCTTACTTCATTGGGAGTTATTGGATTGGATGGAGCAGGTGGAGAAAGCCTTCCTTCTCTTGGCTTTAATATAATAGTGTTCATATAGCTTTTTAAGATTTGCAGAGTGTTTTTACAAAAGGCTCATTTTATTCTCACAACAACCCTGGGAGGTAGGTTCTATTATTATCCCTATTTTACAGATGAGAAAGTAGAGGCAAACAGAGGTGAAGTGACTTGCCCAGCCACTAGTGTCTGTAGCTGGTGCTGGGAATTTGATTAATTATTTGATAAGACATTTAAAAGTACGTCAGATGTCTCTTTTTCCATGAAATCTTCTGGTGCTCCCAGGCCTCTCCTGGTGAGAGTGACCTTTCCCCATTCTTCATCTCTCCTAGTACTTTGCCTAAATCCTAATCTACCTTGATTCATACTTCTATATGTATATTATCATCCTCCTTTTTAGATTATGTTATTTCTTGTCTTTGAATTGCTAGCATGTAGAACAACTGATTCTTAAGTTCAGTGTTCTTTCCATGTCAATTATCAGTTGAAAAATCAGTTAAATGTATGTGCGTATGTGTGTGTTACATTAGATATATATATATATATATTTGAACTCAGTTAACATGTGGATTAAATTTTTATACTTTTTTCCCTTTTTAAAAATTCTTTGCTATAATTGGCTCATTGGGTAGGGAAAGGGGAAGGAGACATTTGAAAAAAATAATGAGGTGAAAACTAAAGATGCTAATAAAGATTATTTTTTAAGGATCTACCTTTTCCTTTCTTCATACTTGGAAGATAAAGGAGGACAATTTGTGTCCAAGGACTGCTCAGGACACAAGAACAAATATTAGTTGTTTCATCCTCAGCAGATGAGCTCTAACTCTAGGAGTGGGAAGGAAGGTCAGTGTGACTTTTTGGGAGGATTATAATGGAACTGAGTTAACTTTGTTCCTTTCACAAGTGGCTCCTTGTCATTATCCTGCGGCATCATGACTGAGTTATTGGATGTTTTGTGGTTCTGGGAATCTAGGGTATCATTTCCCTTAAGGAAGGGGAAAAATGACAGGCCAACCAGGAATCTCCATTAAAGTTTTCATATGCCTTTGCTAGAGGTCTTTTCTCTGAAGGCTAGTATCATTTTTCACCCAAATCTCACCACATATTAGTTTCATTAGTCTCTGATACCCTTTTAAATGCTTTAATTAGACCATGTTGGGCTTCTAAAATTCCACTAAGAGTGTTAGTTAATTTCCTACTTATTATTTTCATTCTGTTTTTGCTTAAACCTCTAATTGCTTCTGGGAAGAAGGAGAACATTGAAAATACCCACCTGCAAGAACTACTCTTATGTGTCTCTGATCTTAAGATTAAAGACTTTTCTAGAAGGTAACAGTAATCATGGCAAGAGGGTTGTATATTATATTTTAAAAAATAAAAAGTGGAGAGAGACATTTAATGAGGCTGTTACTGTTCTGTTCACCTTTTGTAAACAGAGCTGCTGTGCCAGTTTTTCAAGGACCTTTGGTGAAAGAAGCTGAATTGAGCCCATTAATTCTAATAACCAAGAGTCATGTCATCCTGCAGAGGGTAGGGAGGGCTGAGAAGAGAGACTGAACTTCGTGGGAAGGCCTGGGGTCATTTTTAATAATGTCACAAACAGCTTCATTTTCCTTGCTGCTTGGTGTCTTAGGAAAGCCATTTTCTATTTTTTTTAGAGGTAGAATGGGAGGGACCAATTTCCTATGCTCCTGTGGGTTTTTAGGTTTCCAGCCCTATTTTCCCATTGGAGAGAGACCAACTCTGGCCAAGACCAGGAAAATAAGATATGTAGATATAGGACAGAACTGGTGCTTCCTTGTATCTTCCTGACAAGGAAACGCAAGAAATAAATTGCTAAGTGGCGCAGTGGTTAGAGAGCTAGATAGGAAGTCAAGAAGACCTGTGATCCTGGGTAAAGTCACTTTGACTCAGTTTACTCATCTATATAATGGAGTTAGTAATAGTATATGTCTACTAGGGTTGTTTGGGGAATAAATTGAGATAATATTTGTAAAGCACTTTGCAAAATGTTAATTATTACTGTTTTAAAAAAAATCATAGTTAATGAATGAAAGTCTTTCAGCTGGAAATCTTCTGCAGTTGAGTTTTTAGTTTTTACTTCTGTGTTTATCATCTTCTCTTTCTTTAAGACTGTGGCATACTGGAAAATAGTAGACTGAGAATCAGCCTTTTATAGCTGGGGAACTTGTTGGAAAAAAGACACAGGCTGGGAAACCGAGGGCCTAGGTTGATATCTCAGTACTGCCATTTATGACTGGTGTGATCTCTAATCCTGGTCTTTTCCCTGAGTTCTGGTCTTGAATCACTAACTTCCTTCTGGATATCCTGAAATGTACATACTATGATCATCTCATATTCAATATATCCAAATCAGAACTCACTGTCTGTCCTCTCCAAACCCTCCTCCTTTCCCCAACTTCTGTATTACTTTGGAGGGTTACCACAATGTTTATGTCACCCAGATTCACAACTGGGGTGTCCTTCTCAGGTCCTCATTCCAGTTCATTTAACATCTATTGCCCAATTGTGTTTCTTTGACCTTAATACTATGATTCCTGTATATTTGTCTTCCTTTCTCTGTTCATACAATCATAACCAATGTTCAGGCCCTTTTCATTTCTTACTCAGACATTGAACTGGTCTTTCTGCCTCATCTTTCCCCAATATAATCCATTTCTGACTCAGTTGATAAAATGATTTTCCTAAAGCATAAGTCTCTCTCTGTCACCTCCCTACTCAACCATCTCCCTACTCAAACTCTAGGATCAACATCCATTGACATTTAAGGCACTTCAAGATCTGGCACAATTCTTTCCTTCCTTTCCAGTCTTATACTTGACCCCCCTTACATTCACTTTGCAATCCAACTACATTGACTAACTTGCTGTTCTTTGCAAACAACTTCTATCATCCATGTCTGTGTCTTTTTAATTGGCTGTTTCTCATACCTGGATTTGTTGTTCCTCCTCATTCTGTCTCTCTGTTTCCTTCCTTCAAAACTCAATTTAAATCCTACCAGTGGTAGGAGGCCTTTTCAGGTCTCCCAGTGCCTTCCTCTCCCATATTGCCTCTCATGTGCTCTGTATATTTCTTGTATATATTGAGTTACTTAAATGTTGTCTCCCCATTTGAACATGAACTCCTTGTGAGAAGGCGCTATCTTTTATGTCTTTTTGTATCCCCCACATTTAGCACAGCCTGACTCAGAGCAGGAACTTAATAAATGTTTATTGAATGAATGAATGAACCACTTTCTACCTACACTGTATATATCTGATATGTGATAAATTTTTAAAATATTATCTCTCCTGTTAGAATGTGAGCCCCTTAAGAGCAGGGACTGTTTTTGTCTTTCTTTATATCCCCAGCATTTAGGTAAGTACAATACATGTTTATTGACTACTCTTCTGGCTACTTGTGAAAATAAGATCATTCTTGTCCTTAAGGAGTTTACATTCCAATTGCAGGATAAAGTATCTATATCTATATCTATATCCATATCTATATCTATATCTATATCTATATCGATATCCATATCCATATCTATATCTATATCTATATCTATATCTATATCTATATCTATATCTATATCTATATCTATATCTATATCTATATCTATATCTATATCTATATCTATATCTATATCTATATCTATATCTATATCATCTATATCATCTATATCTATATCTATATCTATATCTATATCTATATCTATATCTATATCTATATCTATATCTATATATGTGTAGATAGATAGATAGATATAGATATAGATAGATATAGATATAGATCTCTCTCTCTCTCTCTCTCTCTCTCTCTCTCTAGCTATGGTTATGGTGTCCAGGGAGGGATGATTTAGTTTGAGAAGTCACATGAATGGTAAATGAGACCATATAGATTATTGGAGAACAGTATGATGATTTGGAGTCTAGGCAAGTGATGAAAAATTCTCACCAATTCCAGGTAATTAGAACCCCAGAGGGAGTAGGGTTTTCTGGGGGGGGGGGGCGGGGAGGAGGCTAGGATGAGGAGTGTGCTATGAAAGCAACAGATAAGCAGATTAACTGTATTGCCCTGAAAATCCAATTTCATTTAACAAACTGCAATTTTGCCCAGGTGAACAAGAAAACCCATGGAAACAGTGGACTTGTGTCAAATCTGATGGGATGCCAATCCTACCGTGCTACATTCATTAGATTCATGAAGATCGAGGGATAATTGTTTGGTGTGTCTGTCAGAAACAGAATCCATATTGGAGAGATCCAAGGGTATTCCATGCTAATGTTCATACTGGGAAGGAAGGATGAAAGGTAGTGTAGAGTAGTGATTTGAGTCCTATTCTGGCAAGCAGAATATTTTATTCCAGTGCTGGCTTTGTCACTCACCAGCTGTGTGATCTTGGGAGGGTCATTTCAATCCTTCATCTTGATCTTTATAATGAATATGATACTTTTCCTTATATTCAGGTGAAATTCTGGACCTTCATGTTTCTTCAAGACTTGACACAAACAAGTTCACTGTCCTCAAGAGGCATTTCCTAATTCTCCAAGTTATTAATGTTCACCCTTCTCAAAATCATGATGAATTTATTTTATATGTCATAATATGCAGTTACTCTTAGATTCATGCCTATGGGGCATATTTATATACCCTGGCCCAAGTTCATAGTAATTTTATTCTTGTAAGTGTAGTTGTGAAATGGCTAATGGCTATTCCTACCAGTTAGAAAACAAAACTCTTTTCTAATGGCTGGAGTTTGAACTCCCATACCTTTTCTAGGAAAGGTCATTTCTCCTGTGTGCACCTCAGAGCTCTCCACATTGGAGCAACAAATAAAGGAAATGGCAATGTAAGATCAGTAAGTATTTATGGGAAATATTATTGAATACAGAAAATAGGTTCTTTATGAGAATTTAAAAAACACAATTAAACGGAAGTAAATGTGTAGGGATAGGAATTGCCACTTCTTTTTGTTTTCTCCCAGTACTCTCTTTTAATTTTATTTTAAAAATTTTGTTAGTATTTTATTTTTTTCCCAATTACATGTCAAGACAATTTTTAGCATTCATTTTTATAAGATTTTGATTTTTTCCAAATTTTTTTTCTCTCCTTTCCTTTCCTCTTCTTAAAATGGTAGGCAATTTGATGTGGGTTATACATATGCTTTCTTGTAGAACATATTTTCATATTTGTCACAGTTGTGAAGGAAGAGACAGATCTAAAGGGAAAAAATCATGAAAAAAGAATAAAGTATGTGAAAAAAAAAGTATGCTTTAATCTACATTTAGAGTCCATTAGTTCTTTATCTGGATGTGGATAACATTTTCCTTTGTGAGTCCTTTGTACTTAGCTTGTGTTGCTGAGAAAAGAGAAATTATTATAGTTGATCATTACATAATATTGCTGATTCTGTATACAATATTTTCCTGGTTCTGTTCATTTCATTTTGAATTGTACATGTCTTTCCAAGTTTTTCTGAAATCTGTCTATTCATCATTTCTTATTGTCCAATAGTATTTCATTACATTCATATGTGACAACTTTTTTAGTCATTCCTCAATTGATAGGCATCCCCTCAAGTTCCAACATTTTGCCACTGTGGAAAGGGCTGATACATTTTTTTTTTTTTTTTTTTGCATTTGTAGGCCCTTTTCCCTTTTTATGATCTTTTTTTTAGGATGCATATCTAGTAGTGGTTTTGCTGGATCAAAGGGTAGGCACAGTTTGGTTGCTCTTTGGTTTAATTTCAGAAAGCTCCCCAGAGTGGTTAGATCAGTTCACAATTCCACCAACAGTGCATTAGTGTCCCAATTTTTGCATATCTTTTTCAAAATTTATCATTTTTATTTTTTTAATATTAGTCAATCTGATGGGTATGCAGTGGTATTTCAGAGTTGTTTTAATTTGTTGTAATCAAAAGTGATTTAGGGCACTTCTTCATATGCCTATATAGCTTTGATTTCTTCATCTGTAAACTATCTGTTCATATCCTTCAACTATTTATTATTTGGGGAATTCTTTCAGTACTATTTGAAGGAGAGATGAGGAGAGTGAAGTGGGACACCATCATCACATATCTTTCCTCATGACTTGTAGATAGGTCATCTCGCCTCATCTTGAAAAAAGGGAACTACAAATGTTACATGTCCAAGCTAAAGGAATGACTTGCTATGGGATGACCATCACCTCTCTATTCTCTCCTCATTATCCTTTGAGAGTTCTTCCAAGAATACAACTGTAAGCTGTACATGAAAGACTTCTGCTCTCCTGTCTCTTTCTTAGCTGGGGAGAACTATAAATCTCAGGGTATCTATGGTCACCCAATATGAATGTTTGTCTAGTATTTACTCATCAACTTTATCAATTTTCTAGTAATATAAAATGTTCACTCTAGGTGAAAAGACATTATGAGTCATCTTATGATTGAGGGAAATGAAACTCAGAGGAGTTAATTAAGTAACTTATTTAAGGTTCACAAATAGTAAGTGGAAAAACAGAATTTGAACACAGTCCTCTGCAAATTCAGCATTTTCAATTGAATGTAAGCTCCTTGAAGGTAGACATTATTTTACTTTTGCATTTAAATTCCCAGGCCCCAAACTTAGATACTCAGTAAATGATTGTTGATTGATTTGTTGGTTGATGATTCACTGAAGTCCATTCTAGGACTTTGATTCTAAGATTGCTCCAGACAGTTATTCAACTTGGCTACTGGGCTTTGTTTTACATTCTGGTATTTTAGTGTCTCCCTTATGCAACCAAAGCTGTGGATCAATCAATGTATAAAGTGTAAGAAGAGAGAGAGAGAGAGAGAGAGAGAGAGAGAGAGAGAGAGAGAAGAGAGAGAAGCTTCTTAGAGCTGCTTCTGTCTATGTTGCTGTGTGACATTAATTACCAGAGACACATCTGAATATGCCATGTGCCTAGAGGCCTGCAAAGGCAGAATACATAAAGTTTCCAGTGATGAGCTGTCAGAGTCACAAATCCGTTGGCTTCTGTGGGAAACAGATGGGTCTTCCGCCATTTGTGATCATTTCTGCAGCAAGGGGGTCAAATGTAGTTTCTGTTCTTTTCTTATCAAAGACAGTTTATCCACATCCCTGGGGGATGGATGCGAAGAACAAGCTACCTACAACATTCTCTCTTCTTTTCTCTTTCTCTTCTGGGTTTTGGGAATGATATGGCATTTTATTATTGCCAGGAGTTGGAAAAAAGGCAAATATTGTGAGGTCTTAAGAATTTTTTTCTTAAAAAACAAAAATAGAGAGTTCAGTAGAAGAGTAACATAGCTAGGGCTGTGATGTGCTATAGAAGCCTATTTTGGTTCAACATGGAGAGGTTAGTCCAAGTATGTAGCCTAAAAACTGTGAGGAATCTTGAAATTTGAAATTCACTCCAGGCGACTTTTGTCTTGTAAATACAATCATGAATTTATTCACCAAATATTTATGATGTACATATGCTGTGATGCTTGCTAAATACTATGGGGTATACACAGATGAAAAAGATATTATAGCTCTTTTCCTAAAGGAATTTACAGTCTAGTGGTAGATAAGGTCATGGCAGATGAAAAGGTAAATAGTAACAGAGGTGTTCACAACGAAATTTGATGAAGCAATAGGTACCATGGTGGCATGGGTTAAGTATGTTAGTGTATGAGTTGAGAAACAGAGAGAGAGAGAGAAAGAGAGAGAGACAGAGAGACAGAGAGAGAGAGACAGGGAGAGGGAGAAAAGATGGGAAGAGGAGAGAAAGGATAGAGAGAGAAAGAGGAAAAAGAAAGAGAAAAAGGAAATAGGAGAGAAAGAAAAAAGAAGAAAGATGGGCTTAAGTACAAGCATAGTACTAGATGCTAGGGATATAAAGATAGATATGACATAGGACTATCCTTAAGTCTAATGAGAGAAGGAACAATGATATGTATACATGTGATATATATTTCCTATGATACATAGGAAAGGGAGATAAATACAAAAGAAAGTGCTATGATAAACATTGTGGGAGATTATTTTCAACCAGGGTAATGGGAAGATTTTATGGAGGAGGCCCCTGAATTGTGGACCTTGTATACAGGTAGATCTTCAAGAAAGATCAAGACTTCCACAGATTTGGGGTTGGGAATGCAGTCCAGGCTTGAAATAGAATGGTGAGCAAAGGCATCGAGGTGGGAGAGGAGGACAGGACCAGGCTAACAGATAAGGAATAGTTTAGTTGACCTTATACCCAAAGTATATGAAATCTTGTATGGCACAGAACTGGAAAGTTGCTTGAAGCCAGATTGTGGGATACCTTTGTTGTCAGGATCAAGAACTTTGATAGATAATGGCAAATCATTGAATGCTGATGGGAGTTGGGTTCAGCAGTCTGGAAAGCAAGATTTAGAGAGGTGCAAAGGATGGATATTACATGCTGTAGAAATGGTAGAAAGTATGGATTTGTGGATATAACTTGTGTTGTCATTAGAAAAATGACAAAAATCTTGCTGAAGAGGATTTCTTATCAGGAAAAAGTTGAGTCATACTATGGAGGGCCTTGAATGCCAGATCAAGAAGCAACTGAAAGTTTGTAATGATGAGATCAAAGCTGTGTTTTAAGATTAATGGTAAAGGGAGTGGCTAGGTGGCGTAGTGGATAAAGCACCGGCCCTGGAGTCAGGAGTATCTGGGTTCAAATCTGGTCTCAGACACTTAATAATTACCTAGCTGTGTGGCCTTGGGCAAGCCACTTAACCCCATTTGCCTTGCCAAAAAAAACCACCTAAAAAAAAGATTAATGGTAATAAACAGGATGGACTGATGGTAGGTGGATGATCTGGGCATATATGACAGTAGTAAATCTTAATATGACCATGGGCAAATCACATCACCTTTTTGGGCCTCAGTTTCCTCATTTGTAAAATAAAAGAATTTGACTAGATTGCTAGATGGACCTGAAGTCAGAATAAGGCTCCATTTTGACCCATGTTCTATGTTCTAAAGTGTCTTCCAGCTCTAATATTCTGTGATCTCTCATTGGACCTCAGATCAAAAGCCAAGGTCTCAGAATTTGAATACTCAGATTTTCCCTTTGGAACTTTGGCAGGTGTATTAGAGTCTCATGGAATCTCCAGATTTGCAAGAGAACGTTCTCTAGTCCAGTCTCTTTTCTTAAATGGAATAGGGCACTAATAAAATTCAGGATAGTTGTGTGTGTGTGTGTGTGTGTGTGTGTGTGTGTGTGTGTGTGTGTGTGTGTGTGTGTGTGTGTGTGTGTGTGAGAGAGAGACAGAGAAAGAGACAGAGACAGAGTCAGAGAGAGGCAGAGAGAGGACAGAGACAGAGACAGTCAGAGACAGAGACAGAGAAAAAAGTACTTCTTTAGGACAGAGATTCTTTATCCTCCTAAAGATCTACTTATTGGCAAGTTCTGAGTAATGTCAAGACTTGAAGATAGTATTTGCATCTCTTCCAGTCCTCTTCCATGAGAATTTTAATTATTTAATTTTTTTAGACTCAAACTGATGGAGATATAAAAGCTTCTAGAAATATCTGGTCTAACTTCCTCATCTTATAAATGGGGAAACTGAGGACCAGAGATGGGAAGTAATATTTTCAAGGTCAAATAGTAAGTGGCAAACTAGGACTAAGCACCCCAATTGTCCTACAATTCTTAGTATAGAACTCTTTCCACTATACTACATAGCTCTCATATCTTATCAACATTCTTCTTCCCTCTTCTTTTCTTCCCTTCTCCCAAGGACCTCTTCCTCCTTTGAGGACCTATCCTGTATTTCAGTTCTTTTAAACAACCCTTGCGTAGTTTTTAGCTTCTAATGTATTGAGAAAGGGATTTAGAATGCCTTTCTTTTGCAGAGGTATTGCCATTTAAAAGGACTCTGGAAGCCAGAAAAGCCTTTAGGATCTCAAAAGAACAAAGTTATAATTGTGGGTTCACAGGATATGTGCTACTTTCTTTTTAGAAGGGGATGGGGGCACAGTGGATAGAGCACCAGCCCTGGAGTCAGGAGTAGCTGAGTTCAAATCCGACCTCAGACACTTAATGATTAATTACCTAGCTGTGTGGCCTTGGGCAAGCCACTTAACTCCATTTGCCTTGCAAAAACCTAAAAAAAAGGGGGGGGTAAGTGCTTCTACCTAACAATCCTTCAAATCTCATCAAAATATGTTCCTTTAATTTTTATCATAGGTCATCTTAGATAGCTGGTCATCCATCCTCTCCAGACAGGTGTAGGTATGTGTTTGTATGTATATTTGTCACTGGTATAAGCTTTAGGATGATCTCTAGGACCATTCCCCTCTTTTTTCTTCCCCCTCCAAAGTTCTTTCCAAAGTGAATTTGCATGACTCTGTATTGGTCCCTTTCTGTGATCGGTAGGCAGCTCTCCAATAAAGTCTAGATCGAAGTCATTAAACTTAGTTTTGTTATGACTGAAGATAGATTTAATTCTAGAGGTGAGTTGAGTGCACTAATTAGCTAAGCTGTCGTGCTCATGAAGAATCATGTTGGTTGAAGGGTATGTTAACTACTTAATTTTTAGATGAGGTTTAAAATAAACATCTTTTTTGAATTTTGAAGGCTTAATGAGTCATAAGATCATTCTAAATTACATGTCACTGCAATATTCAGCCTCTATACATCTCCACATCTCCTATATCTTACTGGGATTCCATTAACTCTTAGCAGCAAAGAGTTGGTTATTGGATTGTGAGAAAGCATTTGTACAGTTCAAAGAATGCTGGTTTTGATTCAGAAAGCCTGGATTCAAATTCTGTTTCTGCAGAAAGACCCTGAATTTCAATTTCCTACTTTGTAAAATTAGGAAATTGGACTAAGTGATCTCTAAGATACTTCCTGGATCTAAAGTCCATGATTCTATAATAACTGTAGAGTTTCACCTAATTTTCTGTTTTCCTTTCCAGACCCATTCTAGTGACCTGATAGGCTATAGACAAAGCAGAATATTAAAAGATGGGACTAAGGAATAGGAAGGCTTGCCTGAGTTCTAATCTCTGTATAACAAGGAATTTGGACAAGATGATCTTTAGGGAGCATTCTAGCTATGAATTTCTGCAAATGTATGTGTGTATACATTCATATGTATTTGCATTCATACATATGTATGTATCTTAATAGCTAAACCTCAAACTAGTACATGTGCCTAGCAATGACATGAAATACCATGAACCAATGCATGGATTATGATTCTGTTTTTGTGTGTTATAAATTAATGAAAAGAAAAACCTGCTAGAGTGAGAGAAAACTGTACATTTTATTCACAAACCTTGCAAGATACACCTTACAAGGCATGGGTACCTCACACCTAGGCATGAGGCACAAATTAGTCTTGGAACATCAGGTAATTTATGGTCTTCAGAAACTCTTTTCTCTCCCTCTTGGATGTCCATAGGCTCTCAAAGTTGGAGTTACAATCTAAGAGGTCCACCCATTCCATGACATGCCCCTAATTTGATCCCCCCCACATCATATGATGCATCATATGCTAAAGAATCCAAATTGTCACAGGGGGTGCGTAGGTTAATATTCAGTTACCTAATTGCGCAAACTCAGTTGCATTAGGTCAAGATCTCTAGGTCACTCTTGACCGGTTTGGGGTTTGCTATCCCTGGAATGGGATTAGGAAAACTCTTTCAGTTTTGTGATTGGCTGGGCCATTCCCCCATTGTAATGGATTTCCTAAGGGCTCCCCTCCACACCCCACATTCCTCACAGTGTCCTTTTTAAAAGAATTTTTATAATAGTTCTTTTAAAATAAGACCTTTGACCTTGATTAGAACTACATAGCAATCAAAGCATTTGCTGAAACTAGTTCCCTGGTATTAAATGTGAGACTTTTTGAATTACAAATATATCTCTATTTACTAAGGATCAAATCAAGGCAAAAGTTCTCTTTTTGTTACACATATATTTAACTCTTGATTAACCATGCAGAAATAAGGAAGGTAGCAGATAATGCAAAGGCAATTTACATTATGTTCCCCATTCCTTTAACAAATTCAAACTTCCTCTTTATGTTTGGAACTTATATATTGCCTATGTAAATTGGCATCAGGTTTACATTCTCTGAGCACACAATGATGAAGTTGTGTCAGGGGTAGAAGCGATAATTCTTAATCTCACTTGTTCATTGTTTTGGGTTTGATGACTCAGAGTGAGTGTAAGTAGCAGTTGTTTCTGCTGGTCTTCCTCTCCCTGACTGATTCTAGGCTATCTTTTGCAAACAAACTGAGACTTGGTAAATACTTAACTTAAAATTGCCAATGTCTCCCTCATGACATCATGGGCCATTACTAGTCATCCTGACCTATGACTTGCCATTGGACTCTGATGAATCTGGAGGAGAGAGTGGAGCTTGTGACTTTGCACAACTATGCGTCACTTAAATCCAATTCACTTGCAAGTCAAGACTTCACCCTTCTGATATCACTGATAAGAACAAAGGACAAACAATGATAACTGGTAATTATTGTTAGAATTTATCCATTCCCATTGTGGGGCAGTTGAAAGGCAATTTAACTAGCACCTACTGTATACTAGATACTGTGATAAAGCACAGGGGAGACAAAGGAAAAGCAAGAATAGTCCCCGCCTTCAAATAGCATAGATTCTAATGGGGGAGATGACATGTAAATAGATACATTAAGGATATGGAATAGATAAAAAGCAATTTTATGGCAGGTAATTTAATTTGGGAACTATAGACCTCTAGGTTTCAGGGGACAGTGAATTAAAAATTATTTTTTATAACTATCTCAATATTGTCCATTTGCTTTGTAATCTTATATATTTTATTCATTTAAAATTCTGAGGAGAGATCCATAGACTTTACCACACTGCCTAAGGGGCTGGCTCATGTAGCAAAAAGAGATTAAGAATCCTTGCTTCAAAGGCACTAACAAGAAACAGGATTGAAAGAGTGAATGAATCAGAGTGGGCTAGTGGAAAGAATATTGTATTCAGAGTAGAGGATCTAAGTTAAATTCTCAGCTCTTCTTCTTAGTGCCTCAGTTTTCTCTTCTCTAAAATGAAGGTTGGAATGGATGATCTTTAAGGTGCTTCTGAGCTCTTAATGTTGGATGGTAATCATTTGATGGACCATGGCTGAATCACAGATAGTATGTTTATGTATAATGGGCAGAAAAACATGACAAAAAGATTTTAAGTGTTTGCAAAGTTAATGTTTTTGAGAAAAACCCAGGTGCCCAAGTTGAGCCTCTTGGTTGGGGAGTTTTAGCATCCAAATATTTGATTTTCAGGAAGAAATATAGTCCTTGACCATGCAGCCTTAACCCAGGCACCAGCTGCCATCTTTTCAGTGTTCTGATCTGTTGCTAATGCTGATTGCCTTTTTATTCATTCAGTCACCATGTGCTTAATTCTTCTTAAAAGAGGCATCTTTGAATATTCATAAGAAATGTGCCTTTATGATTATCACTGTTGCTTTGTCTGTCACTACTGTTCTCTGCAATAATTAGTATTAACTATTGCCTATGTAAATTGATATTAGGTTCTGCAGCCTTAATGAAATTCTACTCCTCCTTCCCCTCATTGAACTGCAGTGATTCATAGAGCACTGGATCATAGCATTTAAAGGTGAAAGGCACCTTAGGAATCATCTGATCCAATCCCCTCATTTTGTAGAGGAGAGAATTGTTGCCAAAGTGATTTGCCCGAGTTCATACAAATAGTAAGTATCTAAGATGAATTCCTTATCCTTGGATCCCAAGTTTTTTTTCCCCCTCTCACATACTACCTAGTAGTGCCCCATTGTAATTGTGACAAATTCTCCAAAGTCTTAGAAGCTCGAATGGAGGGCATAGGATCCTGGTTTTTCATAAAGGCTGAATCATAAAAGAACATAATTATTTTCTAGGGATTTGTAATGCTCTGGGTTGGGGTGGGGTGATATGTGTCATTTTCTATTTTTGTTTCTGTGTGCGTGTGTGTGTGTGTGTGTGTGTGTGTGTGTGTGGTCCCTTTGGGTCAGCATCTTATAAGGAAATAATATGTGTGTATATTTGGAAGTTAATCATGCTAACTTCAAGAATCTGTGATTTTATTCTGTGGGAATACCCTACGGATACAGATCACCATAATTTGACTCCTTAAAAGACTATCTTCATGAGTTATGTCCAAAACACATATTCCCTGGTGTCCAATATTCTGGTATAAAACTTTTTCAAATTTTATGAGGTTTCTTCTCTGATGACACACACAGACCATTGCTGGATCCGTTCATGAAGGTCTCAGGTTGATATGATCTCTAGAGTTCGTGTTCTGCTGAGAATAAACACAATAAAGTTTCAAACATACAAACTGTAGGATGAATATGATATTCCAAAATCCTTAATTAGGAAACATGTTATGAAGGAAAAAGACTTCAAGGTGAATTGAGAGAGAGAGAGACAGAGAGAGAGAGAGAGAGAGAGAGAGAGAGAGAGAGAGAGAGAGAGAGAGAGAGAGAGAGAAAGATGTGGTTCTGTTAAAAATGAGAAAAAAATATTCCTAGTATTGTGGTTATAAGAAAAAAAATCACTAAGTATAGGATAATAGACTGAAGAGCTTTAAGAAAGTCAACTTGAATGCCTGGTAGACAGGATTGCAAGAATAGCATTCTAGAACTCATTTTACCAAAAGAGGACAGTGAGTGGGACTTAAGGTCTGGGTAGATGTGGAATACATATGAAAACTTTAAAAAATATTTTATTTCTCCCCAATTATATGTAAAATTTTTCTTAACATTTAGTTTTAAAATTTTTGAGTTCTTAAATTCTCTCTCTCTTTTTCTTAGTTGTTCCTTGAGATGGTAAGCAATTTGATATAATTTATACTTGTGTAATACTGAAAAAACATATTTCCATTTTTCTCATGTTGTGAAAGAAGATCCAGACTCTCCAAAAAAAAAAAAACCTATTAAAAATAAAGTGAAAACAGCAATCTTTGATCTTCATTCAGGCTCCTTCAGTTCTTCTTCTGGAAGTGGATAGCATGTGTCCTTTGGAATTGTTTTGGATCATTGTATTACTGAGAATAGCTAAATCATTCACAATTGATCATCAAATAATAACATTGTTACTGTATACAGTGTTCTGTTCTGCTCATTTCAGTTTGCAATACTTCATGTAAGCCTTTCCAGTTTTTTTTCTGAAATCATCCTGCTTATCATTTCCTATAGCACAATAGAATTCCATCACAATGTTATATCACAACTTGTTCAGTCATTTCCCAATTGATGGACAACCCGTTAATTTCTAATTCTTTACCAATACAAAAAGAACAACTATAAATATTTTTGTGTAAGTAGATCTTTTCCTTTTTTTCCCCATCTCTTTGGAATATAGACTTGGGAGTGTATTGCTGAATCAAAGGGTATGTATAGTTTTATAGCCCCTTGGTCATAATTCCAAATTGCTCTCCACAATGGTTGGATTAGGGGGCAGTTAGGAGGTGCAGTAGATAGAGCATTGGCCCTGGATTCAAGAGGACCTGAGTTCAAATTTGGCCTCAGGCATTTAATATTTACTTAGATGTCTGACTTTGGGCAAGCCATTTATCTTCATTGCCTTGCAAAACCAAAGCTCCCCCAAACTAGAACAGTTCCATTCTACCAAAAGTGAATTAATGTTCCAAGTTTCCCACATACCACCCAATATTTGTCATTTTCTTTCTCTGTCATTTAGTCAGTCTGATAGGCGCAATCTGATAGTTGTTTTAATGTGAATTTCTCTAATCAATAGTTATTTAAATCAATTTTTCATATGATTATATATAACTTTGAATTTTTTATCTGAAAACCACCTGTTATGATCCTTTGACCACATATTAAAAACTTTTGTAAGCACTCATTTTCCAGCATACCTTTCTGAAGACAATGATTTTCCAGAGTGAGAAACATCAAATGGAAATGAGAAATTACTTGGGGGCAGGAGACTAGAGTCAAAGGTCTCTTTTATCATGTTTATCAATTTAGTTATATGTTCTTTTGGGAGCTTTGATTGACTGAAATTGCAGTTGGCAGTAGCTATGTTATAGCCTGAGTTGTTTTTGTTGTTGAGTCGTGTTTGATTATTTGTGATCCCAATTTGAACTTTTCTTGGCAAGGATACTGGAGTGGTTTGTCATTTCCTTCTCCAGCTAATTTGACAGATGAGGAAATGGAGGCAGAATTAAGTGACTTACCTAGGGTCACGCTAGTGTTTGACACCAGATTTGAACTCAGTTGAGTAGTCTTCCAAACTCGAGACACAGGGCTCTATTCACTGCATTCTCAAGCTGCTCTCATAACCTGGTTAAACTTTTCTTATCTCATCTCTCACAGACTCATTAGGCAACATGGCTTGGCACTCCTGACTCCAATCATCTTCTAGACTGGTGACTTATTTGGTTTGTCTTTCACTTTGCAGAACTTACAAAATTTGAGGGAAATGTTAGAATGGGACCACACCAGTTTAGGGAGTGTTTCTGCCCTTGCTCTTTGCCTCACCTCCATCTCCTCATACAGAGCCTCCAGAATTGCTCCACTTCAGCATGACACTTGTAGTCAAGAGAAATCAAAGGGGCTAGTGAAGGTTGCCTCTAGTCAGCATCTACAGCTATTGATTACTTCTACTTTCCCTTCAGACCTAACAACCTCCAAAGTAACCTAACCCCTCTCCAGGAGGCAGGAAGGTCAAGCACAGGGCTAGGAACAACTCATGAGCCCAGGTCCTGAACATTTATGAAACATTTTAAGGTTTGCAAAAATATTATCTCATTTGATCCTCACAATAATTCTAGCATGGAGCTGCTATTAGTATCCCCATATTGTGGATGAAGAAACCAAACCGAAGAGCACTTAAGTGACTTGACAAAGATTACTGTCTATTAAGTGCCTGAGGTTAGATTTGAACCCAGATCTTCCTGACTCCAGGTCCCATGCTCTCTACCTGGCTGCCCAGGTTGCCCAGATCTAATTATTAGGAAATTTTCCTTTTATTGACCCAAAATTTGCCTCATCAGTTTTGACTCTTCGTCTTAGTTCTGCCTTCTGAAGCTAGGCAGAGCAATTTAATCCCTCTGATCTGTCACAGTTCTCCAAGGCCTTGAAGACATTAAGCAGGCACTCCTGAATCAAAAAAGTGTACAACAGAGCTGGAAGGGGTCTTAAAAATCATCTAATTTAAGCTCATTTCACAGCATGAGAAATTGAAGCCCACAGAGGGGAACTAATTTGTCAAGGGTTACATTTGGGATTTTTTTTTTTTTTTTTTTTTTTTTTAGTGTTTGTTACAAGGCATGGGGAGCATGTCCTAATCTTTCTTTGGGCTCACAACTTTCAGAAGAAAAGAGTACTAACATAGACATAGCACTGAAAAGTGTTTTACACCCTCTCCATCTTCTTACAGATCAAGAAACGGAGGCAGAAAGATTATATGCCTTTCCCAAAGTCATACAAATAATAATGGCAGAATTTAGATTCATACTTTCATTCTCTGACTCTAAATATTTCCTGTCACATTTCAAGATGGACTAAATTATAAGCAAAACAAAACAAAAAACTCTCAGAAACCATATCTGGGGGGAAATATTGGAATGAATTTATAAGAAGGAACTTAATTCATTAATTATTCAGCATAAATATATATATGCATATGTATATCTCTGTATGCATATATATATATATATATATATATATTTATTTATTCATAGCAGCTAGATGGCAAGGTGGATAGAGAATCAGGTCTGGAGTCAGGAAAACTTGAGTTCACTTCCAACTAGAGAAACTTAGCTTTGTGATCCTGGGCAAGTCACTTAATTCTGATCATCTCAGTTTCCTCATCTGTCAAATGATTTAGAGTAGGAAATGGCAAACCATTACAGTATCTTTGCCAAAAAACAACAAACTCACAAGAGGTCATGGAGAATTGGACATGACTGAAATGACTGAAAAACAATAATAATAATAATAATAATAATAATAATAATAATAATTTTGGAGACTAGTTACATGTCTAGAAGTACACATTTATTAAATTCCTATTGTGTGCTAGACACTGTGCTTTACAATTATTATCATTTGATCCTCACAATCAGGAAGTGGTGCTATTATTACCATTTTACAGATGAGGAAACTGAGAGAGGAGTTGAATGACTTGCCCAGGGCCACATAGGCAGTAAGTATTTGAGGCTGTATTGAATTCAGATTTTCCTGACTAGGTCCAGTTCTCTATCCACTGGACCACCTAGCTGCCTCTATAAATATAAGTTCTTGGGGAGGCAGTATGGTCTAGTGGATAACTGGAGAGAGAAGCTGGCTTGATCAGAGACAAATTCTAGATAATATATAATGAAGAGCTAAATTTTGTAATTCAGTTGCTATAGGAGAATAGACAAAGGTCATCCTTGTGGTCTGGAAGGGGTCAGGGAGGAAGTTTTAAAGGAGATGACATTTGAATCAGGTTTTTCAGGATAGGTAGGATTTACATAGAAAGGATAAGGAAAGAGAATAAGTCCCTTCTCACTTTAGCTGTAATAAGGGGGTATGTGGTTTTGTAGGGTATGTGGATATGTAGGTGTGTGTGTTTGGGGCTAGGGAATTGAATAGTCAGAAATTCAAATAAATTCAAAACCCAGATCTACCTTTCTACCTATATGACTTCTCTGGGCTTCAGTTTCCTCATCTATAAAATAAGGGAATCAAGACTAGAATATCCTCTCGTCTTTAAGAGTCCTTCCATATCCAACATATGAATAACTGACTACCTTTGTGACTCAAAAGAGTTTTCTGTTGGGCTGCTTATAAGGGGTTTCAGAAATGAATTGAATTGAATGACAGATGTTCAATAAATAACTGCTTTTAGATAATTGGTCTTTGTTCTCACAAATGACATTCCCTCTTCCTCTCTAATGTGCTCCTTCCAGTTGTACCTCAGTCACTGACTTACACATGAAATCTTTCCTGAGCCCCTTGGCTGCTAGTGCCTCTCTCCTTGACTACCTCATATTATTTTGTACTTATATATTTACATTTATTCTGTGTATATTTATACACATTAATCTTGTCTCCCCTAATAGAATGTAAACTCTTTCAGAATAGAGTGTTCCATTTTTACCCAAGTGGATAAAAGTGCACACAGTATGCAGTTAGGTGATTAAATAAGCAAAGCATGGAACTTGGAGTCAGGAAGACCTGAGTTTAAATCTTATCTTTCTATTGTGTGACCTTGGGCAAATCACTTAACCTCTTTCCTCATATGTAAAATGGAAATAATAATAGCACCTTTTCCCCCCAGGATTGTTATAAGGATCAAATGAGATAATAATTATAAAGAGCTTAACATAGTGTGTGACTCATGGTAGATCCCATATAAATGTTAGTTATTTATTATTATTTTTAAGTGCTTATTGTTTTATTAATTGAAGTAAGGGAGCCAGAAAATGAAAATGAGAAGAGTGAAAAAAAGAGGAGAAGAGGGGAGAGGAAGAGAGACAAAGAGATAGACTGAGAGAGAGAGAGAGAGAGAGAGAGAATGAGAGTAAGAGAATAATTAAAGAATAAGAGATAATGAGAGAGAAAGAGAATGAGAGAGCATGAGAAAAAGAATGAATGAGAGAGAAAAAGCATGAGAGCAAAAGAATGAAAGAGAAAAAAGAAAAAGAGAATGAGAGAAAATAAGAGAATGACAAAGAAAGAAAGAATGAGAGAATGAGAAATGAGAGAAAAAGAGAATGAGAAAAGGGAATGAAGGGGAGAGAAAAAGAATGAGAGAAAATGAAAGAGAATCAGTGAAAGAAAAAGAGAGAATTAGAGAGAAACAGAGAGAGGATGAGAGAAAAATAAAAGAATGACAGAGAGAGATAGAGACAGATGGAAAAGAGTGGTAAGAAGATGAGGTAGTTGGTAAAACCATCAATTGCAGTGGAAAGAACATGGAACCCAAAGGACTTGGGTGTGAATTCTGATTTTGCCACTTAATCACGAATGTAACTTTGGACAAATCTGTTTCTCTCTGAGTCTCAGTTTCTTGTACTTGAAACAGGCCAAGTTGATCTAGAGAATCTCTAAGGTTCCTTCCAGTCTAAAGTCTGTGATCCAATAAGCAAGCAAGAGAGGCAGTGTAGAGATGTAATCTAAGCCAGTAAGACGTGGGTTCAAAATCTGCCTTGTAACCTCTGTATACAACTACAATCCTTTTATGTGACTTAGTACATCCCAGTGCAGTGGAGACCTTACCAAGCATCATGACACAACTTCTCTGAATTCTTTGCTCATCTGGGGATAATCTGAGGATAATGGGGATAATCACAATTATAGCATACATTTCACAGGGCATTGTGAGTTCCAGGCTAGAAGATGAACACAGAAAACTTTGCAGAATTCAAAGCACTATATAAATGTCAGTTATTACGATAATCCTGCCAAAGATCAATAGGGATAAGAACCAAGAATAGACCACTGAATGGGCTGAAAGGATGGGGGAAAAGGCCAATTGGCTGAGAAAGCTTTCTTTCCTGTAGGTCTCCACTTGCCACTGTGTTGTTGGCATGAATTAAAAGGACAGTGTTTTCTGATCCCACAAGAGTTCCTGAGGACTTAGTACCATAGGACACTTTGTGAAGACCAGTATGGTGTGTCTAATGTTGACTAGTTTTCAATAAGCAGATGTAGGAGCCATCATGGGATGGCAGATAGAAGGCTCTCCTTGGAGCAAGAAAGGTGTGGCATGTACTGGCTGCATGATACTGTCACAACCTCACAACCTGGACAGTCTCTATAGTCTCTAAGACTATAAGAGTAGAGATGAACTCACATTAGATTGGCCCAGGATGTTTCCCTATATCATTCAAAATCAAAGATTGGGATTTTGAAAGGGAATAGACCTGATGGAATTCCTCATTTCCAAATGTTTTCTAATATGCTGCCTTCTTCAGAATCTACTCTCTAGGTTGTGTGTTTGTCTGTTTGTGTGAGCTGTATTATGTATATTTAAATGTGAGACAGAGCCAGCTGATGATGTGTTGAAACCTTCAGTCAATCTTCCCTTTTTCATTTGCAAAGGCAAGCAAAGCATGTGCCAGCCTGGCTTTGGGTTGTGCCGCAGATAATAGAGATGTGTGCATGCACACAAAGACTCCCCTCTAGCAGCCAGTGTGCCCCAGAGCTGCAAGCATCAAAAGGCCCCAAGCTACTCTAAAAAATACCATCAAAATCTGGCTGGTGGAGGGGGCCACGGCTGGTAGAACTTTAGAGCAATAAACATTTAGACATCTGTGGCTGATTTAAGACCATTCTAATCTAGCAGCTGTCCAGGCACAGCTGGCTACCCCAGGTTGAACACAAGCCATCTATAAAAGAATATACTTAATAAGATTTATGCAAGAAACATTATTAAGGCCTCCTACTCCAGATATGCTCTTTGAGGCGGCACACACCATTGGAACTTTTGTCATGGAATGAGAGAAGGGGCTAATTTTCTCTGTCACATGGGTAGCAGAGGACTAGGGCAAGATCTTTTTGAGTCCTAGTTTCTAATTTTGATTTTGAAAATGATTTCTTCCCCTGACTTTGGTATATCTTTGTGTGTATCTCTCTGTATATGTGCATGTGTGTGTGTGTGTGTGTGTTTGTACATGTACAAAAAATATGAAGTTTGTCTTTAATTGTAAATTTGCAAATTCAGGAAACATTTTTAAAGTGACTGCTCTGTGTACTGAAATGTTTTTGGGAAAATAGAAAGCTGAAAAAAGATATGCTTCCTGCACCCCTGGAGTTTACAACCTAGTGAGTAATGAAACATATATTCCAATATTCCAATTGTCTGCAGTCTTAAATAGATGAGTATTCCCACCAATGATGCAAACTCTAGCCTGTGTGCATCCATCCTTTGCCACACTTATCCAACGAATAGCTGTTTTTCAGACATGTCCTACTCTTGATGACCTCACTTTATTTTGTTTTGTTTTGTTTTATTTTAATTTTTTTTGCAAAGATACTGAGTAGGTTGCCATTTCCTTCTGCTGTTCATTTGACAGATGAAGAAACTGAGGAAAACATGGTTAAGTTATTTGCCCAGGGTGACACAACTAGTAAGTATCTGAGGTAGGATTTAAACACAGGAAGATGAATCTTCCTGACTCTAGACCTGAAACTTTACTGTGCCACTTATCTGCCTGTGCCAGTGCCCTTGGGTGGTCCTTAATTTCATTTTTTTTGGGTATTGTAGTGTTCTGTGAGTCAAAGATATATGACATCCTTGGAATAAAATTGATCTTAAAAGTGTGCATATAATACAAATTGCAATGTGATAGATTTGTGAGGACAGAAGAAAGAACCATGCTCTAGTCTTAGAATGGCACTTCTTTCTCTTTCTTCTTTCAGTATTTGTTCTCTTCCCTCAAAGGTCTTCCATGTTCTCTGACCACCCCCATCCAGAATAATTTGATTTTTTTTAAAAAAACACTGAAAACAAATTTATTACCCTAGGCTATTGAAATTTAAAGCAGGAATTATTGCTATCTGTATTCCTCAAATTTCTTTTTGAACTTCTCTTTCAATACCTTATTCTTCAGTGTAATTGATTTCCCATAGCCTTATCTTTTAGGATAAATTGTTGTTGGTCCTTAATTCTTTTTTTAACTTCTAAGAAAGATTTTATTTTTTTTGAGTTTTACAATTTCCCCCCCATTCTTGCTTCCCTTACCCCAACCCCCACAGAAGGCAGTCTATTAGTCTTTATATTGGCTCCATGTTATACATTGATCTCAGTTGAATGTGATGACAGAGAAATCATATCCTTAAGGAAGAAAAATGAAGTATGAGATAGTAAAATTACATAATAATGTAACTTTTTTTTAAATTTGATGGTAATAGTCTTTGGTTTTTGCTCAAAGTCTATAATTCTCTGGATACAGATGGTATTCTCCATTACAGATAGCCCAAAATTGTTCCTGGTTGTTGCATTGAAGGGATGAACAAGTCTATCAAGGTTGATCATCGCCCCCATGTTGCTGTTAAGTTGCACAATGTTTTTCTGGTTCTGCTCATCTTGTTCAGCATCAGTTCATACAAATCTTTCCAGGTTTTCCTGAATTCCCATCCCTCCTGGTTTCTAATAGAATAATAGTGTTCCATGACATATATATATATATAACAGTTTGTTAAGCTATTTCCACAGCTGAAGATATTCACTTAATTTCTAATTTTTTGCCACCACAAACAGAGCTGCTACAAATATTTTTGTACAAGTGATATTTTTACCCTTTTCCATAATCTCTTCAGGGTATAGACCCAGTAGTGGTATTGCTGGGTCAAAGGGTATGCACATTTTTGTTGCCCTTTGGGCATAATCCCAAATTGCTCTCCAGAAAGGTTGGATGAGTTCACAACTCCACCAACAATGTATGTAATAGTGTCCCAGATTTCCCACATCCCTTCCAACATTGACCATTGTCCTTTCTGGTCATATTGGCCAGTCTGAGGTGTGAGGTGGTATCTCATAGATGCTTTAATTTGCACAGAATAATTTGATTTTAAAAGAAATTAGGTTGACCAAAGTACCAAAAGAATGAATCTCTAATAGTGAAAATTCAAATGAAAGGGCATCAGAAAGGAGTCAGAGACAGGGAGGGATGATAATGCTGGCATCCTTCAAATTATACTTGTAAAGTCAGCTCTGTGTGTGTGTGTGTGTGTGTGTGTGTGTGTGTTTTGCAGTTTACAAAACAGCACTATGTAGAAGAAAGAAAGAATACTGGATTTGGGATCAGAACATCTAGGTTCAAATTATTACTGCTCTTGTTACCTGTGCAATTTTGAATAAATCAGTTAATTTATCTGTGCCTCAGCTTCCTTATCTGCAAACTAGGATGATAACATATTGCTAAAGTGAATTATTATTATTATCACTATTTTTCTTGTCAAAAAGACCAAGGAAAAATTTTTGTGGACTCATTGCACATAATCAAATGATGTATTATAATGAACTCCTTTCCCTCTTTTTTCTTTCTTTCTTAGGTACTTTTTCATGAGTATATTTAAGATTGGATTCTGAAAAATCTCTTTGAGATCCTAGAGAAAACTAGAAATAACTTTAAATGGAATCACATAAGGGAACTTAGAGAACATTTAGTCTGATCTCAATTTTACAAAGAAGGAAACTGAGACCAAGAAGTCTTTAGTATCTTTTCCATGTTCACTTAAGGCATTAGGTAACTTTTTTTTTTTTTAGTTTTTTTGCAAGGCAAACAGGGTTAAGTGGCTTGCCCAAGGCCACATAGCTAGGTAATTATTAAGTGTCTGAGGCTGGATTTGAACTCAGGTACTTTTGACTCCAGGGCCTGTGCTCTATCCACTGCGCCACCTAGCCACCCCTATTAGGTAACTTTTGAGGGTTCATCTATCCCTCTTAACAGATCTGGTAGACCAGGGAACTCTCTGGCTTTTCATTTGTTTGTTTGTTTCTGGAAGCATTAAAACTGTCACTTTTGTTGAGCATCTGGCTAGTTCTGAAAGGTTAATTTTCAGAGACCAGAGTTAGTGGAGATGCAAAAGGACCAAGAGTAGTCTTGTAATGTAGGAAATGTGGATTTCCCCTGTTCCTGTTGCTTTGCCCTAGGACTGACCCCTCTCTCTGGTGTAAGTGGTGCCCTATAGGTAAGGATGGTGCAAAGTCCACAGACTGTCTAGAAATTCCTACTATGTTTCAGAATCTGAAGATGGACAGTCACTGGTTTTGTTTTGTTACTGTTCAGTTATGTCTAACAGATGATCCCATTTGGGCCTTTCTTGGTAAAGATACTGGAGTAGTTTGCCATTTCCTTCCTTGTTCATTTTACAGATAATAAAACTGAGGCAAACATGGTTAAATGACTTGCTCAAGGTCACACAACTAGTGAGTGTCTGAGATCAGTTTAGAACTCAAGCCTTCCTGACTTCAGAGCCACTGAGCCTCTTAACTGGCCCTAAGGTTTGGTTTAAAACTTTCTAACTTTAGGAAGTTCTTGCTAAAATGCAGACACAATCCAGGGAGAGGTAAGGCTGACATCTGAGCAGAGAAGAATTTACCAGATTAATTTGCTTGTACCCTTAAGGAATATAGCACTAGAAAAGATGCAATAAGGAAGTGAGAGGTGGTGATAGTGCAGAGAAAATGTCAAGGTCCAAATTAAAATTTCTTTCTCTCTCTCTCTCTCTCTCTCTCTCTCTCTCTCTCTCTCTCTCTCCCTCTCTCTTCCTCTCTCAGTCTCTCTCCATCTCTCTCTCTCCCCAACTCTCTCTCTCTTCATTTCTCTTAGCTAATTTTTAAAATAATTTAATTTTACTTATATCATTTGTTTTTTTTAATTATTTTCATTTCTGAATATATATCCTTTCCAGTTAACTTTTCCCAGTTAATTGTAGCTTGTTAGAAAGATTAAAAGTAAAGAAAAGCAGTTCAGAAGAACCAGCCACAAATTTGGCAGTTTATGTCTTCCATCTTATCAAAGAGGGAAGATCAAATTCAAATGTTGTTAATGTTTATTGTTCACCTACTATGAAAGTCTGTGTGGAGGAAAAAAAAGATAAATAGAAGTCTGTTCTTTAGAAACTCACAGTCCAGTAGATCAGGAAAGAACCACATTCAAACTAAATGACCTGGTTGTATATTAATAAAAATGACTAATATTTCCAAAACACCTACTATGTATGAAGCACTTTATTACTATCTCACACCTATCCACACAATAACCTTGAGAGGATAGGTGTTTATGGATATCTAGAGGGCCTGAGAACTTTTCATCAACCTCACCATAAATTATTCCTGTTTTACAGCCTGGATACTGAGGCAAATAGAGATTAAATAACTTGCCCAAGTTTGTCTTTTGCTCTCGAAGAGGACTAATAACCCTAGGAGCTTGATGTCTCGACTTGCAAATGAATTGCATTGAAGTGAGGCAGAGCTGTGCCAAGTCACCAGCCTCACTCTTTCTTCCAGAGACATCAGAGTCCAGTGGCCAGTCATAAGTCAGGATGACTGAATGTGTCTCCCTTTGAACTCAGATCTTCCTGACTCTGGGCCTAGCAAGCAATCCACTGAGCCACCTAGTTGCCTCTATGCTCTATGATATAAGACAAAATGTGTCATGTATCACCAGGTATGTCCTTTGGGAGTTCAGTTGAAGGGAGAGAATGTGACTCTCAGGGAAAACTTCTGGAGGAGGTGGCATTTTGAACTGTGAGTTGGAGGATAAATAGGATTTCAAATGGTACCCATAATGTGGTGCAGAGAAAAAAGACCTTTGTGGATACTGCAGATATATTTGCTGGTTGCAGGGAGCAGATGATGTGGGTCATATTTGGGGAGTCATGAGCATTTCCTGAAGTCACATCAGTGTAGAAGTGTCCCACTTGGCCAACAACTCTTCTTACAAGGTCTGCCTTTTTTGGAGACCCAGCACCTGTATTCTATCCCCATCACAGGGAAACATCAACCTGAGTGGGTTTAATGACCTAGCTGTGAAATTCAGTCTAGTGGGGCTGGGGCTGCTACCCACTGGAATTGAGAGGAGTCTACCTCACAATACTAGGGACCTGAGGGAAACTTCAATAAGACTTCGGTAATTTGTATCTAACTCTTCACTGAGGCATTTCAAATGCCACTAACTTATCAGCCCTGAACTAATTGCTCAAACTACCCCTTTGTACAATTTGTAGCAGCAAACCCCTGTTCTTGGCTCATCTAGCTAATGTCTCTTTTTTTCCCACTGATGTCTGCAATCCCCAAAGCAAAGTGTCATAGTAGGGGAGCCAAAGGAGGCATTGTCGGCTCTGCTGCAAATCAAAATAATTTGACACTTTCATTTTCATGATTTCATGTGGATCAAGATGTTCCCCAAAAGGAAATGAACCAGACCCATAAAAAGGAAAAAAAAGAGGGGCTTTTGCTTTGGATGGTCCACATATGGTATAAATTATTAAGGAATTAGCATTTTTCCATAATATCAAAGGCATGAGCAGTCAATAGAAAATAATGAATCCCAGACAATCAATAGATAGTAAATCCAGACTCAGAAATTGGTGCTCAGCTTAGAAAGTGGGCAGGAGAGAAATTTTTGAGTTGAGGAAACAGCCTTTGGGGAAGACTTCATTCTATTAAACCAGGGCATTTGGGAAGAGATCCTAAAAATTATGGAAATAAAGGGAAAAGGAAGGACACATTAGAGAGACTTTGTAACACCCCCCCCCCCCATGTGATGTGAAGTGGGTGCCATAAATACCACTAATGACAGGCACTGGGCAATTGGTTTTGGAGGTGGCTTGTGGATTTTAGCTGAAAGCAGCTTTTTGATTGTATAAGAGGGTTGTGTTTTTAGGCTGCTAGACTGGCTTCCAGAGGATTTCTGGTTATACCTTTTAGACCTGCAGAGTGAGAAAGAAACCTCAGGGATCTGCAGGTTGTATCGTGAGTTGGAGAGAAAGATCTAATCTTGATTATCCTGCTTTTGCTCTTTCCTTTTCTCTAACCCCAAATCCTCCCTCCTCTCTCAGCTGTCCCTGTCTAAGCATTACTGAAACAAAGTCTTTTCTTCAGGGAGCTTTCTCTGAGATACTGTAGCACTTATTTTTATTTTTTGTTTTTTAGGCATTTGGGTTTAAGTGACTTGTGGTCAAATGTCTGAGGTCAGATTTGAACTTGAGTTCTCCTAACTCTAGACTGGTTTTGCATCATCTAGCTACCCCTGCATTTGTGTATGTTATTCTTTTGGCAATGAATCATATCTAGTCTTGGAAGATCTCTTGTGCTATTGTTTTGAACTGTGATTTGTTTATTTTTAAAATTAGTTAGAAAACAAAACAAAAAATAAAATAAAATAGCTAGTTAGTGGCATTATAGTAATATGATTGCCCTTGAAGCAGGGAAGACCCCAGTTCTAGTCTTGCCTCTGATATATCCTGGCTGTAAGTCACTTAAGCATCCAGTACCTTTAGTTGATTAAAACTCTAAATAACAAAGGAATTCTTGATTTGTAGAGATTCAGATATCTTACAATTATAATTTTATGCAAAGGAATTGTTGATTTGCAGAGATTTTTGGATCTCTTTGCAATTATGATTTTATGCATTGATTTAATTCTAGATCTGGACACACACAGTTCTATAGAAATTTTTTCTTCTTCCAGTTGAAGAAATTATAAGTTCCTCCTGGGGAGGGACTATGCCTTATAAAGCTAGCATTTTAGAAAATGTTTTAAGGTTTGCAAAGCTCTTTACAAACATGATTTCCACAACTCTGGGAAGTAGCTGCTATTATCTCCTTTTACAGATTAGAAACCAAGCCACTGAGGGGAACCCCCCCCCCCCCAAACCACAGGGAGACAAATCACAGTGTCAAAGTCAGAATTTGAACCCAGGATCTCTTGACTAAAAGACAACCTTTTCAAGATTCTTAGCACCTAGAATCTTGAAGACATGAGATCACAGATTCAGAGCTAGAAAGTCACTTGTAGATCTCCTAGTTGTGGCTTTGATTTCATCCTGTTTAAGACACTAAGATATCCATGTTTCCTATACCTTCATAAAGTTGAACCTGGAACATGGGACAATTGAATGAACAGTGGATTTAAAGTTAGAGGAAAATGATGAGAATCCTGTCTATATTCACTGTGTGTCACTTTGGGCAATGTAGTTAACCTCTATGGGCTTAAGATTTCTCCATCTAAAAATGGAGTGGAATTAATTGGCTCCTAAAATTTCTTCTGACCCTAAATCAATTATCCTTTGTTTATGTAAGATAAAAAAAAAGAAGATTTCAAGGAGCATGGATTTGTTTGGCAGAGTTACTCTTCAGTGATCCAAGATTCCTTTACTGCTCAGTGGATGATCTTTGAGAGTTTCTGTGAAATAAGAAATGAAACAAGCATTTGCAAAGCACCTATTTATATATACTCCACAGGGTTGGAAGAGTTGGACACAGTTGAATGGCTAAATCACTACTACCACTACCACATCACCACCATCACTACCAGCCAGCACCAACCACCACCATAATCATCTCCCACCACCATCACTACTACCACCACCAACAACATCCACTAACCACCACCCCAACTACCAACAACCACTACCACTGCCACCACAACAGCCACCCCACCCCAATCACCTCTACCACCAACCAACAAACACCACCTCCACCAACAACCACCACCACCATTAACAATTAACACCACCAATCTCTACCACCAATAACAGCCACCACCCAACAACCACCACCATCAGCACTAACAGCCATTACCAATCACTACCACCAACCAAATATCTACTTTGTGACAGGCTAAATGTTATTATTTTATTTGATCTTCACAACAATTCTGGGAATTAGTTGCTATTTTTATCTCAATTTTTACAGAGGAGGAAACTGAGAATGTTTGCTCAGTCACACAGCTATAAGTGTCTTAAGGCTCTTCCTGAGGCCACATTCTATCCACTGTGTCACCTAGTTGCCTATTAGTCTGATAAATTGACCTGCATACAATTAGATGATTTACCCAGAATCACATTGTAAGTATGAGACTGGATCTGAACTCAGGTCTTCCTGACTCCAGGTCTAGTACTTTACCTATTGTGTCACCTAGGCAAAAAGAACAATGTGACAAAAAGGTAATTACTCTGTGGCCAATCCATGATAATCTTCTTTGTTTCCATCATCCACTGATGTATAGACCTTGTGTGTTTCCAATTTGGTAGGGTCTGTTAGGGATTGTATTCTGCTGTTTGAGCTTTTGAGAACCTAGCATCACTTCCTCACTATAATGAGGTATTGGAATAGGATTTTAATGCAGTAAAAGATGAAAGCTTCGAGTTAAATAAGAAATCTAATAAAATAATGGTAAATTTACAATAAGTGATAGCAAATGTTAAAAGATATGAATAATACTCATAATACTCACCAATAATACTCAACAGCAGTGAGTAATTAACAGTAATTAATAATAATAATAATTGTATGCAGATAGACTTGCTTTCTTGTTGGATTCTGTAAGCTTTATAGATCTTTGGATATAGTTCCTAATTGTTCTCCAAAATGACTGGACCAGTTCACTATTCCACCAATAGTGCATAATCATCTCAATTTTCCCACATTCTTTCCAGCATTTGCTATTTTCTTTTTCAGTCATGTTAGTCAGTCTGATAGATTGAGGTAGTATCTCAGAGTTGTTTTGATTTGTATTCCTAGTAGAGAAATTCTTAAATTATAGTCATACAAGGACAAAGCATGATATTATAGAAAGAGCTCAGGTCCAGAATTTAGAAAGCTCAAGTTCCTGGCTCTGCTATTAATTGTATAATCTTATCTTCCCATAAGACTCACTCTTTGTGGATCTCAATTTCATTTTCTGTAAGAGAACCTACCTACAGCTACAGTGGAAAAAAATTCCATCTCATAATTCCTGCCTGCATCCCCAAACCTCACCAGCTATCTCTTAAGTATATGCTGCCAGTCACCAGTGAGCCTGGGTAAGAGAATCTTAAGGATAATAGAAAGAACTGAGGATGTTTAGTTGGAGAAAAGATGATTTGAGGGACATGATAAAAATGTCTTCAAATATTTGAAGAGCCTTCATATAGAGTATGTATTGGGCTTGTCTTATTCGGTCTCAGAAGGCAAAATCAGGAACAGTGGAAGTTACTAAGAAGCCAATTTAGACTCGATGTCTGGAATAACTAGCTAATAATCAGAGCTGTCCCTTTGACCTAACAATAGCACTACTAGGTCTTTAAGCCAAAAAGTTCAAAGAAAAGGGAGAAGGACCTATCATATGAAAATATTTATAGCAGTTCTTTTTTGTGTGACAAAGAACTGGAAATTGAGGGAATGACCAGTAATTGTGGAATGAATGAATAAGTTGTGGTATACAATTGTGAAGGAATACTTTTGTGCTATAAGAAATGATAAGCAGGATGCTTTCTGGAAAACTTAGGAATACATACAAGAACTGATGCAAAGTGAATAAGCAGAACCAGGAGAACATTGTACAGTAATAGTAATGTTGGAAGGATGATCAACTGTGAAAGGTTTACATACTCTAATCAAGACAATGACCCAAGACAATTCCAAAGGACCCATGATGAAAAATGCTATCCATTTCTTTTTTTTTTTTTTTAAGGCTTTTTGTAAAGCAAATGGGGTTAAGTGGCTTTCCCAAGGCCACACAGCTAGGTAATTATTAAGTGTCTGAGACCGAATTTGAACCCAGGTACTCCTGACTCCAGGGCTGGTGCTTTATCCACTGTGCCACCTAGCCTCCCCATTGCTATCCATTTCAAGAGAACTGATAAACTCTGAATGCAGATTGAAACTTTTTAAAAAAAGAATTCTCTTTATTTTTATTGTTTTATTTTATTTGTATTTTCTTTTGCAACATGCTAATAAGGAAATATGTTTTGCATGATTTTATATGTATAAATGATATCAAATTGCTAACCTCAAGGGGGGAGAATGGGAGAGAGGAAGAGAATTTGTAACTCAAAATGTAAAAAAAAATTAAAGTTTTTACATGTAATTGGGAAATATTTAATGAAATAAAATAATTAAAAAATGATTTTCTACTTTTCTAATTCCCATTGAAAAAAACAGATCACAGATTTTTAGAATCATTTGAAGTCCAAAGCATAATTACCAAAAGCCTGGAACTTCTTTCCTTGGGAAATAATTCTTGTCGCCACCAGTCACAATCCAAATCTTAGGTAGCAGCAAAGTTGACAGAGCTGTGCCAAGTGGCTCTTAAGGAGACTGGCTGCTGTTTATTGAGACATTAGAGAAAATCAAACTCCCTCACCTCCACTTTTTTCATTTCTGTCATTTTGCAGACACTATAAACCAGAGTCAAGCTTTTTCCTTTGTTACTGCTTATGGAGTTCTAACCTCTGCTTGCTAGAGTAGAATCTTTTCTGACTGAGGATTTACCACAAATTTCTTCCCTTTATGGACCAGAATCTCCATCTTTATGTGTCATTGTGACACCCTTTCTCTAAGCCATTTGTTTTGTTGGCAAGGGTGGATTTGCCTTAACAAGGGAATAGGGGTTAGGGTCTTGGGAGGTCAGTTGACCAATCTTGAGTGCCTGTCAATGTCCTTATGGGAGAGTGATGCTGGCAATACATGATGAATATGAGGACTATTCATCACTGGCTTTGGGGTACATTGGACCTTGCTATCCAGAGTATTATGCCAGCAGGTGGCACCATGTTTTTCCAGTAAAAGGGTTGTATTTGCACTGAGCTATCCATATTCATGATTACAGAATCACAGAATTTAAGATTTGGAAGGGATTGTAGAAACCATCTGTTCCACTATAAAATACCTGACAAGTGCCTGTCCAGCCTTTGCTTGAAGACCTCTGAGGAAGGAGAGCCCATCATCTCCCTAGAAATCCATTCCACTTTTGGACAGCTCTGATTATTAGCTAGTTATTCCAGACATCAAGTCTAAATTGGCTTCTTAGTAACTTCCACTGTTCCTGATTTTGCCTTCTGAGACTGAATAAGACAAGCCCAATACATATTCTATATGAAAGCTCTTCAAATATTTGAAGACATTTTTATCATGTCCCTCAAATCATCTTTTCTCCAACTAAACATCCTCAGTTCTTTCTATTATCCTTAAGATTCTCTTACCCAGGCTCACTGGTGAATGGCAGCATATACTTAGGAGATAGCTGGTGAGGTTTGGGGATGCAGGCAGGAATTATGAGATGGAATTTTTTTCCACTCTAAATCTACTGAGCTAGAAATAGAACCTATAATCTTGACCTTACCATAGAAGCATAAAATTTAGAGTCATTGGGGATATTAGTTTAACCTGTTTTTGCACAGCAGGAAACTGGGGTGCAAAGATATTAAGTGACTTGGCCAAATCATACAGCCAGTAAGTGGTATAACCAGGATTCATATCCAGGTCCTTTCTTCCTTTCTTCTATATTTCCTGTTGGTTGCAAACCTTGTAGCAGTGCTGAAGTCAGTTTGAATTAGCTCAAGAGAGATGATTATTGCATTTTCAGTGTGATTATTGTACTTCAGAAATGCACAAATGTAAGGCTTGACTTAATTGTTTTATTAATATTCTAGATTTAAGAAGGAAAAAAAGTAACTAGTGTAGATTAAACTTAAAAATGTGTACAGAGGACATTTTTATTTTCTGGGAAACTGGTTGTTAAACATTTGTCAGCACACTGCAGTCTTGTATCTTTTTTTGGTGTTGTTTCTGTTTGATATAGTAATTAGATCACAGATTTTAGAGTTAAAAAGATTTGAGTTGGAATAATATCTTAGATATTTGCTAGTTTTGTAATCATTGGCAAGTTTTTCAATTTCTTTGAGTCTTAGTTTCCTCAACTGTAAAGTGATAGTAATAATATTAGAACCTACATTGCAGGGTTGTTCTGAGCCTCAAGTAATAGATAATAAAACATTTTGTCAGACTTAGGGTGCTCTATATAAGTTTTGTGTTTGTTCAGTTATTTCTGATGCTTCATGACACTGTTTGGGATTTTCTTGGCAAAGATACTGGTTTAACCTATTTATCTAAATAAAGTACTGTCAATGTCCTTAAGGGAGAGTGATGCTGGCATCCTTCTCCAACTAATTTTATAGATGATGAAACTGAGACAAATAGAGTGAAATGACCTGCCCAGGGTCACATAGCTAGTAAGTGTCTGAAGCTGTATTTGAACTCATAACCTCCTGATTCTAGTCTCAGCATGCTAGCTACTGCACCTCTAGCTGCCCTCTAAATGTTAGTTAATATAATAATAGTTATTAGTTTTAATAGCTAATAATAATAATAGTTATTAGCTTTAATCTGATTTCTCAGGTTTATAAAGGGAGATAAGGAAGGAATGTTTTGTTCCTTTTCTACAAAAAGATCTGGGCAGATCAGACAGATATACAGTGGAGGAAACAATGTGTTTAGACTTTAGGTCTTTTTTTATTTTGCCTCTGATATATTCAGCTGTATTCCAAAAAATCAAGTGTTTTGGAATGTGTATCTTGATAAATATTGGGAAGATGTCTAAATTATTGCAGATTTGTGAATATAAAGAGTCACTTGTAATTTGCTAGATAACATTATTGTTCTCTTTCCTGGACAGTGGTCCTGAAAACCAGAGCCCCTCTGAGCCCCAGAGATATGGTTTTCTTGCTTACTGATTTCTGGGTTGATCTTGACATTCTGGCTTACCTCAAATACTTGGTCTTTCTGTTATTTTTAATTTTCTATATCTTTTAGGTCAGGTGCCAGACTCCTGCCTGGCTTCCATTTTGATTTTTGTGACCTGGTTTTTTGGTTTCTTAAGCAATGTCCTAAATGAACGTTTGGTAAAATGATACCAAATCCTCTTCCCTGGGAAGAAAGTACCCTTAGAACAATTCTTTTGGTGGCATTCAAATTCCCCTTGCTTTGCAGTACCTAAAATATGGCTTTGATATAATCCACACCCTTTATGAGGAGATAACTTCCCCCCACCAATCAAATGACATGCCCAAAGACACATAGAAAATAATAACTGGGGGGCAGCTAGGTGGTACAGTGGATAGAGCACCGGCACTGGAGTCAGGAGGATCTGAGTTCAAATATGGCCTCAGACACTTAATAATTTCCTAGCTGTGTGGCCTTGGGCAAGACACTTAACCCCATTGCCTTGCAAAAAAACCTAAAGCCCTAATAAAAAGAAAATAACTGGTCAAGATTCAAACCCTGGTCTTCTGACTTCAGATCCAGTTCTCTCTGCATGGCTGCTTCCTTTATATTTCATTGTAGCCATCAACTTGTTTACTATATGAATTGAGTAAGAAGGAGTGGTGCTAATGTGATTGGAAGGAGAGTGGTAACTATTGCGGGCAGGGACAGAAAAGAACTGGAGGAGAGTGGGAAAGGTAAGGAGAAGAGATTTGTTGAAGAATAAGTTCATGATAAAGGGATAAATCAAATGGAGAGTCTAGGACCATAATAAAGAAGTTTGGGTGTTGGATTCAAATTTTCTTGAGTATTTCCCTGATTCAACCCTTAAGTGGGGATGCCCTTGCATTTTTTGCCTCCATGAATACATAAATCTTAGCTGGTAGCTTGTTTATTGAAAACTTGATTTTCTAGAGAATGCTTTTTAACAAATATATTTAAAAATGCAGTTCTATCACCTATCTGCTCCTGTCTGGCAACAATTGGAGATGGGCAAAGGATGAAACAAGCTTTTTTTTTTTTTCTCTGTGAAATGGGAAAGGAGATAAACAAGGGTTAGTTTAGTTTTTATAAACAAATGGAGGCTGGCCAGCTCTATTAGGGAATGCATGATTGCCCTCTGCCAACAACCAGAATTAGCAATCAGTTCTGGGAGCTGAGTAGATGAGGAATAAAAATGAGCTGTAAGGCATCAGGGAGGTATGGGCTGCTCTTTAGAAAGATTAAAGTTACCCTGTGCCTTTCTGTCCCCTAATTACATTCTTTCTAGTTGATATCTCTGAATTACATGAGAACCAGTCACTGCTGGGCAAAGCAAATAGACTATTATTATATTGTTTCATAGAAATTGTGGGAAAAGAACTGAGAGACCGTGGGAAGGAGCCACTCTTTTCTTCTGCTCATCCTTGCCCATGTGTTCTGGTGAGCACAATTTCTAATTGAAAGGAGTGGGCAATGCTAATGTACAGCTAGAGTCTGTCCCATGACTTTTTATAGAGCCTGGGAGAAAGGGACCTCCTATATACACCTGAGGTCAAGAAGGAAAGCACCCTTTGGACAGAAGCCAGAAAGGAGGGGAGGATTTACAAAGAGTCTTTCCTTTACTGGAGCATATGAAGGGTGAGGAGGGATCTCTGTGAATCTGTGATTTCAAATTCAGTTCCCCAGAGGAAGAAATTCAGATGGAAACATAAAAAAGCATCAGCATGGTGCTTTCAGACTGATAGTAAAAGAGAACTATTTCTCTTCTTTTTTCTTTTTTGTGTATAGGTCTTAATCAATGGGAGTTAGGAAAGATGACTGACTCTCATACCCATTGAGACTTAGCAGAATCTTTTACAATGAAACCCAAAATATTGAAATTTCTTCAGAAAACAAGAACTGACTTTAACCATTAAGTTACCAAGAATTTATCTGCTCATTAACCATATAATCTACCTATGCCCCTAGACTGAATGAAGGACTTCTTCCTCAAGATGCATTATGTTTTAGTGTCATTCCAATCTAATTTTTTTTTTAGTCCTTGACATTTAATCATTCAAAAATGTCTTGTATGGCCTCATCTGTATTGCCATCATGAACATAATATTATCATGCAATTAAAGGGCATAATAGCCTGCTAAACTGGATACCCACTAAGTAGGTCCAAGGTACTAGTTAAAACAGTTGAGTTGGCAATCAATGAAACATTAAAGTATTTTATGGGAATTCTGAATTGGCAGGATGAACTGAATTTTCAATGTCAGAGACCTGAGTCCTCTAGATTTACACTGGAGCTATCCCTTTGTTCATCACTGAAATTTTCAGGTCCAAATCTGCCTTGGACCTAGGCTTCTAAAAACAAGTTATAACCGTTACACTTTAAGATGGAAAACCCAAGGTGACCGAGTCTGGCTCATTTTGATCAAATAGCCATCATCTTTAGGCATCCTTAGAAGAATTAAAAAAAATTCCTTTTCTAAAAAGAGATCTGGACAGTTCAGGCAGAGATACAGTGGAGGCAACACTGTACTTAGACTTTAGGTCTTTTATTATTTTGCCTCTGATATATTCAGCTGTTCTCCAAAAAAAGCAAGTGTTTTGGAATTTGTATCTTGATAAATATTGAGAAGATGTCTAAATTATTGCAGATTTGTGAAAAGAGTCATTTGTTATTTGCTAGATAACAGTACTGTTGTCTTTCTTGGACAGTGGTCCTGAAAAGCAGAAATAGAGCGAAGAAGAAAACATCTTTATCCATGTATGAAACATTTCAACATCAGTAATTCAACATCGGGGTATGCCTATGTTTGATGAAATAAATTTCTGCTGATTTATTTTGTATACATCTTGAATATATGGGTGGCACCATGTGGTGGGTATGGAGCCGACCAGAAGATCAGGAAGATCTAGGTTCAAGTACTGTCTGATACAAAGGGGCTGTATAACCCTGGCAAGTTCCTTAAGTTGACCATGCCTCAGGCAATTAATTCTCTGTATGTTAAGAGCAGGTACTAATCTTTGTTGACAGAGGGAGTTTTTAATAGAAAGTGCACAATGCCAATGATTGGGAGGGGAAAAAAAAAGAAGAAATTCTATATTTAACTATCTATAACTCTGTATTAACCCTTCAGGAGAATGTAAGTTCTCTGAGGACAGGGAGTATTACATTTTAATTTTTATATCTCTAGAAGCTGGTACTGTGTCTGGTTAGAATTTAATTTGGAGCTTAAGAATTAATTGATTGACTAAGCCTGTTAAGGTTGGCTAGGGCTAGTGATGATGGTGGGAGAGAGAGAAGGGATAGGGTTAAGGAGGTGGATTTTTGATTGTTTTATTTTGATTTATTTGATTTATTTATAATTAATTACTTCATTTTGATTGATATAAAGCAAAAATGCAGAGACCAAGTTGGCACCTGGGTGGTGGGGTTCCAAGATCATAGAATTATAGAGGTAGAAGATGCCTTGGAGATCATCTAGTCCAGGCTTCTTATTTTACAGATGAGGAAACTGAGGCCAAGGGAAGTTTAAGTGACTTGCTCAGACCAAAGGAGAGGTAGTAAATAGCAGAGTCAGGATTCAAACTCAGTCCTCTGATCACAAATTTAGTTATTTTTTTTCAGGATATCACACAGACATGGTAGGGGTTGAGACAAATGGGAAATCTGATTGTCCTAGCAGGGATTCAGGATCAGAGATTACATATTAGACCAGATAGTCAAACTATATGCAGTACCAGGTAACTGAATAAATATCTTTTTTTTTTTTTATTATGGTTGAATGTGTTCCCTTCTTTTTCTCAATATTGACTGATTTAAACTGAAGCAGGGTTCATCAAGTCTCTGTGCTACTCAGTTGTCTCCCCTGGACCATGGACTGGGATACTTGATTTTATATATTGGGTGCATAGCTCTAGTTTATCTAGGGGTTGGGAGTGGGGTCCAAAATTTATTGCCTTTTGAGGCATGAGGTAGATATTCATAACAGGTATGGGTAATCTTGTTTTGAAATGACATAAGGACATCATGTTTGTTGGACTAGGTACTAAATAGGGAAAAGCATTAATAATTATTTCATAACTCTGGTACATCTAGCACACAGGTTTAAAAAAAAAAACCCAAGCCATTGTAATCTACTTTGCACAGAAGGAGAGGGAATACTATGAGCAGGTGCAATCTGAATTGAATTATTTCATTACTTCCTCTTTGTGTGGTTACTGCCAAAAGAACCAAGATGCTTTAGCCTTTTTATTTTATTTTATTTTATTTTTGAAACAGTTTATTTCATTTTGTGGAATAGAAATGAAATCCTCATTATTCAATTAGACTCAGCTCAGTACACAGAGATCTCATCATTATCTTTTTGGATGTTTTTGTGCAAACTTTTTAGAGATTGCTCTATTACTTGTGTTTCATAAACAGAAGCTATTGGAAGTCAGAAAATGAATGGTCTAGAAGCTTCCCCCCTTCTCACTTTTGTCTCTCCTTCCCTCTCTCTGTCTGTATGTCTGTACCTTTCACTCAGTAGGTTCCCTGATTCTGAAATGAATAGGAAACAAAAACAAGTATGTTAATAAATTACATCAGTCAGTCATTCTAGGTACCAGTTTCCAATAGGTCTATGTGCTATATGACTACAAATTTATTTGTTGTAAAAAGGCCTGGAATGCACTTTGCTTTTTTGTGTAGCTTTGTGGAAAGGTTCTAAAGCATGTCTGGGTCCATTAATGTTATTCCCCCAAGATGGGGCTTCTTTTACATCAACCTCCCATCAGCCTTCAGGTTATTTATCCAGCATTGTGTGGTAGAAATAGCCCAGCATTTGGAATCAGAAGACCTGAGTTCAAATCCTAGCACTACCACTTGTGTGGCTTGGGTAAGCCAAGGCAACCAGCCATTATTTCCCATGTCCTCTTAATGACAGCGAGAGGCAGTGTGATGGGATATATGGAGATCTAATCCTGAAATTGAAAAAGCTGCCTCTGTTGCACACTGGTCCTGAGAGCATGGGTGAGTAAATACACTAGATTGTGAAGTTCACAAGTCTAATCCTTGTCCCACTTGTGTCAAAGCATATAATTTTTAAAAAGCATATAATTTTTGAGCATTTTTTGGCTTTATTTGGGTTGAATTAAAGAGCCTTATGTAGAGGAATGAGGAGAGGAGAAAAGAGATAGATAGATAGATAGATAGATAGAGATAGAGAGAGAGAGAGAGAGAGAGAGAGAGAGAGAGAGAGAGAGAGAGAGGCAGATTTGAAGAGACAGAGACAGAGGAGAGAAAGAGAGAGACAGAAGCGGGAGAGAGATAGAGAGATAGATGGGGCTGAGAGACAAATACAGAGAGATAAACAGATTCAGAGAGTGCCAAGAGAGAAAGCAATGGAGAGAGTCAGAGACAGGCAGACACAGACAAAGGAAGAGTCCGAGACTGATACAGGCAGATGAGAGGTACAGAGACAGGGAGAGAAAGACAGACAGAGATATACAGATGGAGACCAAGAGAAACAGAGGAGAGAGACAGAAGCAAAGATACACAGAGGGAGAGATCAGGTTCTAGCACCATTGTGTTGTGTGTGTTGAACCTCACTTTCCTAATCTCCTGCCTATTTCAAAAGGTTATTGTGAGGACCAAAGGAGACTTGAAAATAAAGAGTAATAGGTCAAATGTAAGATATTAATTAGTGTCTTTTTCCTGGAATAACAAGAAAACAGAAAACTGCTTAGATTTTGAATAATTCAGACTAAAGCACTGCTGCATTGGGGCTGCAATATAGACATCAGCCTCAATTCCCAGCTTTCCTTATCCTGAGGGACTTCCAGAAGGCAGCTCTGGGTAAATAGGCCTAGACTGTGGTTTTCAACCTTTGTTTAGAAGGTAGACCAGCACTTTCCTCTGAAGACTGCACCTGGCCCTCCTCAGCAGCTGTATGACTGTCCTGTGCCCTCCTTCATCTACTCAGGTCACCACTCCAGGGCGGAATTTTTTCTGTAGGCTTATGAGAAGTATTGACAAACCAAGGGAAAGATGCTTCTGGAAAGGGAGGGTATGGCAGAAAGATGACAGACTGGGCCCGGGCATCCCAGTAGTCAAGGGCAGGAGGAGAATAATCCCTTTATCAAAAATATAACCATTAATTTTACCTTTGGTAATCTAGTAATCAGGATTGGTGATCATTTATTTTGACAGGGGTCAGGGCTAATGATTTACCTTTGTTTTCTATTTGGAGGCAAGTTTTGGTTAGCAAATACAACTTAATTGTGTCAATAAAATTTCTAAGGGAAGGGCATCTTTAGCCCATTAAGAGAAAAAAGCCAGTTTTTAAGTACTTTAGAAGTACAAATGGATAACTGATTGTCCGTATGATAGATTACACTTCCTTATTCCCGAATGTGCCTCCCACTGGTCAAGAACTTCATGAGTCAAGTGAGGAGTGAGACAGAGAAAGGAACCCTATAAACCTTTTCCTTATCCATGATAGCCTGGCCTGTCTGAAGAGGTGGAAATTAACTACATGAACATTTTCTTTTAACCATGTTAGGAAGCAGCTAAGGGAAAGTTGGCATATAGTAGTTACTTTATTTATTGATTGATAGAGAGGGTTGATCACGAAGTCCTACTAAGTTCAAGCCTGCTTCTGATTTTACTGGCTTTTTACTAGCACAGTGGAGGGAGTGTCAGACTTTAGAATGATCTGAGTTCAAATTCTTTCTTAAACATTGATTGGATAAAAAAAGGTACCATTAACTCCATTGCCTTGCAAAAACCTAAAAAAACCCCAACATTGATTAGTTCTTCAATCCTAGGCATGCTTCTCAATCTTTCTAAGTCTCAGTTTCCTCATCTTTAAAAAAATGCATAATAATAACACCTACCTCACAGAGTTGTGAGCATCCAATGAGGTAAAGCATTACATAAATACTACCTATTATTATCAGCAACTATTCTGCAGTGAGTGGTCTGAGCTTTAAGGTATGACAAGCAATTTGTAAGAATTACCCCATGGATGCAACTCTGTGAGGTAGGTGCTATTATGCATTTTTTTTAAAGATAAGGAAGCTGACACTTAGAGAGATGGAAAAGTATGCCTAAGGTTGAAGAACTAATCAACGTTTAAGGCAGGATCTGAACTCAGGTCATTCTAGTTCCAAGTCTGACACTCTCTTCACTGTGCTATCAATCTGAAAGACTGATCTGCATTGGTGGTAGCTTACTGTCCTGAAGTGCCTTATACCGTGAAATCACAGGTCTGAACTTCCCCAAGATAAACCAAGAAAACCTTGTTTAAACAAGTCTTTCTTTCTTGTGTACTTTGTTGGAAAATTGTCAGTAGAGACAGAGAAGAAGGGGGGGCAGTTTCCTACCAGAAGAAAGGTCAGAAAGATTTCATATACATTTGGAGCCTGCAGCTGAGTCCCTTGCTCTGGGTTGTGTCCAGAGTTTCCTCATTTTAGCCACTAGAAGGCTCTCTGGTATTAGGCTTCCTCTGGTCTGACATCTCAGAAAACACAGAAATCAAGATTTAAGATGGGGATTTTTTTTTGGGGGGGTGAGGAGAGAAACTCTCAAATAAACAAAACCTGACTGGCTTTAAATAGCATCTCCTCCAAGATAACCCTCCTTACTTTTGTCTAATGGTAATTCAGTTGCACTCTTTCTCATCTTTAATAATGATAATTTATAAGGCACTTAGCAACCTCAAACAGAGCTAACCTTTCAGCATTTGGAGTCTTTCCAGTCCTCTACTGGGTTTTCTGTCTGAGAGGGGTAGTTAAGGAAAGACAGAGAGCCTGGCAAACCATCCAGGGAGGTCAGAGTTCAGATTTGTCCCTTCTCTTTAGCCCTTTGGGTTTCTCATCATTTAGTAGGTTTTTTCAGGGCAGATGCTTTCCCTTTCTATCAGCTCTCTTCCAAACTCTTTCCACAGGGTAGTGGGAAAAAAAAAAAACTGGCCTGGGAAACAGAAGGTTTGAATTTACTTCTGACTTATAAGACTGTAGAGGAATCATTTGTCTTTGGCACTAGATTTTTTTTTTTGCAAGACAATGGGGTTAAGTGACTTGCCCAAGGTCACACATATGGGTAATTATTATTAAGTATTTGAGGTTACATTTGAACTCGGGTCCTCCTGACTCCAGGGTCTATCTACTGCACCACCTATCTGCCCCCCTCTGATAGTATCTTCAAGTGAGTAATTGGATGAGATGATTCTCTAAGGTCCCTTCCAGTTTGAAAAAGCCTATGAAGCAAGGAAATTCTGAAAGATAGGACAATGTTGTACAGGGGAAAGAATACTGAACTGAACCATAAGATCTGAATTTGAATTCTGATTCTGCCACTTATGACCTTGGTGACCTTGGGTAAGTTACTTATCAACTCTGGGCCTTTCTTCTTCTTCCATAAAACCAAGTGAGCAGATTAAATGATCTTTAAATCTTGCAATTCTAGAGCTAAGTACCAAATATTCTAGAAAACTTGTTCACCAAATGCAGATGTGAGAGATTCCAGAGCATTGAGCTCATTGGTCTTTGAGTCTGTGCTCTGGTTCCTAGATGTTTTCTACTCCTAATTTAAAAATGTAAGATGGAGCTGGATATAAAAGTGAATTCCTTTGCTATCTTGGGCCTCACTTGGTACCCATGATTAAGTTAAATCTTTTGGTGATTCAGAATAATTAAAAAAATAACAATAGCTGACAAGTACAGGGCTTTGATTATTCATTATCTGATTTGATCTTCACCACAGTCTAATGAATAGAGAGATAGCAGAGTCATAAAGACCAGGGCTTAGATCTCAACTCTGACATTTACTAGTTGTATGATTCAAGACAAGTTACTTCATCTCTCAATGGCCCAGGTAGTTCTCTAAAACTATGGAGTGCTCATTAGCACCAATTTGCAGTCCACATGTTACCCAATTCTGATCTGTGACTCCAGCAAGCTATAATAATAGTCAGTGGTCACATTCTGGGAAAACTGTCTTGGCAGATAGGCTAACACTATATAGTTTGAGGGTAACCTACAGGTCTTAAACCTGTTGATGAGTTAGGGGGGATGTTCTCCTCTGAGCATATGAAGATGTTCCCTCTGTAGAACGGGTGAATGAGAACAATTTGTTCAATGATCATGAAGACAGATGATGTAAAGAGCTTGTTGTAGAGAGCTTAGAGATGTTGTAGAGAGCTTAGAGCTTAGTCAGACTTGAAGACTCCAAGGTCATCCACTAAATCCTAGACCATCATCTTGACTTTTGTCCTGTCATTGGATTTTAATGGCTCAGGAAGAGAGTGTGAAGCTGCTGACTCTGTGCAGCTCTACCTCACTTAAATCCAATTCATGCTCTAGTCAAGATAACACCCCTCAATGTCACTGATCTTCTTTGGAAATGAAGGAATGACAGCAGTCTGAATAATAGAAAAGGGTTTAGGTTCTGGAGGCAGAGTCTGGGTTTATATCTTGTCCTTAACGAATTTTATCTGTGTGACCTTGGGTGACCTCATTCAACCTCTCTGTTTCCTCAACTAAAATGAGGTTTCAACCTCTGAGGTTCCCTTTAGCTGTAACTTGATGATCTAAGTATTAACCTTGTGGTCAAGAAAATCTGAATTTGATGCTTACAGGCAGCTTGTAGCATAGTGGATAGAGCACTTTGGCTGTAATCAGCAATATTAAAGTTCAAATCTGACCTCAGACACTAGCCATATGATCTAGGTAAGTCATTTAACTTCTATTTGCCTCAGTTTCCTTCTCCCAAAAGATATTTTAGATATTTATCAATTATATGTAAATTTAAAAAAGCATGTTTTCTTTTTAATTTCTGAGTTCCAAATTCCCTTCCTTCTTCTCTTTTCCCCCTCCTTGAGAAGGCAAGCAATTAGATATAGATTATAAATATAAATACATATATAGAAAGAGACAGTCAGATGACACAGTGGATATGATGCCAGGTCTGGAGACAGGAAGATGCTTCTTACTGAGTTCAAATCTAGCCTCAGATACTTACTAGCTTTGTGACCTTGTATAAGTCACTTAACCTTACTTGCCTCAATTTTCTCAACTAAAAATGAGCTAAAGAATGTAATGGTAAACCATTTCAGTATCTTTGCCAAGAAAAACCCAAATAGTGTCACCAAGACTTGAATAACAACAACAAATACACGCAAGTCATATTTTCATATTTCCCATGTTACTAAAGAAGACACAGATGAAAAACCCAAGAAAATATGGTAGGTTTAAAAAAAAGAATATGCTTTGATCTTCATTCAGACTCCATCAGTTTTTCTCTGGAGGTAGATGGCAGTTTTCATCTTAAGTTGTTCAGAATAGTCTTGGATCATTATATTGATCAGACCAGCTATGCTCAGTCAGTCATAGTTGATCATCCTACAGTGTTCTCCTGGTTCTGCTCACTTCACTTTACATTATGCATTTAAGTTTTCCTAGGTTTTTTTGAAACCATCATGCTTGTCACTTCTTATTAGCCCCAAAGTTTTCTATCACAAGTTGCTCAGCCATTCCCCAATTGATTGGCAGCCCCTCATTTTCCAATTCTTTGCCACAACAAAAAAAAAGCTGCTATCAATATTTTTGCACATATGGATCTTTTTCCTTTTATCTTTTCATCTCCTTAGATACAGACCTAGTAGTGAAACTGCTGAGTCAAAGGTCAGGCACAATTTTAATGGGATAATAATGGCACCTACTTCCTAGGTTATTGTGGGGATCTGATAATTAATTAAGCACTTATGTTGAACCTGCTTTAGAGTAGATTCTTTTTTCTTTTCTTTCCCCCCCAAAGTCACACAGCTGGGTAATTATAAGTGTCTGAGGCTGAATTTGTACTCAGGTCCTCCTGACTCCAGGGTAGGTGCTCTATCCACTGAACTACCTAGCCACCCCAGAGTAGATCCTTAATATGAATAATAAGGTTCAATGAAGAACCTTGGAAATCATCTTGCTCAACTCTATCTTTATAGATAAGGAAACTGAGGCCCAGTGAGAGGAAATGAAATAGTAAAATCATGCACAGTAGAAAAACGACCTTAGGGCCTCTGATTCCAAGTTCATTGTTCTCTACCCCATATTCTCTACAAAGTATATGTGAGCTTATATTTTATAACATATTACATATTAATATAATATTTATAATTTAGCCTATATTATAAATCAATTTGCATTATTAATATATTCATAGCACTTTAAATATTAAAAGCACTTTACATTAATATAGTATTTATGTCAAATATTATTTATAATATTACCTCTATTATATATGAATAGATATTACTTATATTAAAATACTAGATACTCATATATAGTATTTTAATATTCTTTAATGTATATTAATTCTTTTCAATATAACATTTTTGTGAAATAGGTTTTACAAATATTGTCGCTCATCTTCTTGGCAAAGATACTGGAATAATTTGCCATTACATTCTTTAGCTCATTTTAAAGTTGAGAAAATTGAGGCAAGTAAGGTTAACTGACTTGTCCAAGGTCACAAATCTAATAAGTATCTGAGGCTAGATTTGAACTCAAGAAGAAGAATCTTCCTGACTCCAGACCTGTCATTATATCCACTGTGTCACCTGGGTGCCTACATATATAATGTATATTTAATTGCCTGCCTGCTCAAGGAGGGAAAAAGGGAAGAAGGAAAGGAATTTGGAACTCAAAATAAAAAAAAAAAACACATTTAAAAAATTTACATATAATTGAGAAATAGTTAAAATATCTTCTGGGGAAGGAAACTGAGGCAATTGAGGTGGGGTAGGAATTGAGATTCTGGATGACTTTACTCATGCTTATATAGTTTAGTTACTAGGGGTCTGAGGTCTCCATTGAACTCCAAGTTCTGGGCTCTATCTACTCTGCCATGTTAGATCTTGAAAGGAATTGCTCCCTGTCAGATAACTTGCCAGAGCATGATTGGAACTGACCTAAGTCCTTGAGAAAGAGAGACTCAGAAATAGTGCTCTGCTAAGGAAAGTATCATTTGCTGCTCAAACAGGCATCTTTTTAAAAGGATCTGTCTTCTGCCAACTGTTTAGCTTCAACATTTGCAGCTGTTCAGCTGTCTGGTGATCCCCAGAATAGTGTGATGGCTATTGTCCCTGAGCCTGTCTTGTTGGAGACACAAAAATCGGTGGTGTTGATTTCCACCCCCCCTTCAAAACTCTTATGCCCCCCCCCCCCTTTGTTTGTTTTCCTTCTCCTATAACTGGATCAAGCAAGCCACATCTCCCCATGCAGACATCCATTAATTAAACGTAATACCAGTTTACATAATCTCTTTCCAAACATATTATCTTCAGCCAAGTCTGATGCTGTCACTTCCATTTAATTCCCCGGGAGTGCTTATCAAGAGGCGGTAGGAAGCTGCAATCGAAGGGCAGAAAATGTACTGACGTTTAAAATTAAACCTCCCGGGTAATCCCTTCTTATGAGCCAACGAGGTGCAAAGTGTGGCTGATACTCCAGACTGCAGCAGACAATGAGTGGATGCTGGGGAGTCTAAGGCCTCAGGGATTTGGAGAGGCACCAAGAGACAGGGACTGGGAGGGAAATCCACTCAATGGGGACAGCTCAGAGGGGGAGCCAGTTTAGCGACTTGCTTTTGCTTCCAGATGGTTTCTGGTTAAGGCATGGGGGTTGGGGAGAGTCCTCTTTATTTTCTAATCACGATTATGGATCTGAGAAATGCAGAAGTGCTATGATCGTGCTACATTTAGTGCATCTATTACCGATATCCTCAACTAGAATTATGACTTCCTCCCTTGCTACAAATAATGGCTTTCTCTGAGGCTTATTGATTATATTTTTAGACCTCCATTGATTTATTACTTCTCCATTCACATCAGGGGATGGAGAGATGTCAGACCTTTATATACAGTAAAGTAGATGACCACATCAATGGTAATGATTTTGGGGACTTTGAGAAGAACCCATCTTTTGCATATACTGATGCAATAATCAGGATGTCCACTCATTGTCCCTCACTGTATGACTGTTTGCAACTCCTTTTCTGAACACGAATTTTCTGGAGAACATATTTTTTGTCATAGCTTTCGTGTAAGTCATCAATGTAGATATGCTTTGGTCTACTTCCATTCCTAGTATGTTTCTCCTAACCCTTTCGATCTGTTTGAAGCATGATTCCTTAGAAAGTATAATGTTATAGAATTTCAACCACATAACAATTTTGTTGTTCATTTGTTTCAGTAGTACCCATCTCTTTGTGCCCTTATTTGGGGTTTTCTTGGCAAAGATACCAAAGTGGTTTGCTATTTCCTTCTCTAGTTCATTTTACAGAAGAGAAAACCAAGACAAAAAGAGTTAAGTGACTTGCCCAGGGTCACCCAGCTAGTAAAGTGTCTGAGACCAGATTTAAACTCAGAAAGAGTCTTCCTTACTTCGTACCTAGCACTTTATTCACCGAGCCACCTTGCTGCCCTAACAAAGCAATTCTTATGTTGGAAAGCTGTATTTTATTTTTGAAGAATAACTTAGGTAAAAGCTTTGATGCTGATCCACTATCTTCCTTCTCTTCACCTCTGGGCTCAACTCATTGTTCTACTTTTCTCAGGTACTGATATACTTACACAATGGACAGTATGCATAATTATGGACATTAGGCATTTCTCATCTATTTGTTTTTTTCTAGTATAGATTGTTAAGTGACTCTCTTGAGTAATTATGTGTCTCATTGAAAAGGTCCTGTAATGGTCTGGGGCTTCTTGAAGTTTATGCTCATTGAATGAATGAATGAATTTACAAACAAGAGCATCTGGTAGACTTTATCACCTCTAGGGAATTCCTCTTGCCTTTGGACTCTGTGTAGTATATTTGTCAAAATAGTCATGAACATTTATGGTAAGCCTATAACTTCTTGTTTTATGAGTCATTCATAACCCTCAGTGTTAGTAAACAGCATCATGTTATCTATGTTGTGTTTATCAAGAAATCTTGCATGATGTTAACATTTTGCATGAGACTTCTTGGAAGAGAGCCTTAAAGGTGACATTTTGATCTACTGAATCAATTGCTTTTTTGTAACTACCACAATTAACACAGCAGGATCTTATTTTCTCTGTACTTTTCAGTGAGTTTTATGTCTGTAAAGATGTGGTATAATATTGAGAGTCACATGTAAAAGCTTACCTATTCTCTTATATTTTTTTTCAAGGCTACCCTTGACACATGTATATCATTCTCAAAGATTTTTTTAAAAATAAGAAAGTAGAAATATGAACTAATAGTTACTGATGTTTCTCTCAATTACTTTTTTTGGGAGATAATAATATTGTCTGGAAATTTACGTCAATTTTTTTGATATCTTCCCTCTGGAAGTATCTTGAAAATAATCTTTTATTGCTTTCAAGATTGTATCTGTGCTCACTTGTCCTAGTATTTTCACTCTTTCTCATTGTCCTCATAAGCATACTTTCTACTCCCTCAAATGTGTCAGATACTTCAGAGTTAGATGACAAATTTGATGACTCTACTGGCATTGATGATGAAAAGAGCTTATTATAGTAATACTGAACAATATGCACCATTTTCTACTTGTTGACCTCCTGTCAGTTTAATTTATGAAAGCACTTTTATATTGCTCTGGCAGTTGGGGAACCACCCTTCACATGAGGGATCCCCAGAAATATTAGTTTATATTCTAGGACCTCTGTTGGTCCACATCCACTCAAATCTCCTGAGTCTCCCACTGATGTGTTAACTTTTATTAGTTAGCCAGAGGATTTAAGTGATTTAGAGCAAAGGTATTTAATAAAATAGCATAGTTAGAAAAATAGCAACAGAACATTTACTTAATAAAGCTGTTACACTTTCTCACAAATATATTCACCTTTAGTGCAAAGACTGGGAAAATTTAGGGGATTTTTGTATATATATATATATCCATATATATGTGTATTTATATGTGTATACACACACACACACATATATATATATATACATATATATGGATATATATATATATATATATATATATATATATATATATATATAGAGAGAGAGAGAGAGAGAGAGAGAGAGAAATAGATAGATAGAAAGAGAGAGCCAGAGAGACAGACAAAATCAGGGAGACAGAGAGAGCTACAGAGAGAGAGAGAGAGAGAGAGAGAGAGAGAGAGAGAGAGAGAGAGAGAGAAGAGAACCCATAGAGAATAGATATACCAGCACATCTGCATGAAAAGGCAATTCATACTTTTAGCGATTCAGTTTACTCTGATGATATTGCACTGCTCTCTGCTTTTTCCTGATTCACATAAATTATCATATTTCTCCAGCTTTCTGTTAGGTATTGTGACTCTGTTTTGGATGCTCCTGGTAGTTGTCTCTGATAAAACTTTTGGGAGTCATCTCTTCAGGTATATTTATTTGTCAGCTAGGATCCTGTATGTTTAGCTGTTATGACTAAAAAGACTTTCTTTACTAAGCATGTCCTAACAGTTTTTTAGTCTTTGCTGAGACTTATGATGTCCTGTATATATCCAAAGGATAACAAACAAGAACCAGGAAGAATAGTCCTAGATTAAGATCTACTTTTTTATACTGCTTGTGTCTATGATTCAAAGTCTATTGTCCTAGACAATGACCTTACTTAAGGTCAGAAATTCCTCATATCTCTTTTTTGTTTAAAAACTCCAATTTATGGGGGTCCTGTATCTCCAATACACATTTCAAGACTTCCATTGAAACTCCACAGGTCTTGCAAGGATGTTAGTGCTACAAAGGATCCCAAGATCCTCTCTAGATTAGCATGTATTTGACTCCAAGCAGGATCTCATCTAAGTAAAAGAGGAGAGGGTTTTTCCTATTACTCTTTGGACCATAGATCTGCCCTTTTTATGTAAATCTATCAACACTAATCCCCCCCCCCCCCAATTCAAAACCCTGGTTTCTGTGCTGAATCCTGATCAACACTCAACCATTCATTTATTAAGCAAAGCATCACTGTGTCACTATAGAAACAAATACAGAATCAGGACTGTCTTTGTTCCCAAGGGGTTTATACACTAACAGATGGAAATAATATTTAGAGAGGAATATTGACCAGGGTAAAATATTCTAGTGTTTTGGTCTGAGAAATTCTAGGGCTTAGTGAGTGGGGCATTGACATACCATTTCCTGAAGCAATGGTACTATTGATTTGGTTATTATTCCCAGACAGAGATGGAAAATAGGGTAATAGTGTTGGTGATGGGGTGCTATTTTTATTGATGAGAAGACCTTAGTTTCTTTAGAATCTGGTTTTTTACCAGTGGAGTGGATAGCAAGAATATGACTAGGATAAAGCTTAGTCAAGTATGAGGTTGACTATATATAATGGGTTCTCACTAGTTAGGACAACACAATCCCAAAGTAGGAATTGCCAGGGGGTAGTGAGAGTTAATGAATCCTGTGCTTAGAAATAGCCAATATATATATCCAAAGCAGGACTTGAATCCATGTTTTCCTTACTCTGGGGTTACTTCTTTATAGATTATGATATGCTGCCTTGCTCTTAAATCTGATTCTCCAAAAGTTGGAGTATTCTATTACTCATAACCATCCAACAGAATATTAAAATTAAAAAGGCCTTTTTTAGGGGGAAATTTAGTATAATTAAAAGCATTGTGCTATTTTTGAAATGTAATTCAATTAGCTTTCTTCTCCTTTCTAACTTCTTGGTTCAGTTCATTATTCATTTGCAGTGTCTAATAAAAATATCCTGAAGAACCAGACCTTTGAGTTTTCCATTCAGTTGCATATTTTAATACATATACTTCATTTACTTATTTTTTCCAGGTAGATTGTTCGATCAAACAATTCTGAATGATTATGGATCTCACTTAGGAGGTTCTCAAATTTTCTGGGTCATGTTGCCTTCAAGATAGTGTCATCTGCAAAGAGAAAAACCTGGAGGATTTTACCATCCTATGGGAATTCCTCTTCTATTTGGCCTCTTCATTTAAAATTCCTCATAGCACTAGTAAAAAACTTCAAGCATCTGCCTTGCTATTTTATGTCTTACTTGATATTACTATTAAAGGATCATTGAACAAAGTTATCTTTATTTTTACATCATTTCCCTACTATGAAGTTTGCAACACACACACACACACACACACACACACACAGAGCACACAGCACACTTGACTTTTTTTTTGAAGAACTTTTGTGGTGGTATTTTGTTTTACTGAATTTAATGCTTAAAAAAATAACCACAGCATTTTGCACAGTGGGAACTTATGTTCTCTTTATCTTTCAATTAACTGTTTGATTTTTAAAGATGGGATTTATTATGGGATGCTGTCAATTTTATCATTTTGGAATATTGCTGAGAGTTTGTCATATCCATTGTCCTCACTCTCTTTTTGAAGGATTTATGATGAATCAGACTAAGCTGAGTAATCTGCAGAACCCTTGATGTTTTTCATTTCTAGAACCAGACTATTTTTTGTTCTTCTGTGTTTACCTTCTGATTGAAGTCATTGAGTATCAAAGCATATGCTGACTTAAGTGTAGAAATGTTGAGTTCTTCATAGAATTTCTCTACATTTTTATCTTCTACAGCAGATGTTGATACATAAACCATAGTTACCATTATATAGTCTTTTTGCTAATGTTCATTAGGAATACCTGAATGAATTTAATCATCTCACATGACTGCTCCAAAATGATGTTTCTTATTGCCTTTGAGTACAAAGGCAACAAACTTTTAAATATAAGGCACTGTGCTAAGCACTGAGAATATAAATATATACATTTTCTATACAAATAGAAAAAAGATAACGCCTTTCCTTAAGGAACTTACATTCTAATAAAGGAAAACAACAAATAAAAGGAAACTGAAAATAAGAGTTCTGGGGTGAGACATGAAGATATCCATGGTGGAGACTTTGTTGAGAAAGTCCTGAAGAATTGTGATTGAAAACTGGAGAAGAATAAAGGAATAGTTGACCTGGACTTCCTCCTTAAAATGGATATTTTGGGAATCATACCAAAAGGCATCAAGAGCAGAGTTTTCTTCCAATTTGTGAAGTCTTGGGTGGAGTGAAGGTTTCAAAAGTAAAAATATTTCTAGAATATTAATGTGAAAATCTGGGAAAATCAAAATTGTAACCTAGAGAGGAATGAAACCAACTCTATAATTTTTTTATTTGTTTCCTAAGGAAACTTTTGAGTCATCCTACCTTTTAACTCAACTTCATATTACTATTTTTTTCAGTGATCACAAGAATGTCAACAATGATATAGCTGTACCCTCAAATGGTTCTGTGATCTCATTGATTTGAATGATCTATGTGATAGTATAGTTCACAATGTATCCATTCCTGCCCATTCTTGGCAATGTTTTCCCCTTTCCTTCTATAATCTTGCAGCAAGGAATCTATCCAAAATGCTGGATGCCTTCCTTTACTTCTGTCTCTGCAAGGATGGAACATGCTACCTGTCATCTCTTGTCACCTTTTCCTACTATCATATACTTACATGATAATAAATTCTGCTCCTGTACTTTGAAGTACCTTGGTAATATGCTGTAGCTTGCTCAAACCTGCTATGGGAGTTTTCATTGCCCTCTGTGTGACATTAATTTTTTTCCCAAAGTATATTGTCTTCTCTGTCTCAGATCTACAAAACTATCAATAGAATATTGATAATGAAAAAAATGAACCTTTGTAGCCAGGAGGGTTTTTACAGTTTCTTGAGGACAATTCAGTGCACTCTCTTTTTCTGTAATCCTGGGTCCATATTACTGTACTCTTGTGCTACAAAATCCAGATACACACACTGATAGGCAAGCCCTAAAGGTTTTCCAATTACATGTCATAATCTGTTGTTGTTCAGTCATGTCTAACTCTTCCTAACCCCATGGATATAGTAAACCAGGCTTTCTATCCTCTGCTATCTTTTGAACTCTGTTCAAGTTCATGTTCCTTGTTTCCATGACATACTCTACTCGTTTCATCTTCTGTCATCCCCTTTTCCTTTTGTCTTCAATTTTCCCCAACATCAGGGTCTTTTACAATGAGTCCCATCTTCAGTTTCAGTATCTGATCTAGTGATTAGCCTGAATTAATATCTTTAAGTATTGACTGATTTGATCTCTTTCCATCCATGGGATTCTCAAAAATCTTCTCTAGCACCACAGTTCATAAAAGTAGATTCTGGGGTGCTAAGCTTTGTTTACAGTCCAACTCTCAGTCATACATTGCTACAGGGAAAAAACCCAAACCAAATATATCTTTGATTATATGGACCTTTGTCTGCAAGGTGATGTCTCCATTTTTAAGTATACTGTTGCTGTTTACACTTATCTTTGAGCTCAGGAATGTTAAATCTGACATGAGTTCCATTTCTTCTATTTGCCAGTAAGTGATGGGACCAGTTGGCCAGATCTTAGTTTTTTTTTTTTATGTTAAGCTTCAAACCAACTATCACACTCTCTTCTTTCACCCTCATCAAGAGATTTCTTAATTTCTTTTCACTTTCTGCCATCAGAGTGGTATCATTTGCATATCTGGCAATCCTATTTTTTTTAAATCCATCTAGCTTGAATTTTGCATAATCTAGGCAATAGGAATTCTTCATGCATTTTTTCTTTTCTGGGTGTATGTTGAAACTGAATTCTCTTTCTAGAGACTTTGAAGTATTCCTGGACTGCTGCTAGAATAAAGTTATTCATACACAGGAACATCTGTGTATGAATTTAGGGAATCTTCTTCAACTTGGACTCTGTGCTGGATCTCCTCTGTTATAGTAGCTAACAATTTTAGAGAGCATACATCTTACTGTTTTATGCCTTTCTTGATATTTATGATTAGAGGGTCATTGAACGTAGTTATTTCTGTTGTTATATCTTTCAAGCAATCTTGAATAATTTTAAACTATGGATGGGGAGTACCTTGTTGGAAAGAAAGTTTTAAGATAACATTTTGTTCTACCAATTTGAAAGCTAGTATGTTTATAAGACCATAGATTTAGAGAGGAAAGAAACTTTAGAAATCATCAGGTCCAACATTTTTATTTTATGGCTAAGTAAGTTGAAACCTAGGGTTAAATAACTGTCCAAGGACACAAAGGTAGTAATTGAAAGAGTCAAGATTAAAACGTAGTTTCCTTGGTTCTAAATCCTACTTTGTTTCCATTATACTACACTTTTAATTTTCTTCCAATAATTTGTCATTTCATTAGTCACTGTACACAGCTCTTACATTTAGTGACTTAATAGTTAGTCTTTTAGATGATTTACCTCAGAAGTAGCAAACACAAAGCAACCATTATAGCATCACTTCTCTGTGTTACAGAACCAGATTAAACTTCAACTGGAAATTATTTAATAAAATAAATAAAAATACAGAAGAATAGAGATAATATTAATATGTGGTTTGCTCAATGTTTGGGTTTTAATGACTCAGTAAATAGCTATTGTTTCTGTTTTGATTGGAACCCTGAATGGTTTTCCCCTCCCAGATTGAATTTTTTTTTTTTAAGTAGGCAAACTAGACTTCTCTTTTGCTTCGTTTCTTACCTAACCTTAGATCACTGAATCGGTGTTGTCTCAGACAAACAGATCCAAGAAAGACCTTAGCTTAAAAAGGTCAGTGTCTCTCATTGAATCTGGGATGATCTACAGTTGTCTTGATCTATATCTGGCCACTGAACTCAGATATTTCTGAAGAAAAGAGTGACAGACAAGTTTGGAGGACTTTGTATTTTTATGTGTAAACAAAGAATTAATCACTAGTAGCTTCTTCTGCTCTTAGTCAGATTAGTTCTTGGATAGTGAATAGATAGGGTTCATTACTGGGCCAATGACCAAAGCTGTCCCAGGTAGGAGCTTCCAGAATTCTTGTCCACTAGCATAATCTTGAGCTATGAGCTCTAAAACTTCCTCTAGGAGTAGATTCAACACAACCTTCTCTCCATTTCCCATCAGCTGTTTTTCCTTCATTTTCAAAGACTATGACATCAGTGAGGTGATGCCATGACAAACACCTGACAACACCTTAAGACAGGGAGTGAAGTCATAATCATCCCTATTTTATGGATGAAGTAGCAGAGGTTCAAAGAATGGAAATCACTTGATCAAAGTCACACAACTAGGAAGTATCAGAATGAGGTTGGGAACCATTGTTTCCCAAAGCCTTCTACCTCCAGATCCAGGGCTCTCTATTTTGTTCCCTGCTGTCTTTACAGTTGAAAGAGACCTTAGGAAGCAGCTAGTTTGATCCCTTTATTTTATAGATAAGGAAATTGCAGCCTAGAGAAATGAGCAGATTTGACCAAGGTCGTGCAATGAATCGCTCACAGAAATGGCACTGAGATTTATCTGCAGGTCTTCACAGATGCAAAAAATTTTCTGTGATCATCAGTTGACCTTTCTCTACATATGTATTTCAAATTACAGCCATGCCTCTAACATTTGAACAATGAGATTTCTTTGTCTTTTGGATTTTTATCTTAGGATGTGTAACTTTACCTGGATCTTAACTGTCATCATCTTGGGACTTTTGAATTCAGTTTGTACTGATTATTTCTCATTTTTCTGATTGGAGAGAATATATTTTGTTTTTTAAATCACATCCTACCTTGGTAGAGTTGTGCAGAGAATGATCCTAAGGGGAATATAAATCATCTGGTACAAACCACTCATTGTGCAGATGAGGAAACTGAGACTGAGAGAGTGGAGTGCCCAAGATCACTCAAATACCCTTAGGCAAACTATCACTCCAATAAACCACATGTACCTATTTTGAATTTTTGTTTGTTTTTGTTTTGATTTTTTTGTAGTTGGGGTTGTTTCTAGGTGATTTCTTCTGGTGATTTCTCATGGCCTCTGGCACTACTTCTGCCTTGGCAGTGATTCATGGAGGCAGCTGGTGGGGCGAAGGCCCTTGTGCTTAGAAAATTCCAAGAATCTTGCATATATGTTTAGTTTATTATTCTTGCTACCAGCCCCAAGATTAGAAAATGGATTATAGAAGCATGGAATTTAGATTTTGAGAATTCTAGAAATCATTTAGTCAATCCTTCAGAAGCTAAATAATGTGCTCAAAGTCACATAAACAGTAAGAGGCAAGGTTAAGGGGTAACTAGGTAGATCAGTGGATAGAGCACCCATGTCTGGCATCAGAAAGATTTGAGTTCAAAACTAGACTCAGACACTTACTAGTTGTGTGACCCTGGGCAAGTTATTTAACTATGTTTACCTCAGTTTCTTCACCCAGTTAAATGAACTGGAGAAGGAAATAGTAAACCACTCTAATATTTTTACCAAGAAAATGGGAATCACAATGCTATCACTGAAAAGTGACTAAACAACAACAAAAACAAGAACAGGATTTGAAGCCAGGACTGGTTAGTTCCCCCATCTCTTCATTATCATTCAGCTGTTCAGGTTATTGCCCTTGTTTGACTTCTTTTCTCTCTCAAATCTTTCCTTTATGGTCATTTTAACTTCACATGCTTTGAAAATAAAGGTTAGAAGAGGAGAGAGGAAGGTTCTGAACCTAGAATTCCAGGGAAGACTCTTGCTGCCAATTTCTTCCTTGATAACAGCATTTCAGTCAAACTTTTCTGTTGTATTTACTTTTATTTTCTGTGTCTTTAAGATCATACACTAGGCTTCAATTGTTCTTTTTCTAAACTGATCTGTTAGTTTCTTAAAGCACTAGTGTGGATGGACCTCTGAATACAAAATTTCAAAATGATGTAGAAGGCTGTTCCTTGGAAATACATGAAATGTGTTATATGAAAGGATTCTTTTTCTTTTTTCTGTTTCTTAATTAGTATTTTATTTTTCCAGTTACATGTAAAAACAATTTTAACATTCATTTTTTTTAACACTGTTCTTCCTCCCTCCCTCCTCAACTCCACCCCCCCAGAAGACAAGCAATTTGGTATAGATTATATGTGTGTAGTAATGCAAAGCATTTCCATTATGATCTTGTGAAAGAAAATAGATCCCCCTCAAAACCCTCAAGGAAAAAAGTATGCCTCAATCTGTATTCAGATACCATCAGTTCTTTCTCTGGAAATGGATGGTATTTTTCATCATGAGTCCCTCAGAGTTGTCTTGGATCATTGATTTGTTGAGAATAGCTGACGTTCTTTTAATATTGATGTTACTTTGTACACAGTGTATTTCACTTTGTATCAGCTCATGTAAGTCTTTTCAGGTTTTTCTCAGAGCATCCTGCTCATCATTTCCTTTCTTTTCTTTTTCTTTCTTTCTTTCTTTTTGGCAAGGTAATGAGGTTAAGTGACTTGCCCAAATTCACACAGCTAAGCAATTATTAAGTGTCTGAGGTTGGATTTGAACTCAAGTCCTTTTGACTCCAGGACTCATGCTCTATCCATTGTGTCACCTTGCAGTCCCATATTCCATCATTTATTATAGTAGAATTGTAATTCATTGTAATAACATACTACAATTTGATCAGACATTTCCTAGTTGATAGGCATCCCCTCAATTTCCAGTTCTTTGTCACTAGAAAAGAGCTGCTATAAATATTTTTGTACATATATTGCCATTTCCTTTTTATTTTTTATCTCTTTTGGAATATAGATTTAGTAGTGGTATTATTAGGCCAAAGGGCATGCATGATTTTAAAGCTCTTGGAGTATAGTTCCAAATTGCTCTACAAAATGTTTAAATCAGTTCGTAATTCCATCAACAAATGCATTTATGTCTCATTTTTTCTTACATTCCCTCCCACATGTATCATTGTTCTTTTTTACTTTGTTAACCAATCTAATATGAATGAGGTAGTACCTCGGAATTATTTTAATTTGCATTTTTTCCAATCAATAGTAAGTTAGAGCACTTTTTCATATGATTATAGATAGCTTTAGTTACTTCATCTGAGAACTTATCTTTTGATCATTTATTAATTGGGAAATGGCTCCTATTTTTTATAAATTTGACTCAGTTCTTTAATATGTTTGAGAAATGGGAAATGAGGCTTTATAAAAGAAACTTGCTCCAAAAAATTTTTATGCTTATTATTGCTAATTCTATTTTCCTTCATCCTATTTCTCCCCATCTATTCTATTCTATCTCTTTCTCCTTTCACCCTGTTTCTACTCAAAAGTGTTTTGTTTCTGATTACCCCTGCCCCAATCTGCCCTCCTTTTGCTTTTTTATCACCTTCCCATTCCCTTCCCCTCCTACTTTCTTGTAGGATAAAATAGATTTCTATACTCAACTGAATATGTATATTACTCCCTCCTTGAGTCAATTTTGAAGAGAACAAAATTCATTTATTTTCCTTCTCCTCCTTCTTCCTCTCCACTGTAAAAACTTCTTGACTATTATATATAAGGTAATTTACTCCTTCTATATCTCCCTTTCCCTTTCTCTAGCAAATTACTCTCTCACCCTTTAATTCTGTTTTTTTAAAAATATCATCCCATCATATACAACTCATACCTGTGTCCTTTGACTATATATACTCCTAACTACCCTAATCAAGAGAAAGTTCTTATGAATTACAACTATCATCTTCTCATATAGCAGTGTAAACAGTTTAGTCTCATTAAGTTCCTTATGATTTCCCTTTTTTGCTTCTCTTGAGTTTTGTAGTTGAAGATCAAATTTTCTGTTCAACTCTGGTATTTTCATCAGCAAAGTTTGAAAGTTTCATATTTCTTTGAATGGTGACTTTCCCCCCCAAAAGATTATATTTATTTTTGTTGGGTAGTTAATGCTTTGCTGTAATACAGGCTTTTTTGCCTTCTGGAATCTCATATTCCAAACTATATGATCCTGTAATGAAGAAGCTGTTAAATTTTGGTTTATCCTGACCATGACTCCATGATACTTGGATTGTTTCTTGCTGGTTGCTTGCAATATTTTCACCTTGGCTTGGGAGCTTTGAAATTTGACTATAATTATTTTTGGGAGTATTCATTTTAGAATCTTTTCTAGAAGGTTATTGATTACCTTTTTCATTTTCTATTTTACCCTCTGGTTCTAGACTATCAGAGCAGTTTTCCTTGTCTAGGCATTTTTTTAAAAATCAGGATTCAAGAGTCCCATAATTTTAAAATTATCTCTCCTGGATATATTTTTCAGGATAGTTATTTTTCCAATGATATATTTCATGTTATCTTCTATTTTTTCATTCTTTTAGTTTTATTTATTTATTTATTCATTCATTCATTTATTAATTTATTTGATTTTTGCAAGTTAAGAGACTTGCCCAAGGTCACAGTTGGGTAATTATTAAATGTTTGAGGCTGGATTTGAATTTGAGTCCTCCTGGCTCCAGGGCCAGTGCTCTATCCTCTGTGCCACCTAGCTGCCCCCCCCATGTATTTTTTTTTAATTTCTCATGAAGTCATTAGCTTACATTTGCTCAAATCAAGTTTTTAAGGAATTATTTCTTCAGTGAGCTTTTGTACCTCCTTTTCCGTCTGACCAATTCAACTTTTTTAAAGAGATTTTTGTCTCTTTTCATTCAATTTTGCTTTTAATGGTTATTAATTTTAATTCATGGTCTTCTTTAAAAATAAAATTAAAGGGTGAGAGAGGAATTTTCTAGAAGAAAGGGAAAGGGAGATGTAGAAGGAGTAAATTACCTTACATACAATAGTCAAAAAAAGCTTTTACAGTGGAGGGAAAGAGGGAGGGGGTGAAGGAGAACAAGTGAATTTTGCTCTCTTTTCCTCATTGACTGTAAATCTTTTAACATTTAACCCAGTTTTTTTTAGTTTTTTTTTTTTTTTTTTTTGCAAGGCAAATGGGGTTAAGTAGCTTGCCCAAGCTAGGTAATTATTAAATGTCTGAGGTGGAATTTGAACTCAGGTACTCCTGACTCTAGGGTCGGTGCTCTATCCACTGTACCACCTAGCTGCCCCTCAGTCTGTTTTTTAAGGTATTATTTTCTTCATTATTTGTCTCTCCTTTACTAAAACTGTTGACTCATTTTTCATGATTTTCTTGCACCACTCTCATTTCTCTTCCCAATCCCTCAATTCTCTTCCCAAGTAAGTACCTCTCTTACTTGATTTTCAAAATCCTTTTTGAATTCTTTTATGTCCTGAGACCCTTTTATCTTCTTTTGGAATCTTTGGATATAGGAACTTTGACTTTTTATCATCTTCTGAGTGTGTATTTTCATCTTCCAGGTCATTGCTTCCAGGATGGAGGGTGTACTGTTCCCAAGCTACAGGGACTTTATACCACTGTTTTCAGAGATATGTCTGAGAAACCATAAGTTTTCAGTTCTTCCAAGGTGGTATGATCTAAGGAGGGGTGTGTTTACAGCTTTCCTTCCCTATACTCTTGTCTGTGAGTGACCATAAGCACTCTTTCTTTTGCCTTGGAACTGTGAGAAGGGTCCCTTTTCCATATTGGTATACTAGTGCTCCTTCTCTTGGGACTGACATCAAGGAATGAATCATGAATCTGAGTAGGGGACAAACAATAGACCACTGTACTGGTAAAGAGACCTACTTTTGAACAGTTGTTTGACCATCTTATAGCCTGTGGGTTGAAAATGTTGGTAATAACTGCTCACTCTGGTGATTCAGTGGCTTCCAAGGCCCCCTCCTGGTTTGCTGAGACTGTGACTGTGCTGGCCTGCCCTGGACTGTGCTCCTCTCTCACCCTGGTGTGACTGACCTTTCCTTACCTAAGATGTCTTGGGCTGGAACATTGCTTTTCTCTCCATCTTTTTTGTGGCATCTGCTGTTCTATAAGGTGTTTAGAGTTATTTAAAGGGATTTGGAGGGATTTGGAGAAGAGCTCAGGAGAGACCTGCCTTTACTTTGCCATCTTTGTTTCTTTTCACTAAAATGTTCAATAAAATCCCACATCTCATGTCTGAAATTTCAGGACTCTCTACTATTTGACTTCAGTCTATTCTCTCTAGCAATTTGGTTTCAAAAACTGAAGTGACTTATCCAGAGGCAAGCTGTGTGGTGCTATGGAAAGTACATGAATTGAGAATCAGATGATGTGTATCTGAATCCTAGTTCTGACACTTGCTACTCAGTATGTCCTTGGACAAGTCACTCAACTTTTCTGGGCCCCTGGATTAGATTAAAGCCATAACCAAGAGGAGAAGAACTGGACTTTGCTCCAGACCCTCATTTTGGATTTTTTTTTGTTAAAGATACTGGAGATGTTTGCTATTTCCTTCTCTAGTTCATTTCACAAGTAAGGAAACAAGTCTGATTTGAACTCAGAAAGAGAGGTCTTCCTGATTCCAGATCTAGTACTCTATCTTTTGTTACCTAAGCCTCCTGGTAGTAGGTACAAAGGTGCAAAGGCAGATATCTCCCAAAGTGCTTCCTTCCCCTTTAGCAGCCTAGAATCTTTGCCTGAAGTATAAAATAATCTTTCTTCTCTTCTTCCTGTCCCTTACGTCTTACATAACCACACCTCATGAGAGACTCTTTTCCTCTTGTTCCTCTTCTCTTTAACTTGCCCTGTAGAAATTACAAATCATGGTTCTGAATTAGATGGTTTCTAAGATCTCCTAGGCTCTCAATGTTATGATCAATCCTTAGTCTTACAGTCACCAAATAGTAAAAACCACACTGCACAAGGAGCTCATTGTCCTATTCCTGGTGCAATGATTTTTTTTAGAGAAATTCTTTTTATTTATTTTTTTACTTTAATTTTATTTATTTAAGGCAATGGGGTTAAGTGACTTACCCAAAGTCACACAGCCAGGCAATTATTAACTGTCTGAGGTTGGATTTGAACTCAGGTACTCCTGACTCCAGGGTCTGTGCTCTATCCACTGCACCACTTAGCCGCCCCCTACAATGATCTTTTTTTAGGCACCTCTCCCTTGCTGCTTTTTGATCTTAAGGCTATGGAGGACAGAGAGCTAAGCCAAGAGTTGGATGCTTCTTTCCAGACCTCTTGATTGATTGTTAAGAACTGAGCACTTTTAAAACATTATATAAAAGCAAAGAAACTCCCCCCCCTTCCTCTCCCACCCCCTTCCTCTCCCATGCCCAGTGAGTTTACAATTGATTTAAGTGGCTCTTGTTTAAAATGGAAATCAATAAAACCAGAATAGGCCGTGTATACTCACATCCAGGCAACTTGGTTGCACTTTATCTGGAAATATGCTTCCTGGATATTTGACATTTGGGGCATCAATCAGAAGAGAGAAACCCAGGGCCATGTCTTCAAAACTGCACTTATAATTTTTCTGACATTCTATGAGGTTTAGTTTATTCATCATCTGTCAAAAGGAAGGCAGAAGGGAAGTAGTAAAATGTTTGTCCTTCAGAACAAATAGCAAAGAAGACAGAAAAAGTGACCTCAAAAGCAATCCCCTCTCCTTTTTTTTTTTTTGAATGGGTCTCTGAGCCAGCAAAGGAGATCCTTTTATATAGTTTTTGTAAAGTTTTTTAAAGTTTCCTTCTTAAATCCTTTCAGATGGGAGCAAAATGATGACTTTTCATAAAATCACAGGATTTTGAGCTGGCAGGCACCTTAGGGAATCATCTTAGGTTGGGATGAACAGTTGTTTTATGGCAGAGAAACCTAGACCTTGAACCTCAGGAGGGACTAAAAATTATGGCCATTATTTGTGTAATTCAGGCAATAATCTTCACATTCATCCAGGGGACAGAAACGAAAGTGTGAAGATTTTAGAAACTTTTAGATTTTTCTCAGTGATTGCCTTGATCCTCTGCTACCCTTTGCCTGAATAGATACAGGTGGCTGTGGCTTAAGTTTTTTCTTGGTTCTAACCTCCTAAGAGTCTGTTTTCTAGACCCTTCTTCCCTGGTGTAGCTAGAGGAAGAGTCTCCTATTAGCCAAGGAGCCAGGAGATTGAAGACCTGTGTTATCATTAGAGAAGGAACTGAGAGAGCAACTGGGTCCCTCAGCTCTGTAGATCCAGTGTCTTAAGGAAAATTCCTGGTGTTGCTGAAGTGCTTTTGAGAAAGAGAGAGAATCCCCAAAGCTCTGAGTTGAATGATCCTCAAAGGCTATCTCATGCAAACTGATCTGGAATTCTCTCTAAGCTATACTAACTAGTCTTCATCCAGTTTCTACTCTGAAGACCTCTAGGGAAACCTGTCTTCTCAAGTAGCTTACTCCATTTTTGGAAAGTTCCAGGTGGTGGGAATCACATTAATAAAAATAATATTTATATAATGCTTTAAGAATTGGTGAAAAACCCTGACATCCATTTTCTTATTTGATATTCACCCGGTGCAGATCACCTGTTTTTTGTCTAGCAAAATGGGAATGATTGAAAAATCTAAAATCTCATTAAATGATAACTTACATGGGAGTGCTGCCTAAATGGAATAATCTAAAGCCTCTTAACCTTAACCTCTAGTTAATAAGCAAATATTTATTAAGTTCCTGCTATGTGTCAGACACTTTGCTTAATCCAGGGGATATAAAGAAAGGAAAAAGACAGTCCCTATCCTCAAGGAGCTTACAGTCTAATGGGAGAGACAATATGTAAACTATTGTGTACAAACAAGATTACTCAAGATAAATTAGAGATCACAGTAGAGGGGAGGTTTTTGTTACTGTTCTTTTATTCTCAAAGAGTACCTCAATGAGGGAAAATACTAGCATTAAGGGGAGCTGAATTGTGGGGGAAAGAGTTAGATGGGCTTTGAACAATGGCAAGTGGGTCTTCAGAATCACGGAGTGGGCATAATCACAGATGGGCATAATGGGGTAAAAAGTAAATGAGTTCAAGTACTTATTTTTGTTCACAGGGATTCCTACTTTGGTAGAATTGTTCCTGAGCATCAGGAAGTCATGTATATCTGGGGAATAATGATGGGAGCCCAATGGGGTGGGAAAAGGCAAGTTTGAGGAGCTATAGGTGGCTGCTCCTGGAACCTGCCTGGAGCTTGTTAAGGCAGGGTCCCTATCTCTGCTTGCCTAGAATGTGATGGAAGGACCAAAACAATATTGACATAAAAAGGATCATTAATTTATATCTTATGTAAGTCAGGGAATATAGATTTACACCTGGAAAGAATCTCAGATGTCATCCCCCCCCCCAGCTCCCTTATTTTTCAGATTGAGGAAACTAAGGGACATGAAGAAATGATTCAACTTTAAATCTCCTTTTGCCCCCTCTCTCAATCCCTCTTTTCTCTAATTTATCCCAGAGCTTGAAGTTTTGCCATTGAATTAAATGGGTGTTTTGAAGATTTTAAGTAGATAGAATTTGTTTTCCCCCTTTAATTCCTGAGAAAATAGAACCTAGAAATCATGTCAATAAATAAATGAAATAAAATAAAAATAAATAAACAATAATAGACAATAAATAAATAAAATAAAAACGAAACATGCCTGATGTTAGATAGATTTTCCTTTTCATTATCCATTTCTTCCTATAATCTCTTTAGGAGCCTTCATTTCCCCCCTCTAAATCAAGCTCATACACTAAACTTTTATAAACTGCCTATGTAAGTGGTTGGCTGAGTTGGAGGCTTCAGGTAGCAGTAGAGGTTCACATCTGAGACAGATAGGTGGGTTCACAGAATACACTGGACCAGGTTTCTTAGCTAGAGGTTTAAGAGAATAATAATTTTTCATCAGCAGTTAATTTCAGAAAACAAAAATTTACTAGCATCAAGCTGTCGTAGTCAAACTGAGATCAACAGAACTTTTAGTTAACTCCACATTATTCTCCCTGTGAGACTGGTATTGGTTTTCAGGCCTCAGGTGTCCTGCCTAGGGAGGAAGACAGGCATAGGAATCTCCTAATAAGTAGAGTATAATGTGAAATGTCTCTTACTGGGCCTCCTTCCATATCACTACAAGGGTGGAATTCAATGCTTCTCATCAGGGCTAGTCCTCACTAATTCTCTCTGTCTTAGCTTGATACCTCTTCTACTCCTACCCACCATTTCATATCCTAATCCCATAAACTTTGATCTCAACTTAATTATTTTAGTTAGAAAAATAACAAAATAGCTAATTTTCACTGAGGTATTAGTTGATAGTTTAAAAAAATTTCCCCTTTTCTTGGCTTTCCTGAAACATTCATCATATGTGCCCCACAATTTAGCAATTAAGACCTTGGTTATTCAATACCTGGTCTTGCCTTATTCTCTAATTTTCATGTGGATTGGTTTTATTTACCCAAATATAAAAGTGTATTTGTGTTTTGGAATGAGTGATGGACCCAGGTTCAAATCCTGGATCTCAGAATTTTTATTTAAAAATCCCCCCCCATCCACCCCTCCCCCAGGTTTTAAAGGACTTTACCTACATGACTTGACTGGATCTTCATTCCAATCCTGTGATGCAGGTAATCTGGGTATCTGAGTCTGCATCTCTTCTTGGATATAGCTCCTCTGGGAATTGCTAGACCTCTTCACTGCTATTTTCTTTTAGACCTACTGTAGCTCTCTGTTGTACAAATCAATGAATCAATCAACAAGCATCTGTTAAGTACTTACAATTGCCAGCTGCTGTGATATATGATTTAATGGTTGTATGTTTCTAATTTTTCCCCTCTTCTTCCTATTCTATTGAGAGGTCTCTAGATAAATTTATTTTTATGTTGTCTCTTAGATCCACTGCATCTTTGGAACAAGAACTCAGAATAATGTTTTTAAATGCATTTAATAATATTCACTGGATTGCAAAGAAATTCAATTACATTGAAAAATCTTATCAGAAATTTTTTAAAAAGTTCATCTCAGATTCTAAGTTAAGAATACAAATTTATGGTGAGGTTTCATGGTGAAATAGAATCAGCATAAATGAGGAATAGACCTGAGTCATACAGCTATATGGGGCAACTAAGTGATGTAGCAGATAGAGTACCAGGCTTGGAGTCAGGAAGATTTGAGTTCAAATCTGATCTCATACACTTACTAACGGTGTGATCCTGGGCAAATCAATTAATCCCATTTGTCTCAGTTTCTTCATCTATAAAATGAGAAAGAAATAGCAAACTATTTCAGTATCTTTGCCAAGAAAATCCGAAATATGGTCATGGAGAGTTGGTTATGACTGAAACCACTGAACAATAGTAATGACATCCAGCTATTTAGTACCCAGCACTTGGGTAAAGCAAAAAACAGAACCCAGTCTTAGAACACCAAAGTCTTCATATTTTCCAATCTTCTCTAGGTATATGGTTATGATTATATGTACACTGTTTTGCTTATGGAAAATCCCCAAAGGATTCATGTTTTCCCTTCTTTTCTCCCTCCCCAGCAACCCCTATGTACCTTAGCTCCACTGAAATAGAGATCATTTCTGTTATCTCTTAAAAGGGTGAAGACCTCTTACCAAATATTTCTTCTGCATTCATTACTGACAATACCAAAGGTTAGATGCTAACAGATTTTACATTTTTTCAAAGGGAATAAAGTATCAACAATGAAATAGCAGTAAGCATTGGGTAAGAGAATGATTTCTTTGGATGAGAAACTAATTGCTTGTGCTATGGAGACCTAATCAGTTTTTTTCTTAACCTGAAGAGGGGAGAGAGAGAGAGACAGAGAGAGAGAGAGGGAGAGAGAGAGAGAGAGAGAGAGAGAGAGAGAGAGAGAGAGAGAGAGAGACAGAGAGAGAGAGAGAGAGAGAGAGAGAGACAGAGAGAGACAGAGAGACAGAGAGACAGAGAGACACAAACAGACACAGACAAAGACAGAGATAGAGGCAGAGACAGAGAGACACATCCCAAATTAGGGGCAGAGAGAGAAACAGATACAGAGGTAGAGGTAAGGACAGACAGGGAGAGAGGGAGAGAGAGAGAGAGAGAGAGAGAGAGAGAGAGAGAGAGAGAGAGAGCATGAGAGAATGATGGTGGCTCTGTGGATAGAGGACTTGGTCTGGAATCAAGGAGACCTCTCTTCCCAAGTTTAAACCTGGTCTTCTCAAACTTCTTCCTAGCTTTGCAAGTCATTTAACCTTGTTTATCTCAGTTTCTTCATCTGTAAAATAAGCTGGAAAAGGAAAAGAAAGATAAAAGATAGTTCCTGCCTTCAAGGAGCTTAGAATCTAATTGGGGATGTAGCATGCAAATAATTACTATAAATAACTTAGATAGTTTTGGAATACCTCACAGTGCTAGGCATTATGGGCATGATACAAACTGGAATTTGAATCCTATGACTATAGCTAGTCTCTTCATATAAACCTGGGCTTCCATTATTTGTTTAATCTTGCTCTTATAGAGACTACATGGTGGAGCAGAAAGAATGTTGGAGCTGGAATTCTTTAAGGAATATTTATTCCAAATCCTTGTTCTACCTGTGCAATGTTAGGCAAATCACTCACCCTCTGAGCCTATGGTTAGTCCTCTGCAAAAGGAGGAGGTTGGACTGGATTGAGTCCAAGTTTCCTTCCATCTCTAAATCTGTGATTATTGCTATTTAGCAAAATCTGTAACTGTTAATTGGAAATATCAGGGCAATAGACCTTCAGATTAGTGAGTCCTTGATGTCCTTTGTTCATAAGAATTCTTCATTCTTGAAATGTTTTCAAAGGGAGTTTTTCTATAAAAAGCTTTTTAAAAATAGATTAGGGAAGTTGACCAAGGGACTTCTCCCTGTCAATTTAATGAGCATATCTTTCCATCAAGGATAAGGAAGTATATATTGGTGCTTTGTTTAAAAAATAAGACAAAGAGAATTCCTGATAGGCTTCTGTTGCCTGGGGTTACCCCAGGATGATTTGGTTGGTTAGGACTCTTGGGAAGATGGACTCCTGTGGGTGGAGCCACCCCTGGGTACTGCTTAAAAGGTGAGCAAATTTAATCTCTCAGTCCCTTGCTCTTTCCTTAGTCAAGGGAATAGCTCAGAATATGGCAGAATAGAACTTGTTCTGGTAGGGGGAGATCAATGTAAGTGCAGGTTTTCATGTTCCTCAAAATTCATGAAGATGGTCTTAGTCAAAGTCATTTGGCATCTGCCTCCATTTTCTCACCTGAATATGGAAATTATTATGGTACCTACTTCCCAGGGTTGTTGTGATGAAAAATGTGATATTATTTATAAAGTGCTTTCTGAAACTTAGTTAATTATTATTATTTATTTAATCCTCCTCCTCCCCAAACATGTTATTGGTACAGAAGCACAAGGTTATCATATAGAATCACTCACTGCTTTCTTACCTATTTAGTTTTATTTTTTATTTGTAAGTTTTAAGACAAATTTGCCCAAGGTCACATTGTTGGTAAGTATCAATTATCTAAGGATGAATTTGAACACAGGTTCTCCTGATTCCAGCACTATGCTTTTTCTACTGCTCCACCTTGCTGGCTCCCCCTTCCCCAACCCCAACCAGTTTTTGAGGAGGGAGATGGTAGTGGACTTTTCCAGCTCAAGAAACAACAGTAGCTTCTGGGCATGGTAGAGTGCTAAGAGTTTCTGTAGGAGAAAATAGAGAGGTGGACAAGTGTTTGTCCAGATGGTGGAAGAAAAAAGTTCATGGGCAATGTCTTTGAACTCCACCTTCCTGTATAAAGGGGATTTTTATATTCTAGGCAGTGTGATCTCAGAGTTAGCCTTTTATCCAAGAAAGGAGATATTTTAGGCAGCATTTTGGCAGCAAATGTGTTTTACAAATAGCTCCAAGTTCAAGAGTTAGGTGATTTGGTCCTTTAGAGAAGAGGGCAGTTCCTGTGTATCATGTCTCTTAGAGAAAACAAAATTACTCACATTTTTCCTATAGTTGGAGGAGTAAGAGTTAAGTGTAGGGGAATGAAGAATCTGGCTTTTGCTATTACTATAAATGATTTGGACAGAGAAAGTCCCATGGGAGGAAAATTGTATATTTAGCAATTCTAAAGTGTCTTTTTAGGGGGTTGCCCAAACCATAAAGAACATTATGAATCTGGGCAGAATTGTGAGGGACACTGAGAAAGCAAGAAATTCATTAGGATGTGGAAAGTGTTGCCCTCTTGTCAATCCTAAATTCAGGTCCTTTCAAAATCTACTTTAGTGATGAGATTTCTTTTTAGGGTTTTTTTTTTTTTTTTTTTTTTTGCAAGGCAAATGGGCTTAAGTGGCTTGCCCAAGGCCACACAGCTAGGTAATTATTAAGTGTCTGAGACTGGATTTAAACCCAGGTACTCCTGACTCCAGGGCCGGTGCTTTATCCACTATGCCACCTAGTGGGCCCCATCTTTGTCCATTTATGCATAACTTTGTGTAAACATTTTCCAGCTTTTATCTGAAGGTTCTCTGTAGCCTTAGCTGTTTGATTTACAATTTAAGAATTCTCTCCTTCAGAGATGATGTTTTTGTGGAGTCTGGCAACAAGTATAGAGCTGGCTACTGCCTAGATAGTGGAAAGAGCCTGGAATTCAGAGTTAGGAGTCAGGGATTAAAATGCTGGCTCTGGCAATTACTAACTGTATGTGTATCTCTTTATTTCACTAAACTCAGCATGGTACCAGAGTCTGCCATGTCTAGAGATAGTCACTGGGGCAGTAGGAAAGAACACTGGTTCGGAGATCAGACGTCCTAGATTTGAATCTCACCTTAGTCTGTATGACTTTTGGAAAATTACTTAATCTCTCTGGGCTTCAGCTGTTTTTCTTCAAAACAAGATGGTTGGATTCCCTGATCTCAAAATTCCCTTGAAACTTGTGGTCCTTTAGATAAGTGCTTTGCAATCTTGAAGGTAGTATATAAATGTGAATAACTGGGATCATTTGGAGAGGCTAGTCTTCACAGTCTAGCCCCCTAACTCCCCCAGGCTGTAGAAATACAAAGATTAAATGTCCTCCTGGTCTATTGGGGGATTGGTCACATATTTGGTGCAAAATATACCATAGTGGGCAAAGCCTGGGATTTACATCATAATTCAAATCCTGATTCTCAATTATTAGTTAACTAGCAAGTCACCTCATCATGCTGGGCTCTGGTTCTTTATCTATAAAATGGAGATGATAGTGCATAACCTACCTATAGCATTGTTATACTATGGAGAAAAAAGGTTTGTCAGTCTTATAGAACTACAGAAATGTGAGCCAGTATTCCTTAAATTATAATTTTTCCTTTTGGAACTACATAGGTATTAGCAAAACCAACAGTTTTTGTGTTACATTAAGGAGAGAACAGACAGTTGAGTGCACAGTGAATAGAATGCTAGGCCTGGAAGACTCCTCTTCCTGAGTTCATATCTGGCCTCAGACACTATCTGTGACCCTGGGCAAGTCATTTATCCCCATTTGCTTCAGTTTCCTCATCTACAAAATAAACTGGAGAAGGAAATGGCAAATCATTCCAGTATTTTTGCCAAGAAAATTCCAAATGTGGTCATGAAGAATTAGATCAGACAAAAATGACTGAACAACTAGGAGCTTTGGGAGTAGCAACGTCTTGCAGATCACTGACTCTGCTTCCAGGCTAGCCCTCACAGACATCATCTGGGGAGATGACTCTCTTCCCATCAACTGTAAAACAACTGCTGTACACAGGACAGGCAAGTTATCCTGGCTGAAACTGTAAGGAAGTCTGAGGGACAGAAAAGAGTCAGTGTATGGGTATGTCAAACTACTATCACCACCTTAATTATCATCTTGTTTCTGATCCTGATGGAGATAGTCCTGGACTCAAGGACCTTGGAAATAGCAGTACTTCCAAATACTCCCTTTATTTTTCATCCATTCCCAGTTCACAAAGATACCCTGGTTTGTTGGAGTGGATACCTCCTTTCACTCTTCTCCAAATTTAGCCTTATCTGCCTTCCAGGAATCTTCTAGTACAGAATCTTTTTAACCTGAGGACAGAGAACTTGTTAAAAATTATTTTTAATAATTACATTCCAATATGATTGATTTCCTTTGCAATCTTCTACATTTTATTTTACATATTGAAAAATATTGTTCTATGAAGGGGTCCTCAGGCTTCACCAGACTGTCAAAGAGGTCTATGACAGAAAGAAATCACTGTGTAAGTGAAAGGGATTGGTTAATGTGCTCAGAGGACTCTTCCATATCTCAGTAATGAACCTTGTTCTAGTCAGAAGTGAGACCTGTGTTCTTGTCCCATAAGCCTTAAGAGGGAAGAATAACTTGTCCCTTTGTCCAGTGAGAAGTTTGGAATCAGTCATCTCTGAGGATCTTTCTAGTTCCCAAATACCTCTCTTTCCGATTTGTTGTGACCCAGTACAAAGGTGAATCTCCTGGACAGTTAGGTGGCTCTTTCTTGGCATCAGTTCACATTTCCTGTTCCCCTCTTTTCACATCATTATGAATTACTATGAGGCTTTCATTAGAAGAGATAAGTTCTTGCCTGGCCTCATATCCCAGTGCAATTGGAGAAAGGCAGAGCACCATGACCTACCTGCTTATTCGATGAAAGATGTGGCGGAATGATAGATATTAGACAAAGTACAACACCATTAACTCACACTGAGGCCCGGCAGTGAGCATGATGTATAAGAGGGATGTGCGGAGGTAAACTGTGGGGGAATGAGAAATGCATGTGTGGTGAAATTGTATGAATAATCTAAACAACAGCAAAAACATTAGAACTCCATTATGTCCTTAAGTGATTTAAGCTCCCAGAGTGCTGGGAAATGGTGTGAAGCTGAGGCTGTAGTGACTAATTAGCAGGGGAGGTTTAGCCCCCATTATTATCATAGTCAGAATGAATATATGTGACTCTGCATCTGCATAGTATATGACTTAAAACAGGCTTTTCGTTTGGGGCTGAGACTTGTTCCTAGCCTTATTTCAGGACCCCAAAAATCCTCTTGAGAGTTGAGAAGTGAGTTAAGAGAATTCCCTTCTCATTCTCTTATTATATATATAATATATACATATATATGTATATATATATCCCTTGAAAGGATATATATATATATATATATATATATATATATATATATATATAATCCTGGTCTATATACATATCTCTTTAAATTCAAAAATGTCCTTCTTTCTTTGTGATTCTTAAGTGGTCTTGAGAGAGAGGTAAATGATTTAGTTGAAATTTTACAGATCGGGAAACCAAGGCATAGAAGTAAAGTCATTTGAAGAAAAGACATGCTAAGATGGTAGTGGCAGAAAGACATTAAGCTTTTTTTGAGTCAGAAGATCTGACTCTGCTACTTATTAATATGCTCTTGGGTAAGTCATTTAATATCTCTGACCTTCAATTTCTTTAAATGAAAAGTGAAAGAGCTTGAATTATATGCTCTCTAAAGTTTTTCTTATCTCTCTCTCTCTCTTTTTTAAGTTTTGCAAGGCAATGGGGGTTAAGTGGCTTGCCCAAGGCCACACAGTTAGGTAATTATTAAATATCTGAGACCAGATTTGAACTCAGGTACTCCTGACTCCAGGACTAGTGCTCTATCCACTGCACCACCTAGCCACCCCTTATATCTCAAAACTATGAATAAACCTTTTAAAGGTTTTTTTCTATTACATTTTGGATGTTTTCTCTAATTTCAATGCAATATGGCAATGACATTGTATTTCCAAAGGCTAAACTGGTAGAGGATAAGTTCTAACACCTCCTTCCAGGCTTGGAAGACTTGGAGTATGGTCTCAGTGATTGGTTGTGTGTCATCCAAGTATTTAGCAAAGTTGGGAGAGGCTCATTCTCAAAGTTTTATCCATGAGGAGTTGCTTTTCTTTTATCCACCTCAAACAATGAAAACTTCCTACTAAGACAAAGGTGGAATACCAACCCAAGTAAAATAAAGATGCTTGAAGTGAGTAGTAGTAGTAGTAGTAGTAATAATAATAATAATAATAATAATAATAATAATAACTAACATTTATATGGCAATTACTATTGCTGGAGACTGAGGCAAGTAGAAGTTAAGTGATTTGTCCTGGGTCAGACAGCTAGTAATTGTCTTGGGCCAAATTTGAACTCTTCCTGATACTAGATCTGATCTACTGATTCACCAAGCTGTCTCTTAAAAGTTAAAAAAAATGAAGTGGTAAAAAAGGATTCTTTTTTATGTATTGTTCTGATGAGATCATTTACTATTGTGTTCTTGATAAAATACAATATTTTTGGATTGTTACCAAAGACTTTCACTTCCTCTTTTCCATCTACCTTCCCAGCCTAATTTCACATTACCCTTCATTTATTCTATATCCAAGTGAAAATGGATTGCTTATTGATTCCCAGATGACACAACTGCCTGTTGATTGTTTTTCTTTTTTTCCCCACGTACATTGGAGCAGACTGATCTGCATGACCAGGATGCATTATTTCCTCATCTTTAACAGTTAAAATCTTTCTCTTCCTTTAAGGCTTTGCTCAGTTGACTTCTTTTATGTAAGGCCTTCCCTAAACATCTCAGGAGAAAAAGTTATTACTCTTCTCAGGTTTCCTTAGACCACTTAACCTAACTTTCTTTTCTCTTCCTTTCTCAAGCCTTATGGTATGCATATTTCACATTCCTTCCATTAGAAGGTAAGCTTTGGGGTAGCTAGGTGACACAATGGATAGAACACTAACCCTGGAGTCAGGAGGACCTTAGTAATAATTACCTAGCTGTGTGACCTTGGGCAAGTCACTTAACCCCATTGCCTTGCAAAAACCAAAAAAAAAAAGAAGGTAAGGTTTTTGAAATCAAGAACCATGTAATTTTAAAAAATTATTCCCATTCCTGGTACCCAGTGGAAAACTGGAACGGAAGGACCTGGATTCAAGTGTTGACTATCTCAATGACCTTGGACAAGTTGCTTAAGCTCCCCCTTGACAGATGGACTTGATGGCCTCTGAGGTCCCTTCTGGCTTCTGAGCTCTGAGGCCACTGTTATTGAGTGCTATGAGTAATGAGGGAAGGCTCTGTGGAGGAATTGACTTAAAAGTGGACTTTGGAGAATGGCTAGGATTTGAGTAAATAGATTAGACTAGAGAAGGCTCACATAAAGTGTTTGCCAGAGTACTGGGCACCTCATTCCACCTGAGAGAATCCCAAAGGTTTCCCACCACAGGGAAATATAGAAGTCAGCTCATATCCCTCTTCCATGGTTCACTGCCCTTTAACAAATCAAACTTCTTAGGAATGTCAGTGGCAGCTCATTACCAGTGGTGTATTAATGAGTAACTCAAGAATGCAAATTACAGTTGGAGAAAGCAGCTACTGCTCTTGAGTAAAAAAAAAAGTCAACCCATAGCAGATGTCATTGGCAAAAGCTCAAATCTCTTTCACAGATGTCATCTCCCTGCAAGAGGTCTGGAAGGATAAAAATGTTATGAATTTTATTACTGTAATAATAGCAGAACAATAAGAGAGAAAAAAAGAACTACTTGGTGAAGATATTTTGCAACCAGAAATAATTATGTAGAGGTCGATAGGATCTTATCAGCCTGAGCAGTTTCTGTTCAAAGTCAAATGGCAGAGCTTGCTGAGTGAGAGTAAAAAATAAAATCAATTATTAAAGCAACCCTTGCTTCGTTTGTAAATTGCACAAGGGACCCTATTCTTTGTGGTGGGAAAGACTGAGATGAGAGGTTGGTGTAAACAAAAATCAGGAAACACTGCAGTCATTTGACACTTGTCACATTATGGCTGAGGCTCAATTGTGCAATGATCAAAGGAATATTGAAATGGGAACCAAAAATAGATGTCTCCCCAAAGACAGAGCAGTTGCCAAACCATATTGGTGTTATGGATCCTTTTTGACATCTGACTCAATCTTGGAAACTCATTTACTGTTTCAGCCCCTTTCCTTCACATTCCATCATCATTTCCTAATCCCACCTTGGCCTCTTAAAAGAAGGGCTCTTAAAACACATCAAATCCAACCTTTTCAATTCTAAGATGGGAAAACTGAGGACCAGAGAAGTTAAGTGATTTTTCTCAGGATTGAGAAGCATGTAAATGACTGAAGTAGGATTCAAACCTCAAATCTTCCTGATTCCAATTGCAGTGCTCTCTTCCCACTAGTTTATAAAGTACTGCATTCATAACACTTGCAATATGAGGATGAAGATACAGCAAATCTCTACTCCTTTCTCTTGCTCCTACTTTCTTTTGTTTTGCTCTTTCATGCTCAGCCTTGATCCCATATTATTCTTCTGTTGTCTAAAATAATGTGTCTATTCCTGAAGTCATCCCCAAACCTGGTTTTAGTTGTACTTTGGCAGTGGTTAGTATCCTTCAAAAACTGTGAGATATATAGTTTATCATATGATAGCCTTTAATGTATTTAAAGATAGCTATGTCTACTAAGCACTTGATGAAACTTAAGGTAGAACCTCTTCTCCATGGTATTTGCATATTGCTAGAGGACAGAAATCTTTAGCCAAAAGAATGACTCTCTAACGTAAGAGTTTTAGGCAACTCAGTTATATTTGGGTCAAACCAAACAGCCAAATTAAAAGAGGGAGGAAAGATAGTGGGAGAGAATCTTTCTTGCTTTTGAAGGTGGGTATATGTTATGAATCTTGGAAGTAGAAGGAGCTTCCTATAGTAGTTCCTTCACTTCAGGAACTTCTATGAGAAAAGAACTAGTTTCCAATTGAGCCTATTTTACTCTTTAACAATTGGGAAGTTTCCCTCACATTGAACTGAAATTTCTTTCTACCCCTTCATGAGTGCTTCAAGGCTACATAGCCTCAGGTCAAATGAACAAGTCTGATCTCTCTTTTAGGTTTTTTAGGCTTTTTATTTTTTTGCAAGGCAATGGGGTTAAGTGGCTTGCCCAAAACCACACAACTAGTTAATTACTAAGTGTCTGAGGTCGGATTTGACCTCAGGTACTCCTGACTCCAGGGTCAGTGCTCTATTCACTGCTCCACCTAGCTGCCCCTTGATCTCTCTTTTGCTTCTAACAATCTTCCAGATATTTGAAGACTATTTTGCTCCCCCCTCTTCTCCAAGTTAAACAGTCCTCGTTACTACAAGTGATCTATATTTGTCTAATGCAGTGCCTTAAGTAGGTACATGTAGGAAGGTATGAATATTGGATGGAGTTGGATGGTTTCTACTTAGCCATTTTGATCATTCTCTTCTGAATATTCTCTGGTTTATCAATATCTTCCTAAAATGGATGATCAGAACTGAACATTGTGATCTGAACAGGCAGAATATAGCAGGACCTCTTTTGTTCTGAACACTATGCTTTAATGACACTACTTAAAATCATGTTAGCTTTCTCCTCATTTTCCATTTAAAAAATCCTGAACTTAACAAAAATGAATTAAAACAAACTTTTCCATATACTAAGTGTGAGGCAGAGAGGGTTGTATATGAAGCTGAAAATATCTACTACTTACAGTTTGCTTTAAAGTATGTAGTATATTCAATATGTTGCTTTGCAAGGTGTTCTGTTTGTGGGAGATTCCTTTTGGACCTCTTTATGTTCTCTTTCTTGCTTTTAAAAAACATATTTTGGGGGCGGCTAGGTGGTGCAGTGGATAGAGCACCGTTCCTAGAGTCAGGAGTACCTGAGTTCAAATCTGGCCTCAGATACTTAATAATCACCTAGTTGTGTGGCCTTGGGCAAACCACTTAACCCCATTGCATGGCAAAAACCTAAAAAAAACCACAACAAAAAACACAACATATTTCAACAAACCTGTCTTCCTTTCTTCATTCTTTCCTTCCTTTCTCTTTCCCTTCCCTCTTTCCTTCCTCCCTCCCCTCCCCCTTCTTTCCTTCCTTCCTTCCTTTCTTTTTTTGCTAACAGCTTGGATACGTGGACTTATTACTTATAATGAATATGCATGGTCAAGCAAATCAAATCTCCTTTTTGTGACTGAAAATGGGTGTCTTATTCTGCACTCTGATTCCATGGTCTCTTTGTCAGTAGGTGAATAACATGCTTCATCACTGAGTTTCTAGAATTGTGGTTACACTGTTGAGAGCTCTTAAGTCTTTCAAAGTTGTTTGAATGGCAAATTCTGTTATCATATACATTTTCTCAACTATTCAATCAGCTGATATGTTAACTTTCCTTCCTAGATTTTGGCTGTACACATATTTGATAAAGATACTATCTAAGATTTCATTTAAGTTGTATCAGGTATACTCAGATAAGTGCCAAGATTAGTCACATATCTCTATTGGCTCTCAAGCAAGATAAAAACTCTTCCTCCACATGACTGCTAAAGTAATTTTCCTCAAGTGCAGGTCTGATCATGTTAGGCTCCTACTAGATAAAATCATAGCTTCCTATTTCCTTTAAGATCAAATATGAACTACTTTGTTTGGCTTTCAAAACCTTTCCCCTCCTGGCTCTAACCTACCTTTCCACTTCTGTTTTCCTTTGCTCTCCTTCTTGAGCATTCAGTTGGTCTCCATGCTGTTCTGCTACTACTATATTACATCTTCATCTCTGTCATCTCCTGCCCTCTACCTTTTAGAATTCCTTGGTTCCTTAAAAATCCAAATTAAATACCAGCTTCTATGTAAAGCTTTTCTTAATCTTCTCAGTTTCTAGTGTGCTTTTCCTACTCTGTCCTTCCCTGCCCCATTACTTTGCATTTATTTTTATATCTAGATATCTGTATGTATTGTCTCCCCAGACAGAATATAAGTTTTTTAAGGGCAGAACTTGTCACTTTTTAATCTTTTCATCCTCAATGCTTGGTATAGAGCAGATGCTTAATAAATACTTGAAAATTCATTGATTCCCTAGATAAAGTGAAAATTTTTCTTATTTTGGATATACCCTTTATTTGGACATTGACTCAAGTTCAAAATTTCATTGTACAGCAGCAATGAGAATCATGAGGTGTTACTTTGGGATAATTGAACTCACCCCTGACCATCTCTTGATTTTGACTTTTAAAAAATATGGATGGCTAAAATGTGAGCCAGAGAGGAAGGTTCTTTCTAAGGAGATAACAGCTCCAGAGGGATCCTGCTGAAGGAGAGGGAGGCACAGCTATTCACCTTTGCCTCAAATATAGACAAGGACTTGAAGAGACACACACATACACTTGTATCCACCAAGGTGTTCCGTTGCATATAAAATTGGAAATAGACCTGTGCTTTCATATACTTTCTACAGGGAACCATGTGCACTGCACCTAGGAACGGGTTTCAGATAGAAGAATGGAAGAAGAGTAGGGATTTTGAAAAGAGACAGATCTTCAGTGATAGTAGGTGAGACAAGAAGAAAGACTGAAGAAAGGCTTGAAGGCTATACATTCTGCATGGTCTTAAAAGAAAAAGATCAGTCTGAACCTATTTCTTTTTCTGCTATTGTGAGTCAAATGGATTGTGGAGATTGACCCTGAAGGAAGCTGAGTTCTAACTTGACTTGGAGTTGTGGTCTGTTCAAGGTCTCATATCTAGTTGGTGGTAGAACCAATACTAGAACCTCTGGGTATTCATTGAAAAGGAGGTTTCTATATGTTTTGTTGGGTCAGATAATTGAGTAATGTCTGATTTTTGTTAGCTAGCATTTTTTCAGGTGAACAAAATGCCTTTGGAGGGTGAGGGTGAGGAGAAGAGGGAGAGGTAAGAGAGAAGAGAGGTAAGAAAGGTGGGAGGGAAGAGGGAAGGAGGGAAGGAGGAAGAGAGAGAGAGACAGAGACAGAGATAGTGTGACACAGAGAGTGAGAGGGAGAGGGGGAAGAGAAAAGGAGGAAGGAGAGGGAGTGAAGGGGGAATGAGAAAAAGGAGTCAAGGTTAGATGTTCTCAGATGAAATTATGTATGTGGATGTGAAACATGTAGATTATTATTGAGAAACCATTAAGGTGAACCTGGATAGTTCTCTCAGGTTTCCAAGATTCATTTGACAAATGGTTTGTAAAGTTATTGATAAAAATGTCAGAAACTCTAGAACCTAAGACAGATCTTTAAGGCAACTTACCAGAGACCTTCTGCCTGGTTGAAGTTGATCTATTCCTCTAAGGGATTGATCCTTGAATCAGTTCTATAACTACCTAACTGTATAGCCAATATCTCTCTGATCTCATCTACAAAGATAATTATAAGAAAATTTGTCAAATATTTAGCTGAGGGGCAGCTAGGTGGCACAGTGGATAGAGCATCGGCCCTGGAGTCAGGAGGACCTGGGTTCAAATCCTGCCTCAGACACTTAATAATTACCTAGCTGTGTGGCTTTGCAAAAACTAAAAGAAAATGTTTAGCTGAACTCTATGTATACTTTTATCTATAGATTTTCCCTCATCTCCTAGTCACCCCATCACAAAAGGAGATGAAAACCCAAGTATTTCCATTTTAATATTAAATTGCCAAATTGGTTTTGGTAACTGAAACTAAATAGTTGATTATTATAGAGCAGGATCTGATTCTTAGAAGAATGATTTGCTATACATTAACAATGTAATAGGTAAGAATATCAGGCCAAAATAATAGAGTAATTCCTGGGTTTATTTTATTACTTTGACCTTGGGTCCAAGAACCTTCATGGGGTCTATGGATAGATTTTGGGATATCTATGAACTTGGATGGAAGAAATTACATCTTTTTTTACAGAATAATTTGTTTCCTTCCTATACATATTTTATGCATTTAAAAATATTCTTCTGGGAAAGGATCTATAGGCTTCACCAGATTGCCAAATGAGGTTTATCTCACACACACACACACACACACACACACACACACACACACATACACACACATTAAGAACCCCTTATTTAAAGGCATCTGGATCAATGGTTTTTAGAAACTGAGGACTGAGGGTATGCCTCATTTTACAAATCCAGATCTTTTAGATCAAGAGGTAAGAGAGAAGAGAGTATGATGAACAAATTTCCCATGCTTGAGGTATATGTTATGATCTTAGAATATTAATTACCAAGAGCCTTAGGAGTCATTTAGCTTAACCCCCTCCTTTTAAATAATGAGACATAGAAATTTAGAGAGATTAAGTAATTTTACTCCAGTCTATGGAGAGCTCAGTGCCTAAACCAGAACTAGAACTCACTTCAGTTCTTTTTGCCTTGGCACAATGCTGCTTTCCTGCCAATAGGTGGCACTGAATATTTTAATGTTATTGTCTTTAGTTTTCTTTTTTCTCTCCTCCTCTCCTCTCTCCTCCCCTTCCCTCTCCTCCCTTCCCCTCCTCTTCCCTCCTCTCCTCTCCTGTCTCTGTCTGAATCTCTGAATCTGTCTCTCTGAATCTCTGTCTCTCTGTTTCTGTCCCTGTCTGTCTCTGTCTGTCTGTCTGTCTGTCTGTCTCTCTCTCTCTCTGTCTGTCTTTCCTCCTTCTCTCCCTCTCAGTTTGTGTGTGTATCTGTGTTTAAGTGAAATACCTATCATGAGGTAATCAGATTGAACAGTGAGAATGTGATGGTGGAATTTTCTAATGGGAGGTCAAGGACAGCTTGAAGAACAATGACCACCTACAGAGCCATCTTTTTAACCTCTGCTTATAATGGTACTCCCTCATCCAGCCAATCCATTATGATGATGGGCACTCATGACTTCAAGTGGGATATTTCTAAGTTGCCTGTTGTCATCTCCTGTGTTTCCTGGCAGGGAGAATGAATCATATTACTAGGATAATGAACCATTTAATGACTTGTATGTTGATTTATCAGATGGTGCCAGAGAGGCCAGTTTAAAAATATAAAGTCATAAGTCACCAAGTCTATGTCTGGTGGGCAGGGACTTGTCTGGCTCTCTCACCAATTGACTGCTATGTTAATTTGAGTGATATTAGGTTTGGGAAAGGGTGAAAAGACTTGGATATAAATGTTCAATTGCATATATTGTAGGTTGTAAATCACTTCTTCCAGGAAGCCCTCCCTGAACTCCCAGCAGGAAGCGATCTTTCCCTTATAGGATGCTTAGAATACTTTGTCTGCCCTGCATTTATGAACTTAATAATTCTCTATTGTATTCAAGACACCTCTGTGTGCCCTATCATCCTACTAAGTTGTTAGTTCCTTGAAGACTCTATATTTCTCTCTGAACCCCCTTCTTTTAAATCTCTCCATTTCTGAAGAGGGTACCATATCCTTTCAGTCAACTTAGATCTTACTCTTCATTCTGCTCCCTCTCTTTTACTTCATATCTCCAATTACTTGCCAAGTCTTAAAGATTTCTCTTCTCATAATATCTCATGCATCTATTCCCTTTTTTCCACCCACACATACAAAATCCTATTTGAGAACCTATTACTTCTTGCCTAGATTATTATAATAGCCTTCTAATTGATCTTCTTGCTGTCATTCCCCTCTCCAAATGATTTTTCAAACTCATCTCCACTCAATCCTTTCTGCCAAAGTGATTTTCCTAAAGTCAGAATGTTCTTTCTCAATACAATTCCCAGGGCCTCTAGGATCAAATATTAATTTCTCTATTTGGCATTTAAATTTTTCATAATTTGGTTCCAAGTCTCTTTCCACATCATTTCTACCTCCTGACCCCTGAAAATCAAGCTAGCTTTTTTGCTTTTTCTCATATATGAGTGTACATCTTTCTTTTATGTGTCTTTGCACAGGTTACCCACTCTGGCTAGAATGTACTCTTTCCCTCTTCCTCCTAGAATACCTAGCTTCCTTGAAAATTCAGCTCAAGTACCATCTCTTACATGAAGTATTTCTTGATTTCTCTTCTCTAGCATATTACTTTGTAAAATTTTTATACACACATACACATTCATATCTGCATATACATTTATATATGTATACATCTATACATTCATATATGTATATGTGTATATATATAAACCTATTCAGCAATGAACTAGTCACTGAGAATACAAAGAAAAAAATGAAATTCTTCCCTTAATGAGATTATATTCTATAGGAGATATATATGCATATATAGGTTTATGTATTTATATAATGCATATAGCTATAATATGTATATATATATTTAGGTATGTTTATGCACATGTATATTTATGTGTATATGCACTCATATACATGTGTTATATACACATTTATACATATATTTTATTGGATCTAGTTTTGAATCAATGGTGGGAAACTAGCTAGCAGTAGATATATAAAGGAATATTGGAGTCAAAAACTTAAAAGCTGCATTTTTGACAGACTCAAAAATAAACTCTCAAGTTGAAGGACCTTGGCGACTGGGTTGACCTTGGGACAAGCCTTCTCTTCATTGGAGATTTCCAAGCAGAGGTCAATAAGCTTATGTTGTAGAAAGATTCTTATTCAGAAATAGATTGGATTAGATGACTTCTGGGATGCCTTCAACTCTGAGGTTCTAGGATTATTTGAATAGTGTGATATGGTAGCCATTAAAGCTAAACAGGGTGGTGTAGGGATAAGAGTACTTAGTTTGGGGTCAGTAAAACCTGAATTCAAATCTAGTCTTAGACCTATATTTCCTGTGTAATTCTGAGTAATGCACTTAGCTTCTATCATTTTTTGCTTTCTCCTCTGTAATACAATCATATTGAATTAATTTAGCATTATATATAGGACTAAGGAGTTGTTAGGAAAGCCACTGCAGTGGATAGAGTGCCAGGTTTGGAGTCAGGAAGAGTCCTTTTCCAAAGTTCAAATCTGACCTCAGACACTTGCTAGCTCTAGGATCCTGGACAGGTCATTTAACCCTGTTTGCCTCAGTTTCCTCATCAGCAAAAATGACCTGGGGAAGGAAATGACAAACAACTCCAATGTCTTTATCAAGAAAATTTCAAATGGGATCAGGAAGACTCAGGTATTACTAAACAACAGCAACAACAACAAAGATTGGAGAAGAGAAGACTGGGTAGAAAATATATGATTATGGGAATCAAATTCTTTCCCAATTTAAGATTATAAGTGAGACTTTCACTAAAGACATTAGACTTGTTCTTCTGGGTTCCAAAACATGAAATTATGAACAATGGTGAAGTGAGGGTGTGGGGTGGAAGTTTAGGTTTATTCTCGGAAAAAATCTTCATAACAGATTGGACCTATCCAAACGTAAATAGGACTACCTTAGGAAATAATGAGTTATCCCTTATTATATATCTTTAAACAAAGAGAATCATCTGTTGGGTATATTGTAGATATATTATCTAGATTATCTCTGAGATGTTTTCTAAGATTCTTGTTATTGAACTATGAGACTTGGACATTTCCATTTATCCTAATTAGATCATTTCAACCTATTTCAGCCTAGGTCTTGATCTAATGTTATTCCAGGGCAAAAATGGGAAGAGACAGAGGGAAAAAAATTGTTAACTTCCATGATTGTACATGTATAACCTATGTCAGATTACTTGATATCCTAGGGTGGTGGAGGGAAAAGTAAGAGGGAGAAAACTTTATAGAAATAAATGTAGAAAATTATCTTTGTATATAATTGAAAAAAATTTAAACAAATTAAAAGTTGTTGCCTTCAAGAGACAGGTTGTCTTATTTTCCTGAGTACCATGATTAGTTGAAGGGACTGACACCAGAAGCCTACCTTGAGTCCAGCTCTTCCCATCTATCATCTTCAAGTGTTCATGCTCATATGACAAGGATGAGCATAACAAGCTTTTTTGATGGCAGAGTAGGCATGTGTCTTCCAGGGCTTTGTTGATACCACATAACCCTCATGCTGTCACTAGCCATCTGTACCACAGGAGGGACAACTTGAATGTTTTGTTATGGTTGTTGGTATTTTGTTTTTGTAAGACAATGGAGCTAAGTGATGCCCCTAATGTGATATAGCTAAGTATGTATTAAGAGTCTGAGGTCAAATTTAAACTCAGGTCTTCCTGACTCTAGGACCTCTATTCTATCCATTGTACCACCTAGCTGCTCCAAACTTGAGGTTTCTTACAGAAGATGAGCTCCTAGTAGAGGAGGCCTGGAATTTATGGTGGTAAAGGTCTTGTACATCAAAATTATAGAAGTAAAATGTGATTTTTCATATGGAAATTTGACTACAATTATGGGACTATGAGCAGTGGTTGGCACATAGTAGGTACTTAATAAATATTTCTTGATTGATTTCATTCACCAAATATTTATTAAATACCTACTATATACCAGCCACTGTATAGCTTCTAAGATAAAAGTCACAGAAAAAAATATAATAGTCTTGACCTCAAGGAACTTAAATCCTATTACAGAGGTGGAAATGGGAACATCATGTTCATTCAAAACAAATGCAAAATACATGCAAAGCAAATGTGGCAGGGAAATTTTAGCAGAGAAATTCAATGGAGAAGGAGATACTAGGGGAAAGTTGGGCTGGGTGCCAGAGAATTTGAGCTACAAGGAAATGTCTTTTGGCTTTCTGAAGTGTGTATTATTGCTATTGCTGATTCCCTGCCTCCTGATGTATGACTTCTTACAGAATAATAATACAGTTTTATGGTATTTTGTGCTCTCCTCTTCCCCCATTCTCTTCAGTAGAAATTAACTTGTGGAAAGAAATAGTTTAGTTTTATCTTTATCTTTATATTACTGGTCCTTAGAATAGTATCCAGTGAGAGGAAATTTGGGTTGTGGGGATGTGAGAAGGCAGGCAATATAAAAGAAATTGAAGAGGACCAGAGATAGTAGAGAGATATGGGTTGGTTGGGGGTGATTTACCTGTCTTTGCACTTAAGGGAATGACCTCAATCATCTTCTTCTTTCCCTTCCTTCCTCTCTTCTTTTCTCTTTTCCTTCCTTCCTTCCTTCCTTCCTTCCTTCCTTCCTTCCTTCCTTCCTTCCTTCCTTCCTTCCTTCCTTCCTCCCTCCCTCCCTCCCTTCCTCCCTCCCTTCTTTCTTTCTTTCATTCTTTCTCTTTTCCTTCCTTCCTTCCTTCCTTCCTTCCTTCCTTCCTTCCTTCCTTCCTTCCTTCCTTCCTTCCTTCCTTCCTTCCTCCCTCCCTCTCCTTTCTTTGTTCCTTTCTTTCTGTCTCTGTTTCTGTCTCTTTCTGTCTCTCTCTCTCTGTCTGTCTCTCTCTGTCTCTGTCTCTGTCTCCCTCCCTCCCTCCCTCCCTCCCTCTCTCCCTCCCTCCCTTACTTTTTTTGTGTTAACTTGGATAAATGGACTTTTAGTTATTTGCTCTGTTCATTGTAGAATTGGCATTTCATGTGAAGGGAATCAAATTCTTTCCCCACTTAAGATTATAATCAAAAGCTCAGAATGGAAAAATTACTTTCTCTAGTCTAACAATATTTAAGAGAGCAGTTAGATTAAATTCTAGCCTGGTACCCTTTCTATGAAGAAAGCAGAGTGACCAGACTCTGATCCAAATCTCATGCAGGAATCAAAATCTCCCTTGAAGAAGAATGGGAGGAGGAAATTTTTTTTTTTAAGGTTTTTGCAAGGCAAACGGGTTTAAGTGGCTTGCCCAAGGCCACACAGCTAGGTAATTATTAAGTGATTGAGGCTGGAGTTGAACTCAGGTACTCCTGACTCCAGGGCTGGGTCTCTACTCACTGCGCCACCTAGCTGCCCAAGGAAGAAAAACTTAAGATATTGAATTGTCTCCCTGTAGGCCATATCCAGACAAGTCCATGTTGACACACATAGCCTACATGGCCCAGTCACAAAACAATCCCTTATCTGTACATTTTAATGAAGGAAAACATCACAAAAGGAAACTCTACCAGGGAAATGTTAAAGAAGGTCTAGAGAGCAGCCTGGAGAGAGATGAGATATGGTTGGCCTGGGTTCCTTCCTTAAATGGAACTTTTGGGCAAAGCCATCCTGTCAGTGGGAGAAAATGGAGGTGCAGAAGATAGTTCTGCCAATGTGTGAGTGCCTGAGTGAATTTCAGTATTAAGAATTTTTTTGGGGGGTATGACAGAGGAAATTGAAGAGGAAGTAGAGGACAATTTGACAGTTTGAACTCTTTTTAATTTTCATCAGCCAAGACCCAACCAAATGTTTCTACCCATGAGACAGACGCTGTGCTTAGAGCAAAATGCCACCCTTGCTCTGTCACTCTAAATTAAACATCAAATGAATTCAGCTAGAATATAGATAGAGCAAAGGTGATCTTGGAGAGAAGACTAGTATGGAAATATATGGTTGCCTCATCCTACCTAGCATATGGTATAACCTGCTATTTGTTCATTCCCCAGGTAAAATATGGTTCTCAAAACTCCCTCTGGATTAACTTTGTCTGTGGAAGAAAAATATGAAATGTATATACTTGTGTGTAGAGAGGAGAAGAAAGGAACAAAGAGGAAACATTGAATTAGGTTTAAATAGCTGAATGATTCATGTTCTGTCAAAGGAAAATGAAATTGTTTTGTTTTTATGTTTTTGTAAATATTAAAGCTGAAAGACATTTTCACGATAACTAGGCCAGACACATGTTCATGGAACTTTTCAACTAATGTAAATGATGTATGCTTTTCACATTTTAGTTTGAACAGAGGGGATTTCAGACTTGGGTCCTGAGAAGTCTTCCTCCTGCTGAGGAAGAGTGATTTTCCCAGTTGCACCCATGTACCCATGGAAAATTTCTTCTGTTTCTTGCAAAATTGGTTTACCCAGGGAAAAGAAATTTGGGTTGTGGGGATGTGGGAATGCAGGCAATATAAAAGAAATTGGAGAAAACCAGAGATGGTAGAGAGGTGTGGGTTGGTTGAGGGTGATTTGTCTGTCTTTGCGTTTAAGGGCAATGTGGTATCATGACCCTAATGGTCTTCCTGAAATGAACACACAAGTAGGGGCCTAGGAGCTGCAATACTAGAGACCCTTTACATCAGGACTTCCCCAGAACCTTGAAAGAAGTAAATGTACATTCTGGGATCTTGAAATTATGAATGTGAGGGTAAATTGGGAGAGTATGATATCTACCTTATGGTACAATTGAAAACTTGCTGAATTTGAAACCACTTAGCTGTGAAACTATAAGCAAGTCATCTCATATTTCTGAAAATTATTTACCAATATATAAAATAAAAATAATATTTGTAGTCCTAATCTCAAATAATTTTTTGTGGAGCAGATGAGATCATGGATCTAAAGTCTATACAAATGTCATATATTAGTATTAATTTGGAAGCCAAAACCCTACCCATCTTTTAAAATCAGCCTTCTCTAGGAAGACCTTTATACATATTACTTTCTTCTTTTGTTGTTCTCAGCTCTTCTATATTTTCATAATAGTTCTTATGTATAATATAAATCTATCACTATTTTTATATCATCCATTTATCATTTTACATGGATTAGTATTACATATATATTATAGGATTATTATATTATATGAATAAATATGATTCATATATAAAACTATTTTATATGCATAAGTCTTGTATGTACAACTAATTTGAAAGTTTTTTTGATGTCAGAGACATTTACTTTATTTAAATTCCTTCATAGCCTTAAATAACACAAATGGTGATAATAACTCACAGGCATATGATGTGACTGTTTACATCATGTTTTCTTCACAAGAACCCAATGAAGGAGGTAGTACATATGATAATATCTTGATTTCATGTATAAGGAAATTGTAATCCACAGAAGTCAAGTGATTGACTTCCTTATATCACACTCTAGTTGATTCCCAGGCCTATGTGTTCAGTCCTAAGTTCTTTGGTTTGTTCCAGGTCTACATTTCTAATTGCCTGTTGAACATCTCTACCTACTTGTTTTGTTGATACATCAAATTCAATGGGTCTGAATCTATATCTTATTCTCCACTCTCTCTCTCTCTCTCCCCATTGACTCCCTCAATTTCTCTCATCCTTCAAAGTTGAGATTTTTGTAGGGGATGCCCCTATCTTTCTAGTCACCTTGGTTTACATCTCAAGGGTCATCCTGAACTTTATTCTTACTCCCCCAAAACTCCTCCTTGTATTATTAGTTGCCAACTCATTAATTCTATTTCAACAATATCCCTGCATCTGTTCTTGAACCCCTCCAATACATTCTCCATGCAGCTGCCAAAATGATCTATAAATACTAGTCTGACCACGTCATCTCTTTGCTCAAGACTTTTCTTTTTTTTTTTTTTTAACATTTTGCTCAAGAATTTTCTATGACTTTCTATTGCCTCAAGGAGAAAATTCAGGCAGCTTGGCATTTCAAGACCCTCCTAGTCTGACTTCAGTCTCCCTTTCAAAATTCAGCTTGTATTCTCCTTTTTAAAATTCTAGCCAAGCTGGCCAAGTGAACTGACCATATTCTATCTTTCTTTCTGCTTTCATCCTTCCATCAATGACTTTGTATAGTCATGACTATTCTGCTTCCATGACTTTTTTTTTAGGTTTTTGCAAGGCAAACGGGGTTAAAGTGGTTTGCCCAAGGCCACACAGCTAGGTAATTATTAAGTGTCTGAGACCAGATTTGAACCCAGGTACTCCTGACTCCAGGGCTGGTGCTTTATCCACTACGCCACCTAGCCACCCCTTCCATGACTTTTAATAGCCAGTAGATCATCCTCTGTATCTACATTTTAGTTCTTCCCTCAACTTCCTACCTGCTTGTTATGGGCACCTGTTCTTGATTCACTCTAGCCACTCTAGTCTTTCTCAGTTATCTTGTAACTACCTGTTTATACATTGTAACTCGAAAGTATAGATTGTTTAAAGAATTTGTCTTTGAATCCACAACACAGTTCTTTATGGATTATGCTTTTGTTGTTGGGTTGTTTCAGTTGTGTTTGACCCCATTTGGAGTTTTCTTGGCAAAGATACTGGAGGGGTTTACCATTTCCTTCCGCAATTCATTTTACAGACGAGGAAAATGAGGCAAATGGGGTTAAATGACTTGCCTAGGAGCATACAGTTAGTAAGTATCTGAGACTGAATTTGTATTCATGAAGATGAGTCTTCCTCATTCCAAGCCCAGAACTCTCATCACTGTACCACCTAGCTGCTCCATAATCAAATGATTATTGAATTAAATTGAATTGCCCAAATTTACATTATAAGTAAATGGCAGAGTTGGGATCTTAACTCAGATCTATTTATAAATCTGTTCCCTCTTTAACACAAAACTAGTCACCTTAGAGGAGATCACAGCATTCTCATTGGTTGATACTTCCCAATTTACATTATTGATATTTGCATTTTCCTTCCCAATAGTAGACATAGTAGAAAGAGCATTGGGCTTAGAATCATAAGTCCTGGGTTTAAATTTCAGCTCTATTATTTTATAAATACCCATGTGACCATGGATCTGTCATTTAACTTCTCTGGAGCTCAGTTTTCTTAGATGAAAAATAAAAGAGAAGATAATCTCTAAAGCCTCTTCCAAATTTGAATCCTTTTCATATTTTGATGAGTAAAACAATTCTACAATTTGATTTCAGTAAATATTGCTACTGTTTTATGTGCAGTAAGTACTATTATTGTTTTTCTGTAAAGTGTAACACCAGTGACATTGTTTGGTATGGATACTTACAGTATATGCTATACACTCTCTCCTTACTCTCCTGACCTCACATTGGTAGATCTGGGTTCCCAGAGAAGGACTACTATTACTACATGGCAATAGATTAAACTTTCTCAAGATTCTAAAGTTAACCCTGTTGTGGTAAATATACACATTCCCTGATTCATATATGTAACTCATGAGCACCCATTGATGTGATTCCTAAAATCATATAGGCACAAAAATGATACTATTAATTCTTAAACACAAACTATTTACTTAATGAAAAGATAAATGCAAGAATAGTCAATCAATATGTTATAGTCCATAAATATGTCATACTCTTCTACAATCTAATCAGTATTTGTGATATACTCAGTCATTTCTTTACCTTCAGATAAGTTCTCTATTCAATACTACATACATAATTGTTGGTACAGTGGCCCTAGCATTAGAAAGACCTGAGTTCAAATTTATCCTCAGATATTTACTAGCTATGTGACCCTGGAAAAGTCACTTAGACTCAGTCACTTCAACTGTAAAATGGGGATAATAATTTACCTTTAAGAGTTGTTGTGAAAATCAAATGAGATATTTGTAAAAAGTGTTTGCTACATAGTTGGCACTATAGAAATGTTTCTTCCTTTCTTATGGTCTGTGTCTTTCATATTTACTTGAAAATTGATTCTTCACATCTGAATTTCATCACTTTTTCATTAACAGAAATTCTTTTTCTATTCCTTTTGGTAATTAAACTGATCACATATGAAATGGGTAGCAGTTTTTATTTTTCATAAGTTGATAATCTTTTTCTTTATGTAAAAGTTTATTTTCTGTCTCTTTCAACAATCAAAATACTCAGATATGGAAAGGGCAGTACCTTCTAAAAGCCAGGTTTCATTTTAAGAATTAGTACTTTCTTCAGAGATTCAGAGATTCAGAGTTCCATTTCACAGGATTTCACAGATAGGGATCTCAAGTCAATGTATGACTTCCTGCTTAACATTGGGAGAGATGCTTCCTTTGATTTTACCTAATAATGGTTTCAGATAATTAACACATATAGAATCCATGAACTTCGCAGTGTGGGGAACTTCCTTCACCAGTACAGATAGAAATCTAACTCTACCTTTGGAAATAAAGTTGTTGTTGTTTGTTCTTTCTTGAAGTAGACTGTGACAGATGAGATGCTATGACGTGCAAGTGAATTAGATTTGAGGGAGGGCTCTGCACAATCACCAGAATAAGTTCTATAGAGTTGCTTGACACATAAAGGCCAAGAGAATTTTCCCAAGTCACATAACTGATAGATGTCAAAAGTGGGATTTGAATCCAGTCTTCCTATGGACAGCAACACCAAGAATCATTTATTAAATGCCTATTATATACTAGGTATTGTCCTAGGTACTAGGGTTACAGAGTCAAAGCTGAAAACAGTTCCTACCCTCAAAGAGCTCACATTTAATGAGTAGGATTGAGCTTCTATCTCCTTTCTTCCTCTTCTTGTTTTGTCTGGAAGTTTCAGTTCCAGCTCAGCAGACACTTAGTAACTTATCTCTTTACCACATGGTATGCAAGTTGAAATCAGTCACAGAATGCCTGTCCTTGCTCCAAGTCATGGAACAGAGTTTTTCTAAAACATGCTATTTAGCCTTTCTGGAAGCAGGCTGATCAGCCTCTTTCATGGAGACCAGAAGCAGTTAGAACAGGGTATGCCTACTCTGGGGATGGAATTCCTTTGGCTAGACCCCTATCATATACTTAATTAATTGTAATACTTATAATAATAGTGGCAATATTAATAAAAAATAATACAAATAATCTATAATAAAAAATAATGGTTGATGTTAAGCTATTACAACAGGTTAAAGATGTCTTTATTCCTCTCCAGATTGCAGTGCTGATTCATCTTCATTGGATTTTCTTTATCATACCCTAGAATCTTCTTCATCTCAGATGCTTACCTGAACTTCTCTCATTGAAAGTGGCCCTGAGGCCTCACCTTCTGATTGGTTGGTTCCTCCTGGAACATTCAATCAAAGGAGGATGCTTAGGCTTCAATCCTTCTCTAGGCTGCTCTGCTGAATCATCTCTGAATAACTCTCTTCCACAGTCATTTTGGCTTTCCTTTTATGTATTGTCTTTCCCATTAGACTATAGGTTCCTTGAGATCAGACATGTCTTTCTGTTTGTGTTTGTTTTCTCATTACTTAACACAGGGCTTGGGATAGTGCTTTATTAATGCTTACTGTCCGACTGACAGTTTAGTTCATTTAAAAAGTTCTAGACATTTCAATTTTCCTGTATAGTTTCCTGCCATACTCTTTCTAGTTTTCAGGAAAATATTTCTAAATATCCAGTGATAGCAAGATACTCAGATAACTGCCATCATTATTTTAAGGCTGAGGAAATAGCCTCAAGCAGTTTAGGTGGCTTGCCTAGAATCACATGGTAAATTAGTGAAATACTGTATCCTGAAATGGAGCAGAGCACCCCAGGATTTCCCAATTTCTTGCTTTATCAATGGATTATATACTATTCTGTCCAAATCTATAGTGCCATATGTCAAATTGGCCTTATTAGGGGAAAGGGAAGGAAAAAGAGGGTACTCTCCCACTACACTATAATACTACATCAGTCATTTATAGTGTAACCCAGAATATTGCTGCCTGCAAAATTAAGAAGCTGTTTATCTGCATGTACTCTGGTGAATTATGAAATCGAAGTCTGGGATTGACATGACGATCTGCCCTGCATCATAAAGTGAGTTCTTTGCCTGTATCTTTCCATTTAGAAATATAAGGTTTGTTCACTAGGACTAGGTATAGCTTCCTTGATCAGTTGGTTACAGCTCAGAGATCCTGAGACTGCAATCTGCCCTCCCTCCCCTTTTAGATTTTGATTTTCTATCTACACACAGAAGAGTGGTAGAAATAAGCCTCAGGGACAAAGAGATACTGTTTTTGGAAAGGGCTTCACAGCTGGATGCTTGCCTATGCACATCCAAACACAAACACACAAACATGCTTTGGGGTCCCTCATAAATAATAAGATACCTAATAATCCATCAGATAGGGATGATTGCTGTTCTGTCTCTTTGGAGGCACCACACAGCAGTCGATTTCATGTCTAAGGTCAGACTAAAGGGATTAATAACTAACACAGCTTGATTGTGGGGAATTTGTTATGAACATGTTAGAAAATAAATGGCATAAAGGAGCCTAGCTCTGCCTGGAAGTTGTGTATTGCATCTCAATAGAGAACTAGAGAGGAAAATATCCACCTTCTTCTTCAAGAGGCAGGCTCCTTTGAAGGAAGGCAGAGTTGCCAATTCATGGGAAAGGTGCCCCTGAGTCAGGCTCATTAGAGGTTGGAATGTTTCAAGTGTCATCCACTGTACAGATGGTCACATTCTGTCTTCTGTGGAATTCCCACAATCAAGCAGCTTATTTTCATCTTAATGATGTGCCTGGTGTCTCTTATGAGAGCAAGGCTTTCAGGGACCCCTGAAAAGGGTTTAAGGATTCTATTAGAGCAGCTAGTATTGGGGGCAATTCCGACATGAGATTTAACAAGACTGTGGAATGTTTCTGCTCATCTGACCTGTCTCTTTTTGTTAAAGAATAATCTGAGAAACAGGATTGTGAAACTTCTCATGGGAAATAGGATCAGACCTCCTGTTGTTCCAATCCCATTTCAGACACAGGAGTTTAAAAGACCTCATGGGAACCAAATGTGTCGGGAAAGTGAACAATCTGCTTGTCCTCGTTGACACCATTTGCTTTGTTTGCTAACAATTTACAAATTTTCTCTTTATTCCCTTTTAAAATCTAGTAGGAGTAACCACAAATGGTAGTTGACTGTGGTTTTCCATCTCCCCCTCTTTCCAAACATTGCTGTTTCTTAAGGAGTTGGTTTCTGGAACATAGTTTCTATATTGGAATATTATGTGTATCTTAAATACTATTCTCTGAGGCTATTTCTATGGAAGACCCTAGGGAAGACAAGAGGATAGTGGGGTAAAGACTGTTAGATTTGGAATTAGGAGACCTAGGTTTGAATCCCTCCTCTGACACTTGCCTTTGTAAGTTACTTATTCTCTCTAGATCTGCTTCTCCTCTATAAAATGTAAAGCTGTACCTTTCATGTTCCTTTCAACCTAAATGCAAGATTCTATAAATGCTTGTTACTTTATGTTTGTTTGTGAAACCTCTATAGGCCCAAGGGAGAGCTTAAGTTAGAGGAAGATAGAAGTAGAAGTGGATGGTAGAATGTGGCAAAGTGGATAGACTAGTAGACTTGGAGCCAGGGTTTTGAATCCTATCTCTGACACTTTTTAATATGTAACCCTGAGCAAGTCACCTAACCTCATCCTCAGTTTCCTTATTTGTAAAATGAGAATAAAATACTCCTAGTTGTTGTGAAGCTGAAATGAGATAATGTATGTAAAGTGCTTCATAATTCTTAAAACTCTAGATAAAAGTCAGTTATTAAGTTAAAACATTGATTCAGAAAGCCTAGGGAAGATATAGAGTTATAAGATGCCTTCAACTAAGACCTGAGCTGCATCTATGGTTGGCCAGTGTACAGAAAGATCTATCTGAGGGACTTTGCAGCCTAGTTTCTGGTAGGGAAATTGACCACGGTATTCCAATAAAAGATTGGCCACCAGTTTTATTGATTCTGTTGGCTCAGTCTAAATGTGGGGGTGAAAGGGAGCTGCAATATTTCAAGATGAACAACATGCAGTTATGGAACAGCATTTATGCTATATTATGGTAGCCAAAATATTATAATGCATTTTTAATTATGAGTTTATGCCCAGAGGACCTGGAAAGAGTGGTTCTACTTGAAATGAAAAATCCAATAAATAAATCTGACCCAAACCTTCAACATTTATCAACCTGGGCAGATTTTCTCTCCTTGATACAGAATTGTTCTAGCTCCCTTACCTCATTTTCTTCATCTTGATCAGCCCTTACTTCCCTAACTCCCCCAATTTTCTACCTTCAGACTATCACAAGGGAAATAGTCTTAGTACTTTGTGTATTTAACCACTAGATGGTGGTGATGGCCACTACTTTGAATAATAAAAAGGAGGAAGAGCTAGGCACAGTCTTGTGATCACTCTGGTGGTTGAGATGCTTAAATACTGTTGACTGGAATTACTGGTATCCTGATGATCCAGAGACCTTGAATGCTCTTTTATTGCCCCAGCTCCACCTTTCTTTACATGAACTTCTTAGTTGAAAGAGTAGGGATATAGTGTAAATTTGCCCAATCAGAATTAGGTCTCAGCTCTAATCTGAAGGAAATATCATCTCCCTACATTTACTATTATTTGCTAATTCCAGGTTATTTGATCTTAACATAATGGAGTTGATGACCAACAGGAACAAGTAGGCATTCTTGGGTACTGTATATTATGTTTTACTCAGCATAAAATCATCGAACTCAATAAGACAAAATATAACAACATATCAATCAAACAACAAATATCTATCAGTATCTACCATGTGTTCAAGTGGAAGGCATCCCAATACAAAACTGGCACAGAGGCTCCTACAGCCTCTCCCAAGTCTAGCCATATCCCAGACACTACCTAGTATCTGCTTGTTATTTTTTTAAATTACATACAAAGATAGTTTTCAGCGTTCATCTTTTTTGTAAACTTTTGAGTTCCACATTTTATTCCCTCCCTCCCTGTGCTTCCCCCTTCCCATGACAGTGAGTATTCTGAGAAAGGTTATCCATATATAATCATGTTGAACATATTTCCATATCTAGTATGTGATTCCAGAAAGAGGTCTTAGCTAGTACCTAGTGGTCTGAACCTGGAAACAATTCCAGGAAATGAACAGTTTAGTTGACTCATCCTCTCTCTGGGGCCACTCCTTCTGTAATCAGTCAAAGGAGTGGAGGACACATAACACAGCTCTCAATCAAAGTTTGATTCTGCTTCTAATAAGGTCACTCATCAGATGAAGACTAAGGAACTCAGGACCTGGGGTTCATACCATGGTTTAGGGTCTACTGATGATTTGAGCCTGTGATGGTTGGTGCTTTTCTATTTATAGTTCTGTCATTAGTAAGGACTTCCTACTGTTTGTCCCTTTATTTAGTTCATTGAGAGCAAGGGGATAAGCAATCTGCAATCCACTCACCGTCTTTCCTCTTTTGTTCCACTCTGTGACTGATTTCAAGCCATGACATTTAATTTTCTGATAAATGTCATGCTTCCTCTGTCCAATAGTAAACTGGTAAAGGTTTGACAATTGTGTCTCCCCCCAAAAAAATGTATGCAAGACAACTTTCAAGTCTAATCTGAATTATTAACATTTTTTAAATCTAGAAATCTATAGAACAATAAATCAAGTCCTAGTTTGTAATGTTCCAAGGTATAAATGCTCACATTGAAAATTTCTCTGCAGTTTGAGCTGGCTCTGGACACTCCTCCTTTATCCTTCTAAATCCAGTTACTTTGTTTTAGGCATCTCCTCCTCAACTGCAGAGTTTCATCCTTGTTTGGTCACTCTCTTTTCCCATTACTTGGCAGTCAAAGCTGTGCCAAGTCACTGAAACTAGGGAGCAAAAAATATACAAAAAACATTGATATCAGCTTTCAGGGACTGGGCAGTTGATTCAATAAGACAACCCAATGCTGAATCCATTGAACTCAACAAATGCTGTCTTCAATGTACTCATTGTGTACCTGGCACTAGGCAAGGCGCTGGGATGCTTCTGGATGCTTTCTTTCAAGGAGAGGTTTAGAAAATAGTGGTGAAACAACCCTGGTACCATTAATCTCTATATTCTTTCTTGTTTTACTATAAACTCTTTAGGAGCAGAAACTCTCTTGTATCTTTTTTTTATCCCAGTGCTTAACACTGCCTGGGACATGATATATATACATTTTAATATTAAAAATTTTATATTCTTCATTTTATTTTTCCAATTCCTTGCAAAGATCATTTTCAACATTCATCCTTTTGTGAGCTTTTGAATTCCATATTTTTCTACCACTCTCCCTTTCCTCCTCCCTCCCCATGGCAGCAAGTAATCTGTTATAGGTTGTAATACCTGGTGCTCAATATGTTTAATATATTTTCACATAGTATGCATTTAATAAGTCTTTATTGCCTGACTGAACTGCAGAAAAGGTGAATCTGCATAGCATGGTATAATGCATAGAGATTTGGAGTTAAAAGATCTGACTTGGGTTCTGGTACTGGTTCTATAATTAAATATCTTTGTGACCTTAGGTAAGCCATGCTGGGTCTCATTTTTCTTGTCTGTAAAATGAATGTGTTTGGGTGGATAGTATCTGTGGTCACATTCAGATTTAGATCTCATGATCCCCGGAAATCAAAATACATTCTGTCCAACAAAGGGGCATAACTCTAATGGCAAGTAATCCTGAAAAAAGAGTATGATGTTGTTGAATTGAATTACATAAGGTACTGCCTTGCTCTTCTTTTTTAGGAAGTATACATTTTCACTAACTTAGTTTTTCACTTAGAAGTTGGGTTTCCTTACTTCTTCTGAGTTGATTAGTTGGGACTATAATGTGAGAAATGGATCTCTTTACTGATGAGAATTCTTTTTTTATAGTGGTCTGACCATCTGAGAAACTAAATACAATACAGAAGTTATTGTTTGGAGACTTGGGGAATTGACAGGATTGCTGCATGCTGTCTCCCAATTTGGTTGCCAATGAATTAATTTTACTCTCTCTATTTTTAATTCCCTTGGAACAGATTGGATTTAGAAGATGGTGCCCTGCCATTTGCTGTAGGATCTTTCTCCTTAGTTGAAATTTCATTGAGTGCTCAATGATCTAAGTTAACTTATGATTTGTAAAGTTCAAATTCTCTTAGGAATTTATAGTATTTTTTTATAATGAGCTCACCCTAAACCCTATTTTTATGCAATTTTAAAACATTTTGTAATTCTCCCTGTATACTCCTAAGGTTTTTAGAGGATATGTATGGGAGAGGGACAACACTTTTTTAACTTTCAAGCACAAAAATACGTAATGTCTCAACATGTACAGTGGTTTATTCCCTCTCTTTGTTATAATGCTAGTGTCATGATCTTTTAGAAGCACTGAAATTTTGTTATAAAATGGGTTAGAAGCAGTGCAATTTATTTTTATTTCTAATAATTAAAAGTCTGATTTCTCCTATAGCTAATGGGGAAAAAACCTTCCCTAATAATTACACTATTCAAAAATGGAATGATTTGTTTCCAGTATCAGTGTGCACTCAGAAGATTCAATTTAAGTAGTCCCCTGCATTATCAGACAGACTCTAGATGGGTATTTGTTGGGGATGTTAGAGAATAATCATGAACATCTCTGCATAAAAATGACAAATCCATGGTACTGTGTAGAGAAAAGGCGAAAGAGGACCTAGAATAGAGTCTTAGGGAACATTCACAATGAGGGGATTTATTATGGATAAAGTTCCAGGAAAGGAAACTGAGAAGGAACTGAGACAGGTAGGAGGATAGCTGGGGTGGGGGAAGCAGTCACCAAAACTCAGAGAGGAGATAGTATCCCAGAGAAGGTGGTCAACAGTGTCAAAGACTGCAGAGAAGTCAAGAAAGATGAGGATTGAAAAAAGGTCATGCAACATGGCAATGAAGAGATCAATTATAATTTCAGAAAGAGCAATTTCAGCTGAATGATGAGATTGAAAACCAGGGCTTAAGAGGAGAGGAAGATGTAAGTAATCGGGGATGAGTGTTTTCAAGGAATTTGGTTAAGTAAGGGAGGAGAGATATAGGATGATGACTTGAATGAATCATAGGGTCTAGTGAAAGTTTGTTTGAAAAATAGGAAAGCATGTTTGTAGACTACAGGGAAGATTAGTGAGAGGATGATAGTAGAGTATTCTAATGTAGGGAATGAGGAGAAGGGATCAAGAGTATATATAGAACAGTGAGAAGAAGACTGGATTATATGCCTGTATACAAGGTGTGCTAGTAAATGTTTAATTGTCACTGGGGGGAGTAAAAAAGTACATCCTCTTTTTTAAATTGCAAAATAGATAATTTTGATTACATTAAATGAACAATTTTTGCACAAATAAAACTAGTATAGCCAAGTTTAGAAGGAAAGCACAAAGCTGGGAAATACTTTTTATAGGTAGTATTTCTGACAAAGGCCTTATTTTTAAAATATAAAGAGAATTTATTCAAATTTATAAGTGTACCTATCATCCCCCCAATTATTAAATTTTCAAAGAATATGAACAAGCAGTTCATTAGAAATTAAAGCTATATATAGACATATTAAAAATGGCTCAATCACTATTGATTAGAGAAATTCACAACTCTGAGATACCACTTATCAGATTGACTAATAGGACAGAAAAGGGAAATGATAAATGCTACTTGGGATATAGGAAAACTGAGATACTGCTGCACTTAGTGGAGTTGTGAAAAGTACATACTCTTAATGTTTAATCTGCATTATCTACTCCATCACTTTATTAAGTCTAGACAATTACCAAAGCCCTATATTTGTAGCATTTGCCAATTTCCTTAATATTCTGCCCTTGAGAGGTTTAGGCTAACTCTGGCACATCTGAGATGCCATGATAAACACTTATTAAGCACCTACTAGGTATTTAGGTCTAGGGATAAAACTAAGAAAAAGAAAGATACTCAGTGCTCTCAAGGAGTTTACAATCTAATAGAGGAAGATCATATATAAAAGGGAGCTGAAAAGTGGTTTTGATGGTGGTGGAGAAGTCCCAGATGATACTCAGAGCAGGGACATGATGAAGATGACGGAATCCAAACCAAGAAAAGTAGCTTGGTGGCAAATGAAGAGATTTTGAGATCTCCATAAAGGGAGGCTATGGAAGAAGGTTTTTGTCCCAATCTATAGACCTTCTATGAGAGAAGTAGAAACACTGAGGGTACTGATGAACAGTCATCAGGAAAGCTGAAGCAATCTCCATGAGGTTCAGTTTATTGTGGGCAAAGCATGTTGAAGATGATGATGGAGTTGAAAACAAGCAGAGGAGCTGATGGTCAATGAACATTCCCCACTTGTGTATATCATGGATAAGGAAAAAAGAGCATTGGAATTGGGCATTTAGAGATATTTTATTTCCTTTATTTTATATTAAGGTTCCTAAGTCAGCCAGTGTTAGTCAGTAAACACTTATTGTTTACTGTACCAGACACTTTAATGCAGGAGATACAAAGAGGGGCAAAAAACAGTTCCTGCTCACAGTCTAATAGAGAAGACAACTTGCTAACAACATGTAAAACTTATATATATATATATATATATATATATATATATATATATATATAATATTTATTTGTTAAGAAGAACATATTTAAAAAATGTTTGTTGATATATGATCTGCTGATCTGCAATCTACATGTCTCATTCCAATTTATATCACTTTAGCCCTAGAGGAACTAAGTGACATTTTATGTTAACCAAGAGACAAAGTAGATAGAATTCTTATGAAACCAGGAAGACTTGTGCGCAAATTCTATCACTGATCCTTATTAACTGGGAGATCATGGCTAAATCATTCAATCTCTCTCAGCTTCAGTTTCCTCTTTAGCAAGATGGTATTAATACTGACAATAGCTCTTTCAGAACTATTGTGAAATTTAATGGAAAAAAACACATGTAAAGTGTTTTGTATACTTAAAAGTTGTATTAAAGTATGGATTATAACTGTACTGTAAGAAATAATGATTGAAATGAATATAGAGATACATAGAAAAGAGTACACAAAGAGACACTGAGTGAGGTAAGCAAAGCCAAGAAAACAATTTGCACAAGGACTGCAACAATATAAATGACTACAATGATTTAAATGGAAAGAACCACAAAAGGAATCAAAATTGAATGGTGCAAATTTACAAAGAACAGACATAACTTGAAAGAAGAGATTTGAGAAAATGCCTCCCTTCTTTGCAGAGCTGGGAGGATATGTGTACATTACACATATTTCCAGACTTATCCAATATATTGATCAGTTTTACTGATTTTTATCCTCTTTTTTCCTGCTTTAAAATACTATTTTTTTATATGGGATTGTACTCCTACAAGAATCTCAAATTCAACTTGTCCAAAGCAAAACTCCTAAACCCATCTTTCCTCCAAACTTCTCTATTTATGTTGATATTGCTACTATCTTTCCCATCTTCTCCCACCCAATGGGAGAAGAGAAGGGAAACTAAGAGAATTGTGATCATATAATAAACAGAGTTAATGAAAACATTTTTTAAAAGGGTAGATTAAAACAATATATTAGAGAGTAAGTCATTTGCCCAGGGTCACATAGTCAAATGTGTCAGAAGCAGGATTCAAAGTCACATTATTGTGAGCCTGGGATTAATGTTCTCACAACTATGCGACACTGTCTCTCTAAGACTTTGGTTTAAATTCTGCCCCTGAGACATATTGACTATGTGACCCTGGACAGCTAACTTAATCTTTTGATGATTCAAGTGATTTTCAAAGATTGTTAGTTGCAAAAAAGTTGGTGTTCTGAATTGGTAAAAGTGTTTTTCTCATGTGGTGCTTCTTAAACTAATAAAATCAGTTATAGAGGGGGAAAAAAGCAATAACTGTGTCAGTTATTATCATCATGGGTAAGTGTCTAAAATGCGCATCTTTGCATTTAAAAACATTTCACAAACTTAGATTTGAATAGCAATAGTGAATAAGCTTCTTGAATTTTTGGGACTATGTTTCTACCTGGAGAAACCAAAATTAAGGACATAATAAAGATTGTCAAAATATCTGAAAGGCTGCTATGTCAGAGAGATGATATCATTATTTTTTATGACTCCTTAGAGGGTATTTTATAAGGGAGACATCATAGGGAAGTAAGCTTTGATTCAGCATAAGGAAGCCCTTCTTAATGATCAGGGCTATTATTAAAGATTTTATTTATTTTGAGTTTTACAATTCCCCCCCCCATCTTACTCCCCCCCCACAGAAAGCAATTTGTCATTCTTTACATTGTTTCCATGTTATACATTGATCCAAATTGAGTGTGATGATCAGCACTATTTAGCAGTGGAACAGATTTCCCTTTACGGGAAGGAGCTCCTTGTCACTGAAAGTTTATAAGCTTAGATGACCAAGTGTCATCAATGTTGTGGAGTGGATTCCTACCTCATAAGGTAGCATGTTACATACAACATACCTGAGAAAGAGGTGATCAACTCAGGGTACAGACTGAGAGCCATCTATGTATATATAATGAATGTTTATGTATATGTATATATACAAGCATACATACCCACATTCCCTGTGGCCAGTCAATATTCTGAGTCTCTCTCTCTCTCTCTCTCTCTCTCTCTCTTTCCTCTATCTATCTATAATAGAGTACATTTATACATATATTATATATATACACATATTCATATGCATACAACCACTCATATATATATATATTATCCAATGCAGGAATTATTTTGCTTGACTATAAATATATTAATTACAAAGGTTTTACTTTTTTTTTAAATTAGGAGATGTGGTTGGCAGGGAGAGAATAATAGTTTCTGTTAATTAAAAAAACTTTAAAAAAAGAATGAATTCCTATATTTAATAGAATTTCAGCCTTTAAATGACCCCTAAGGCCCCTTCCAGCTTGAAAAGTCTATGACCTGGTGACTTTTGAGCACTTAGAACAGAATGAAGTTCCTTAGCCTCTATTATAGCACTTTGTAGAGAACAGGGGCTATATTAATCTAGAAAAGACCAATATAGATCCACATGGATATCACTATGCTGGTTACTTAAGACACAGAGCCCTGTGCTCCAAGAGCATCAATATGGCAGCTATAATGGGGGGAAAAGTGAGAAGCAGGGACCTTTCAGCAATATTAAGCCTCTTAAATGACAAACCTGTAATTTGTGGAGGGAAAAATGATTCCCTGAATGCATCTTATATCCTCGAGTTTCAAATTACAAAGTTCTTGCTGAAATTGGTTTCTGCCCAAGAGGAGATAATGTCAGTCAAAAAGCTTTGCTTTTCTCATCAGTGCTGGGCTCCTAGTGGAGGGGAAAACAGAGCCTATTCTTGCAGTCACATTCACCAAGCAGGAGAACATTAGAGACAATTTCAATTTCTTTCTTGGGGCTTCCCTAAGCATGAGGAAGGGGAAGGCAGGAAGAGTGATGTATTAAAATGCTATTTTAATTTCTATAGGAGCTACAAGGAGCCATGTGAGGGAGCTCAAAGATGTTCATGGCTTTAATGACCATTTGACTGCTGAAGTTCAGATGCTTTGCTTGACTTAGGCATGTCCTTAACTAGGAAAAAGTGAGTCTATTATAAATGAGATGAAGATGGTTACCGACTGATTTTTTTTGGGGGGGGGGATTGCTGCTGGAGGTCAATTTTGACTGACACTGAGGAAATGTTAAAACCTAATTACTGCTTTCAGAATCAATTTCTTCTTGAGGTTATGGGGCTTTCAAAAAAGGAAGGGGCTAAGTCTATTATCTTTTCACTGAAAAATCTCCCTTTTAAATGTCCCCCAAACCATATGACTACTATTTACAGCTCTTCCCTGTTGTAGGACAGTTCACTCTCATAATCATCTCTTGCATTTTTATAGTTGCTCATATTTTTAAAGTACATTCTTATCCATTATTTCATTTGATCCTTGTAACAATTCAGAGAGGAAGTAGAGCAAGCTGATTATTATCCGTACTTGACAGTTGAGGAAACTGATGCAGAGAGGGGGAAGGTCCCTTTGAGGTTTCCAATGATCTCTCTCTCTCTCTCTCTCTCTCTCTCTCTCTCTCTCTCTCTCTCTCATTTTAAGGTTTTTTTTGCAAGGCAAATGGGGTTAAGTGGCTTGCCCAAGGCCACACAGCTAGGTAATTATTAAGTGTCTGAGACCAGATTTGAACCCAGGTACTCCTGACTCCAGCGCCGGTGCTCTATCCACCGTGCCACCTAGCCGCCCCTCCAATGATCTCTTAACTGTTAAATATAATAGTCTTTTATTGATCCTCTTTCTTCTTGACCTTCTGGCAACTCCTGATACTGTTGATCATTCCCTCCTTTTGAACTCTTTCTCTTCCCTTGGTTTTGATTCTTAGTTCTATTGACTTCTCTTCTTAGTCTCTATTACTAGATTATCATCTTCCCAGCTACTAAATGGAGGTAACCCAAAAGAATCTGTCACAAACCCTCTTTTCTTTTTGTATTCTCTCCCTTGACATTTTTAAAAATTGGTTCCTGGGGTTACTTATTTCTTATTTCTAAGCAGATGATTCCCAAATTTATTTACCCAGTTCTATTTTCTTTACTAAGTTCCTGTCTCACATTATCAACTACTACTTGGATAGCTCTACCCAGAACTCCTACAAGAATCTCAAATTCAACTTGTCCAAAGCAAAACTCCTAAACCCATCTTTCCTCCAAACTTCTCTATTTATGTTGATATTGCTACTATCTTTCCATTTTCCTACATTTATAATCATGGGGTCATCCTTTATTCTTCCCTTTCCCTCAGTACTCAGGTATTGCTACGTCTTCCTCCAAGAACTTTTGCTTTTCTTTCTTTTCCTCATCTACAACTTCAGTCCTAGTTTAATCTCATTGCTTTTCACTTTGTACTTTTGCAGTTGTTCTCCCTGCCTTCAGTCTCTTACTTCCCTAAACATTCCTTGATACAGTTGCCAAATTGATATACCTAAAATACATAATTATGTCACCTCTACCCCTCAAAAATCTTCAGTGAATTCCTATTGTCTCTGGAAAAATATAAATCCTTAATTTAACATTTAAAGCTCTTCACAACCTGACTTTCACCTACCTTTATAGTGTTATTTGATACTGCTATGTAAACTTCTGTATTTCTGTTCTAATGAAACTGAACTGTACTTGATATTCTATCTTTGGCCTCTATGCCTTTGTATGATTGGTTCTCTGCATCTGGAATATACCCTAAACTCCGTATATAATTCATAAATTTCTTTAAAGTCCAACTTAGATGTCATTCATAGGCATGTATGTAGTATGGACCAGGTATGCTGGCACAACCTGACAGTGGGGTGGCATTACGATTGACTCTTCCCCTTAAGGAAAACATATATAGGGAACATATTGTAACCCTTGGTTCAAAAGGTCAATTCATTGGTAGAGATTGACTATTCAGTCTCTAACCTGCCTGTTTGAAAACCAGAAAATCAGATTTCTCTTCTCACCATCTGTCATCACCTTCACTCCCTATGTAGAAAGGCTCAGAACATTGAGTAACCAAGCTCCACCACTGAGGAGAGTCATGCCAATAGCTCTTTGAGCCATGGACATAACTTCATAGTGGAAAGGAGTTTAGACATTGTTGAGTTCAACTGCTTTACAGATAGAGAAAATGAGACTGAGAGAGGTCAAATGTTTTATAGATAGTTCTCCTTTACATATTATGAAAATTTGATTTTATGTAAAGAACACTGAAAGAAATGTGCATTTCCCTATAAAACACTCATGCTAACTTTACTCTGCAGTCCTATGTCCTCTCTCTCCTTCTGTCTCTGTCTGTCTAATGCAGGCATGCATGCATGCACAGACACACGCAGTGCCTCTTTTTTCTCTCATACACACTCAATCTCTCTTCTAACAGAAAGACATACTATTCACAAACAATTTCTCTTGTTCTCCCTCTGTCTCTCTGTGTCTCTCCCTGTCTCTGTCTGTCTGTCTGTCTGTCTCTCTCTCTCTCTCTCCCTCTTTCAGTTAGGTGCTCTGTAATCTCTCACATATCTACCAAAAAAAAAAAACCTAAAAAAATCTTCCAAGGGAAAATAGAAGAATAGATACATGCCACCTCTCCTGGCTGATCAGGGTTTGACTTGAGACCTTGGACACTGAGTTGCCCCACTCAGCCCATCTGCCCAAAACTTGGGCCTGCACATGTCTGCCTTCTGTCTGTCCATGGTTATTGACACATATCTGTCCCTATTCCTACATGTCATCTGTCCTGCCTGTGTGCAGCACCCACATGTCTGTCACACCTCTGTGATCTTCCTATCAATTAGGGCCAGACATCCACATGCTCCTTCTACTGTAGCTTTTTGGTCTTTGGACCCCACATATTCTTTAACCATGTGCTGGCCCCTTCCCTTCATGGACCTTCCATTCCTTTCCTCTGTTCCTCCATTTTCTTCCTCTGTGGGCAAGTTCACATTATATAAAAATAATTTTATATAGAGATCTATAGAATTGTTCACTTACATAAAGCAAGAACTGTCTGCATTCAGAGTCACACAAATAGTAAATGTCCAAGGCAGGATTCAAATTCCATTTAGTATTCTACCCACTATGCCTCTCACTCATGACTAGGACTCATATAAATCTAGATTATATATGGAATACATGAGTCTTGTGGAGCCTAAGAATATGAATGACCAGAGAAATTCATGTCTTCAGTGCTAGGACTGACTCTCTCAGTATTGCCAATCTCCTCTGGTAGTGTCACTGGGTAAATTATTATCTTCGCTGAGGTGGACCTTTTGTGTTTCTGTTCTGTTCTTCTTGCTGTATGGCTTTCTACCAAATGTTTACATTGAGTCACTTTTTACTGGGTATCTCTGTTGTTACTTTCTATTTGGACATCCATACTGAGCAGTTCTTTCTTGCATATCTGTTGAACTGCTCTTGTTCTTTCCTTCTATGTGCTGATCTTTAGATACCACCCAAGCTCTTGCTCTTCTCTTGCTGTCTTGGGAGAATCTGTATCTGACAAGGGCAGACTGGACACAGATTCAAACTTCTACAAAAAGCTTGAGTTATACCATTCCTAACTTCACCAAAAGGACATCTAGGAGCTATGGAATAAATGACTTTTCACATGCACTTTCTAAGCTTGAGCTCCCTTTCCCTTGGACCATGATGTCATGTGCCATAGACTTTTTGAGATGTGTTGTTCTAAATGTTCTTGTGATACAACCTTAGTAAATATCCCTTTCTAAAAGCTAGGTGCCTGATGTATTGATTATCATTTGATAAGCATGGTAGTTGCTGTTGTTGTTTGTCCTTTATTCTCCAAGAGGACCATATGTCAGGGATGTGATGTCATGACATGAAAGTGAATTAGATTTAAGTGAGGGAGGACTGTGCAAAGTCATCAGCTTCACTTTCTCCTTCAGAGTCATCTGGGTGGCAATATATAGATCAGGATGATTTGAGATGGCTCTGAAAGCAGTGGGAGATCTTGGTCTTTTAAAACAAAAGTCTTTATCAGATCTCCTTTTGACTGAAGGCACGATCTATTCAGGCAGGTAAAAAAGAAATGACACAAAGAATGGCCTATTTTTCATAGTCAAAAAAAAAATAGTCCAGAGGGGAAGACTTTCAGGGTTTCTGGCCAAAACAAAAATAGTTGCTATTTACATTCACTCTGAGCCAATCAGGGCCCAAATAATGACCGTGTTTGGAAGGAAGTAGTAGGAGTTTGTAAACTATCACCTTAGAAAGATTAACTTTACCACACTGCAGAAAGTTTGTTAGAACAAAATTTGACCATTGAGATACTGTTGAAAGTTTGTTGTCTGACAATAACCATACTTCAGAAAAACCCCAGTGAAATGGGAAGGACTTTGCTCTAAAAGGTTATGGTCTCCCATTGATCAGCAAGCATCCTGATCTTACATATGCTCTGGAGACAATGAAAATGGCATCTCTGCACAATGCCCCTCATTTTATTTAATCTTATGTGCAAGTCATCACTTCCCTGATGTAATGGTGTACTATGGTACTGAAAGACAACTGAGTCTGAAAAGGAATTGAAATATTTTCCCCAGATCATGTGTAACATAAATAAATCAATGCAAGATGATATTATCTTATCTTTAAAAGTAAGGTTCAAGTATTTTTATCTCTATTGTCTCCCCCAATAATGCCTAACAGATATGGAGTGTTTCATAAATAATGATCAACTGAAAAATGACAGGATTACTTTTACTTCTTATGACTTGGCAGACTTAATTGCCTTATTCAGGATCTCATTCTACAACTCAGTGGCTATTGTCTGAGGTTTGATCTTTATGTTCCATTAACTCAGGATCTGAGTATGTCACTGAAGAATATTCACCCCAGGGAATATGCCCAGGAGCAACTACTGAGGCTCTGAAATTTCTTCCAAAGTTTTTCTAGTACTAGTCAATTCCCTATAAAATTGCAAAGTGGTAAATGTATGTAGATGCTAGTAATCAGGAAAAATATTAGCTCATATTGATAAAACCATTTAAAGGTTTGCAAAATGTTTGATTCACATTAGGATGGTGCTACAATTTTGATACAGAAAGAGAGAACAACTGTGAGAGAAGAGTATTGAAAGAGACTAAAGAGTCTGTTCTACAGTGTTTAAAAAAAATCAGATCCCAAAGTTAACATGTGAATGGGAGACAGTTAGTGTGTTGCTCTGAAGAATTTTTGAAGTCAGAAAATCTGGGTTGAAACCTGAGTTCTGCCATTGTATGACCTGCGGGAAAATTATTTTGAAGGACTCTTCCATCTCTAAATTTATGATCCCATAAATGTTCTAATGAGTAAATAACAGCATTCCAACAAGGATCAATTACAATTATACAGAGTTTTAAGGTTTACAAAGCATGTTGCTTATGACAGTTCTGTGAGATTGGTAGTGCAAGGATTATTAACTTCATTTTATAGGTAAGGAAAAGTCCATTCACGTGGCTGGTGTCACAGTCAGGACTTAAACTCCAATGTTAGTCTTCTCACTAAGTACTTAATGTTTCAGGTATAGGTATTCTATCCATTGACCATACAAAAATTGAACTGTTTAGATCAATTTAAATCATAAATATATGATATTGATCAATGAAGTAGTGACTATAGAGACCAAGGCAGAAATTTTAATCCTGGAGCACTACTTCTAGTGATCTGAATAACAGAAGGCTAGTCTAAGCCAAAAAATGAACAGGAAAAGCTTGTAGTTAACTAGTGTATTATGGAAAGATAGATGTATAAAACTCAAAGGATTATAAGGAAAGGGGCAGGCTGAAGATTGTCCCTCATTTGAAAAGACATTGAGTTGGGTATATAATGATGATGAAAGGCAACAAATGTACCATCCAATTAGAAGGTGATATGATGTGAACACAAGATTTTATTAACATATATTTTTTGTTATTGTCTTTTGTTTTTTTATGTAGACTTAATATAGACTTTCACCTCCTCAGATTCTTTCCTCCTCAGATTCTCTACCAGAGAATCATTCCTTATAACAAAGAATTACAAAAAAAGAGAGAGGGGGGGAAAAAAACCTCATTCAATATGTTGAAAAAACGGTCACTTTCAATAATATTCCATAAGTGTGTACTTTCCACCTCTACTAAGGAGTATGAGGAAAAGTCTTCTTATATCTCTTTTCAGGAATGAAGCTTGTTCTTTATGGTTTCACAACATTCATTTTGGTGATTGTTGTGGTAGTTGTTCTTTTCATTTATATTGTTGAAGTAATAGTGCTGGACTGACTGCTTATTTCAGTTACTATCAGATTGTCTTTCTAGTTTCCATTGATTGTCATTTAAAAATAAAACAGATTTTTGATATTTTTGTTTTTACAAAATTGCCTAGATTTTCCCCTATATTTTTCTCCTTCCCCTCCCAGAGAATCATCCTTTATAAAAAAATAATTTTATTTAGAGGGGGAAAAATCATTCAATAAAAGTGATCAATATATGTAAAAAGATTCCATTCCAATGCACTCCTCATTTTTACAAAGGCATAAGGAGAGGTACCTTCTTAAATCTATTGTTTGGGGGCCAAGCTTGTTTTTAAAAAATTTTCACAACATTTTTGATCATTTTATGATTGTCCTTTTCATTTACATAGCTTTAGTCATTGTGTACATTGTATTGCTAGCTCTTGTTACTTAAGTTTACATCGGTTCATATAAGTCTTTCTATGCTTCTCTGTATTCTCCATGCTCATAATTTCTTCTAGCACAGTAATATTCTGTTATTATAATATGTCACAATTTGTGTAGCCATAGCTAAATTGATGGACATATATATTGCTTCTTTTTTTTTTTGAGATCACTAAAAGTGCTGTTATAAATATTTAAATATTTGTAAGAAATAACTATATGCCTAGTGGTAGAATATCTAGGTCAAAGGATATAGACATTTTAGTCACTTCATTTACATAATTCTAAATTGCTTTGTAGAATGATTGTACTAATTTAAAACTTTACCAAAAATGAATTAGTGCACCCATCTTCGCAGAATCTCCCCAACACTGTTTATTTCCATCTTTTGTCATCTTTGTCAGTTTTCTAGTGTGAAGTAAAGCTTCAGGGTTGTTTTGATTTTCATTCTTTTATTATTAGTCATTTGGGACATTCTTTTATATAGTTCTTAACAGTTTGGAATTCTTTTGAGAACTTTTTAATATCCTTTGATCATTTGTATTGGGAAACTAATTTTTGTTCAATACATTTCTGTTAGCTTTCTAGATATTTTGTTTTTATCAGACTTTTAGTTCTTTTGATTACATGTAAAGATAATTTTCAACATTCATTTTTCATAAGATTTTGAGTTCTACATTTTTCTCCCTTCCTCCCTTTCTTTCCCTCTCCCTAAGACAGCAGGTAATCTGATATAGGTAATTCATGTACAATCATGTAAAGTTTATTTTCATGTAGTCATGTTGTGAAAGAAGAATCAGAAGAAAAGGGGGAAAAAACCAAAATCCTAATTTTAAAAAGTTAAAATATGCTTTGATTTGCTTGCAGACTCCATAGATCTTTCTCAGGATGTAAAGGACATTTCCATCATGCCTTTTTTTTAAAATCAAACTCATCATATCTTACACAATGATTTTCCCCTGAGTTAGTCACTTTGATTCTTATCCTAGATGTGTTTATTTTATTTGTACATGTGCTTGTAACAAAAGTCATTCATTTGATCTTTTGTAGTAGTCTTTTTCATTTGTTTAATAATCTACTTTCTCTTTTATTTTTTCTTATATGATTGTTATTATTGTGGTCATGTATCCATTTTGATTTTACTATATAATATGGTAGTTTAAATCAAATTTCTGAAGAATGCTTTCTAATTTTCCCTATAGTTCTTATCAATAAGATGTTCTCTTTTAAATAATTGTTTTTCCGTTTATCATATTTAGTTATTGGGTTTTATTATTTCTGATTTTCTTTCATATAGTCTGTTCCACTGGGACACTTCTCTCTTTTTTAAAACTTATGCCAAATCATTTTGACCATTCCTGCTTTATAATATATTTGAAGATTGAAAGTGCTTCCTTTCTTTGATTCCTGTTTTTTTTCTTGATTTCATTTGAAATTATAGATTTTTGTATCCTTCAAAAGAATTTGTTATGTTTTATTTTGCTCTCTTACAGTATTCTCTCTGTAGTTTGTTGAAATAACTATATATGCAAATTGTTTCTATTGGTATTTTCATTTATGAATGGACATGGTTGCATCATTGAACATTGAATGATTTAGTTATTTAAAATATTTAAAAACTTCTTCGAGAATAATTTTGTAATCAAGTCTCTAAGAGTACTGAGTATTCTTTAGTAGAGCAACTATTAAATATTCTATGCATTTTATACTTTGAATGTCATTTTTATATTAATATAATTTGTATTTTGTTATATGAAAATATTGTTGCTCTTTATAATTAATTTTGTAACTTAGACTGCTGAATTTATTGCTTCAATTATTTTCTTTTCTGACTTTCCAGTATTTTTTATGTAAATCATCAAATCAGAAAAGAGGGATATTTTTGTTTTCTCTTTACCTATTTCTTTCTATTATCTTACTGATATTGCTAGCATTTCTAAAACTATATTAAAAATAGCAGCAAGAAAGAGAGCATCCTTGCTTTACTCCTATATTAGTGGGACAACTGTTAGAATTTTATTGTTTATATGTCCCTTATTTTTGATTTTGGATACTTTTGAGGTACTAAAAATTATTTGTGTCTATACAACTAAGTCCCAAATAATGTAAATAATGAACCCCATGAAGTGGTTATATCATATGATTTTTTACTGCATATTTTCATTGCTCTAGAATGCATAACCATAATTTACATAATTATAAATTACAATATTGTGAATTTGGATAAATGCAGTCATTTCATTATTTGCACTAATCACGGTCTAGTTTTTCTGGGTAAAGTGTTCTTTCCCCCTCAGCACTTGTAATTTGTCAGAGACTTTTTACTGAATCTGTTGGGTTACTCATATAGTTTGGGATGTTTTTGTTTTGGATATGATAAATTATATTGATTGTTTTCCTAATGTTGAATCATCCTTCTATTCCTGTATAAATCCAACTTGTTTATAATGAATTTTTAAAAACAAATCATGGTAGTCTGTTTGAGAGGGCTTCATTTAAAATTCATTAATAGAATTGAGAATCATAGAGCTTTTATTGCTTTTACATGTGCAATCATGCAAAACATTATCTTATTAGTCAATTTGTATAGCAAGGCTCAATGAAATAAACTGAAAAAAATAGCATGCTACAGTTTGTATTCATGCAATATCAGTTCTTACTCTGGAGGTAAATAGTATGCTTCATCATCAGTCCTTTGAGAGTTTCTTGGATCATTGTATTGTTGAGAATAGCTATCATTCAACAGTCCTTCATCAAAATATTGCTTACTATATTTAACGCTCTCTTAGTTCTGTTCACCTCACTTTGCATCAGTTCATTTAAGTCTTTCCATGTTTTTTGAAATCATCATATTTGTAATTTCTTATAGCAGAAATCGCAATTATATACTGTAACTTGTTTAGTCACTCCCTTGTTGATGGCATCCCTTCAATTCCCAATTCTTAGACATCACAAAAAAGAGTCACTATAATATTTTTGTATAAATAGTTCTCTCTTTCTCTCTCTCTCCCTCTCCTTTTCCCTCTCCCTCTGTCTGTCTCTGTCTGTCTCTGTCTATCTCTCTGTCTGTCTGTTTTTAGGATATAGACCTAAACCTAATAGTGGTATTGCTGGATCAAGGGAATGCATAGTTTCATAGTCCTTTGGTTGTAGTTCCAAATTGCTCTCCAGAATAGTTGAATCAGTTGACAATTTCATCAGTAATGCTTTGTTATCCCAGTTTTACCAAATTCCCCCCAACATTCATCATTTTTCTTTTTTGTCATGTTAGCCAAGCTGATAAGTATAAGAAACTCAGAGTAGTTTTAATTTGCATTTCTTAAATCAATAGTAATTTAGGGAATTTTTTCATATGACTATAGATAGCTTTGATTTCTTTGTCTGAAAACTATTGTGTATCTGTTGACCACTTATCAATTGAAGAATGAGTTGTAATTTTATAAATTAGATTCAGTTTTCTATATATTTAAGTAATGAGGCCTTTACCAGAGATCAATATTTTCCCATTTTTCTGTTTTCCTTCTATTGGTTGCATTGGTTTTCTTTGTGCTAAAACTTTTAGATATTATAAAATCAAAATTATCTAATTCACATTTTGTAATTCCCTCTATCTCTTTTTTGGCCATAAGTTCTTCTCTTATTCACAGATCTTACTGATAAATTATTCCATACTCTCCTAATTGGTTTGTGGTATCACTCTTTATTTGTAATTCATGTATACTTTCTTGGTATATGATGTAAGATATTGGTTTATACCTACTTTCTACCATACTGATTTCCAGTTCTTTTAGCAGTTTTTGTGAAATAATGAATTTTTGTTCCCAAAGCTTAGGTCTTTGAATGTATATCAGATCTTTATAGTCATTTATTATAATGAAATTTGTGCCTAATATATATTCCACTGATCCATCACTTTATTTCTTAGCCAGCATCAGGCTGTTTTGATAATTACTGATTTAAAATACAATTTGAGATCTGAAATTTTTCACATATTTTCTCATTGATTCCCTTGATATCATTGAACTTTTGTTCTTCCAGATGAATTTTGTTATTTTCTTGTTCTATAAAATAATTTTTGAGTGGTATAACATTGAATAAATAAATAGATTAATTTAGGTAAAATTATTGTTGTTAAATTACCTCAGCCTATCCATGATCAATTAATATTTTTTAATTATTTAGATCTGATTTCATTTGTGTGAAAAGTATTTTATAGTTTGTACATATTGTTCCTGGGTTTGTCTTAGCAGATAGAATCCCTAGCATTTTATATCATTTACAGTTATTTTATTTTTTCCATTTACATATAAAGATAGTTTTCAACATTCATTTCTTGATAAGATTTTGAGTTTCACATTTTTCTACCTTCCTCCATTCTCTTCCCCTTCCCTTTGACAGTGATTAGTCTGATATTACACATATTTCCATATTAGTCATGTTGTGAAAGATGAATCAGAGCAAAAAGAAAAAAACCCATGAGAAAGAAAAAAGAATAAAACAAAATTTAAAAAGTGAAAATAATATGTTTTGGTTTTTCATTCAGATGCCATAGGTCTTTCTCTGGATGTGGATGGTATTTTCTATCACAAGTCTTTTAGAATTGTCTGTGATCACTGTGTCTATCATAATTGATGATCACACAATGTTGCTTTTAATGTGTCTTTGTTTCACCCTTGATCTTATTGGAAATACTTTTAGTTTATTACCATTATATATAATGCTTGGTGATGTCTATATACAGTTATTTTAAATGGAATTTCTCTTTCTATCTCTTACTGCTGAACTTTGTTGGTAATATAAAAATGCTGGTGATTTACATGGGTTTTTTGTATCCTGCAACTTTGCTAAATTTGTTAATAATTTCAAGTAGTTTTTTAGTTAATTCTCTAGTATCCTCTAAGTATAACATCATATCATTTGTAAAGAGTGATAGTTTTGTTTCCTCATTGCCTATTCTAATTCCTTCAATTTCTTTTTACCCCCTCATCGCTATAGCTAACATTTCTAGTAAAATGAGCATCCTTGCTTCACTGGGAACTTTGAAGTTAGTCAATCACTTATTTTGCAAATGAGGAAATTAAGAACTAGAGTAATGAATTGGCTTGTAGTCACACAATCAGTGTCAGAAGAAAGACTTGAGCTGTGGTCTTCTAACTCTAAATCTTAACACTTTTTTTTTCTCCTACAAACTAGATCTCATTAGATCACAATCAGTTGACTGGGAGGTTATATCTCAGTGTTCCAGATCTCTGATTCTGCACTTTGGATTTAAATAGAAGCTTAGAGTGACTGAAATCATCAATTTCATCATAATTCTACTGTGATTCCTTGAAAACTTCTAATCTGGGTCTGCTAAACCTGGTGGAAAGCTTATAAATTCAGACTTGTGGAACCATTTCATTTTAATGCTGGCAGAGACCTTAAGTGAATGAAAAAGTCCTTTTAAAATGTTTCCTGTATGCCAGGCCCTTACAAAGCACTGCTGATGGAAATACACAAGTAGAATAATCTCTGCCCTCAGGGAGCTTGCATTTTTAGAGTGGGTAATAATACCTATATGAAAGTGGTAGGAAGGGGCAGCTAGGTGGCATAGTGGATAAAACACCAGCCCTGGAGTCAGGAGTACCTGGGTTCAAATCCAGTCTCAGACAATTAATAATTACCTAGCTATGTGGCCTTGGACACTTTAACCCCATTTGCCTTGCAAAAACCTAAAAAAAAAGTGGTAGGAAAGGAGTCTGAGGAGTCACAGCAATAGAGAACTGGTCCATGGGGCAGGCAGTTGACACAACTTTTCCATCTTTCTAAGTAAAATGCTAGTATGGTTAGATTGATTTTAATTACTGAACCCATAACAAGAGATGAGATGAAGAGGTAGAAGGAATGAGAGGAGACAGCAGTACTATGTTCATTAGTGGGATAGATGGGAAGATAGCAGAGTGGATGGGAAGATAGCGGATGGATAGTTACAGATGAAGCGTACTCTGATTTGATAGTCTATAGCAGTGTCTTATATGTTGAATGCTAGGTGACTCAGTGGACATAGTGTAGGGCCTGGAGTTTGACAGACATGAATTCAAATTCAACTTCAGATACTTCCTAACTGTGATCCTAGTCAAGTCATTTAACGTCTCTGCTTGCCTCAGTTTCTTCAACTATAAAATGGAGATAATAACAGAATCATCTCATAGGATTGTTTGTGAGGTATCAAAAGACATTAAATTTTAAGACTCAATATAGTGCCTGATGCATAGTTGTTTAGTTTTTTTTCAGTTGTATCTAATTGTGACCACATTTGGAGTTTTCTTGGCAAAGATATGGAATGGTTTTCTTCTCCGGATCATTTTGCAGATGAGGAAACTGAGACAAAGAGGGAAAAGTGACTTGCCTAAGGTCACACAGCTAGTAAGTGTCTAAGGCAGGATTTGAACTCAGGACAATGAGTCTTTCTTATGCTCTATGGCACCCCCTGCTACCACCTAGCTGCCCTGTATACTGACACTGTTTAAAGTCTTATCCCCTTCCCCTCTACTTTAGTTTGCATGAATCATTCACCAATCAAGAACAATCATGGAGTGCAACTTGCATCATTTTACAGGTGAAACTGGGACACAGAGAGGGAAAGTAACCTGCTGAAGGTCACTCAGCAACAAAGCCAGGACTAGAGATACTATCTCTCAACACTGCCACTGAAGAGCCTTCCTCTTGTCTTTAAAAATTCAAAGCTCTGAACAAGACCCACAGTTGATTTTGATCAAGAGGGAAAAAATGACTATGACAGGCAAGACAAATCATTAGGCATGTGTTTAATTTCCCTCTAGCAGTATTTAGTGGGCTCATTTGCTTCAATACAATTGCCTCCTCAAAGTTAAATGAATTATAGGAATATTCTGCTATTCTGCAGGGTCCAGAAACCTGGTACCAAAGAAATGTTTGGGGAAAACATTTATAAGCCATTTCCCTCTCTTTGCTATTTTCTCTTTCTCTCTCTCTCTCTCTCTCTCTCTCTCTCTCTCTCTCTCTGTCTCTGATTTCTCTCTGTCTTTCTGTCTCTGTCTTTGATTTTTCTCTGTCTGTACCTCTGTCTCTGATTGTCTATCTGTATGTCTTTCTCTCTGTCTGTCTCTGTCTCTCTGATCTCTTTCTCTCCTCTCTGTCTCTCTGTCTCTGTCTCTCTCTGTCTCTCTGTCTCTCTCTGTCTCTGTCTCTCTCTGTCTCTCTGTCTCTGTCTTTCTCTGTCTCTCTCCTCCCTCCCCTCCGGAGTAAAAAATAATTGAGCCTTTAGACCTGAATGCTAAAAGCACATGAGTAATGACTAGATGGGGAGTTAAGGGTAACCCAGCAATTCTGTGTAATAAGTTAATGAGCTTGCTTCTGACATGATCATTTGTCTTCGTGGTCTTCTCCGGTGCACAAGACCAAAAGCCATATGGAGATTCGCTTTGTTGGCAACTTAAGCTTCTGACTGCTGTGACTATGAGGGGGTCTTACAGGTTTTGGTTGGGGGGAAACTCTTAAGATGTTTCTTGCAACAAAGCTCGTTTTTAAATATGCCTGGAGAAGGAAGTTTGTATTCCAACACTTAATTGTTTTATTACTTGTGTGACCTTGGATAAATCGTTTTACCTCTTTTGGTTTCAGTTTCTTGTATGTAAAATGGGGGTAGGGGGAACAGACCAACATGGGTTTAAATCTATGGTCCTTTTGATCTCTAGGGAGCAATTCTACACTCAATGAAAAGCATGTTTTGTAACATCTGCCTTGAGGAGAGCTGGGGACCATTTCAATATGTGATGTTGCCCATTATTATGGCCCCTTAAGACTTGTTATGCTTTGACTTGATCAGATAGGCATTTTAGACCATTTTGGTAGGTTATGTCAGAATTTATCATTCTAGAGTGTGATAGCCAGTGAGAAGACTAGAGATCATACTTTAAAAGGATTAATTAAAGGAACCTGAGACGTTTTGCACAAGAACACTTATCATTTATCTTCAGACATCTGAAAGACTTCTGTGCTTAGCAGCAGAGTACAGACCTAGGACCAAGGGAAGAGATTTAAAAGGAGGGAGATTTCAGTTTCATAGAAGGAAACATCTTCTAATTAATAGTACTATGCAACAATTGACTGGGAGGATTCCCAAAAAAGTGAGTTCCCCATCACTTGAAGTGTTCAAACACAGGCTAGATGATGATGATGATGATGATGATGATGATGATAAAAATATTAGCTTGTATTCTAAAAGTTTGCAAAATGCTTTAAAATATATTATCTCATTTTATCTTCACAGCAGCCCTATAAGGCAGATGTTGTCATCATCATTTTAGAGATAAAGAAACTGAAGCATGGAAAGGTCAATTAATTTGCCTAGGATCACATAACTAAATATGTTTCTGGAGCAGGATTTGAACTTATATCTTCCTGACTCCAAGCCTGATACTCTTTCCACTGTGTCACTTAGCTGCCTCATGATAAGGACAGAACAGGGACAAGCACAGTGGAATATAGATAAGACTCATATAACAGCTGTGAGGGTTGGACTAGACACTTCTAAACTTCTTTTCATCACCAGGATTCCATTTTTTGGAAATTTTTTAGCAATACCATATATTATTCCAGTTTCAAAAGATACTATTCCCTGGGCAGGTCTGATAGACATGGAGGTAGGGGGTGGGGTGTTGTTTTATTTTATATGATACCTCAGCTGTTCTCTATCTCCCTCTTCCTGAGATGAGAACATTTCCACTTAGTGAGCACTTCTGAAGTCAATCAGCCAATAAATCATCTGACAACCACTCTGATTTATTCTGACAACACATGATAAATTAGAACAAATGACAGTGGGTAGTGTTTCCCCTGAACTTGCTCTTGGGTCTACTGGCCACACCCTGCCTGTTGACATTTTTCTAAGGATCCCCATATTTCCAGATTCTTGGAATTACACCATTCCTGGGAAGGAGGAATGCCATTTCTGTGTGAGTGAGGGGCCCATGTAGGTGATGCACAAGGACACAATATAATTCTGACTTCTCTGACTGATCTCTTTGTCCCTGATTCAAGAATATGATCCATATTTATATCTAAGAGATATCTAAATTGGTGAACCCCATCAGTATACTCCCTTATCCCTCTATGAAGATTTGATTACATGATGAAAATAATAAAAATTAGTTTTGTATCAAACTTTTAAGGCTAGTGAATTGCTTTTTTTCAAATAGGTGCAAATAGATCATTTCCATTTTGCAGGTGAGTAAACTGATGCTCAGAGTTGAAGAGATTTGTCTAAGGTTATACAGTTACTAATGGGTAAGAATGGGACTTGAATACAGGTCTCTGATTCCCAATCCAGTATTCTTTCTCCATGAAGCCTCCATGGTCATTTTTTTAATAGAGCAAAAAAGTATGGTTTTTATGATAAGAGGGCCTAGTTCAAATACTGGGTGACTTTGGGTAAAACAATCTCTTTTCAGACCTCTGAGTCTTCTGAGGTAGTGGATAGAGCACTGAGACAGGAGTCAAGAAGATCTGAGTTCACACATGACCTCAGACACTTACTAGCTATGTGACAATTGGCAATCTCCTTTCCTCAGTTTCCTTGATTAGAAAATGAGAATAATACCTTACAAGGTAGTTGTGAGGATCAAATGGCACAGTATTTGTAAAACACTTGGTACATAAATAAGTATCCAATAAATGTTTCCTTTTGCTTACCTCTTATTTAAAATAAGAGTTGGATTAAATGACCTCAGTTATTTTCTAACTCTAAATCTAAAATCCTTATAACCTGGATTTGAGAAAGCCAATTTTTTTTTCCTGAGAGCAACCCTTTATGATGTTTTACTTATTTTTCTGATTGTTCTTTCTTCTGACCTCCTATAACTCTGTGTATCAATTTTCTGAGGGGAGTTCAGCAACTTAAACCTTAGTTTCTCAGGGGCACTGAGAGATCAGGGACACACATTCAGTATGTTTAAGAGTCTAGAACTTCCTGACCTCAAGATCAGTTCATTCTATTCCTTGGACCATGAAGTCTCCCACACTACTCGCTTGTTATTTTTATATTACTTATTCTATCCTTCCCTCAATACTCAATTGGATTTGATTTTATTCATTGATTCAGATCACATCTCATCCTTGCTTACCTGTCCTGTACAAATCTTACTGCATACGTAAGTGTTCCATGGAAGACTGGGGACTTAATATGTTGGGGCCTTTGCATTGTAATGATGGCTCCCATACATGACCTGTCCATTGATTATTCCTTGTTCTTGTCAAATGACTAGCTTATGTCCTTCAATGACATCCTTTATTCCAGTTCTCCATAGTAATTTTTTGTTTGGAATGTGCTGTGGCCTGCTCACACCCAATGTGCTTCTCTTTATTGCCCTTTGAGTGATACTGATCTTTTATTAAATAAGACTTTATTGATATCTTTTTTGCATTACCATAATTTCCTCCCTTTACTTCTCCCAGTTATTTCATATAACATTTTTTTAAGATAAAAAAGAGGAAAAATGAGTAAAACTGATGAACATAGCAAACAAGTCTGAAAAGATGTGCAATGTATTGTACTAACTGCCTTCCCACCCACCTCTGAAAAGGGATATCTCTTTTTTTAAGTCTTGCTTGTTTTTTGTAATTTTGATTTTTTTCATGTATATTTTTTCTATTTACTTTGTTGCAGTCATTGTGTTATTGTTTTCCTGGTTCTACTTACTTTATTCTGCAACAGTTCAAGGCACTCATTCCATGCTTCTCTGTATTCAGAGTGACACTGCTTTTTAAATATTTCAAGAATACAACATTTGATATTTTGTATCTGCACAATACCAATAGGAAACTATTGGGATTGAAAAAAATGCCCTTTAGTTTTAGGGGGAAATTTGGCGTATACACGAACTTCGAAAATTCCAAAGGAAATTTAGGCTGTTCTCTCTCTTTTTAAAATTCTGGGTCCAACTCACTGTCCATTTGTAACGTCTACCCAAGATACACTGATGTACAAGCTCTATAGGTTGTCCATCTAGCTAGATGTCCTTTGCTGTACCACTGATATTCTTTGTCCTCTTGGTTTTTCCTGTGTGGATTGTTTGCTCTTTTGAGTAATTATGGATCTTGTCCAGGAAAGCTCATTTGTATTTATGAGTTTGCCCTATTTTCTTACTAAATTGTTAAATCCTTTCTATTTGTACTTATACCACATCTCCTGCAGTTTCTGGCATAGTGCCCTACCCATAGTAGGTTTCCGGTAAGTAATGAATAAGTGAATACTGTTTTGGGGACAGAGGTTAGAGACTGGAAGTTTTATCAGTGTATCTCCTTGGAACTCAAATGAAAACTACCTCAATTCTCGATTCTTCTCTCTTACTTAGCATCTGACAAACAGAGTATCCCTCCTTTTATTTTTCCTTCTCAGGCTGTAGTTTGCAAAAGAATAAGCAAAGTTCTATTAGAATTCATACCAAATGAGCAAAAATGCTGATTTATTGTGCTCCCTGGGATCTAGAACATTGTGCTTAATTTAGACTCTGGTGATGATTGTGCCATTTCTGATTCAAGAACTTTGCTCCCTGGAGACTAAAAATAAAGACTGATGGAAAAACACACTAGCCTCAAACAGCAAGTGTATTGGAGGAAATGGAAATAAGAAAGGTGATTGCCTTAAAGAGAGGACCAATAAAATGAAACATATTTTGCTTGACTTCATATGTATAATCAATATCAAATTGCTTGCCTTTTCAAGAAGAGGAAAAGAGTGATGGTAGAGAGATAATCTGAAACTCAAAATTTAAAGAAAAAAGAATATTACAACTTTTTACATGTAATTGGGAAATATTTAATGAAATGAAATTATATTTTTAAAAAACCTCAAAGGGAGTCATATGTGCTCATTTTATAAGGTTGCTGCAGTTGCAGTTCCTTTTAGAATATTTTTGAGGAATAGGTACATTGGCCTTTATGTATGAATTCACTATGACTATTTGTCATTTTTTGTCCTGCTTGGGAAAAAATACTGTTTCCAGATTTGCTCCCGAATTTGGCTGATTTCAAGCTCTATGCTTCCAACAGCTTATGAAGCAGGTGTCTTATGCAGCAAGATTCAACCAAGATTTCCCATGACCATCAGTCATCCAATGAATTAGGAAGTACTTACTGTTCATTTACTTGGTACCCAACACTGTGTGAGATGGGGTAAGGAGAAGGTAGGGGGAAGAAAATACTAAAGATAAAACAAATTTAGTCCTTGCACTGGAGATTATAGTCTATCTGAGACTCATATCTATGAGAAAGCAAGAATAAATACAAGTGGGGGGGCAATCCAGTGCCAGGTTGTATTTTTATTATTTTTTACATCTTTATTAACATTTTATTTTTACATCACCTAAATTTTCTCCTTTATCCATCTCTTTTCTTTACTAGAGAGTCAACCCCTATAATAATTTTTTTTTGGCAAGGCAATGAGGGTCAAATGACTTGCTCAAGTTCACACAGCTAGATAATAATGAAGTGTCTTAGGTCAGATTTGAACTCAGGTCTTCTTGACTCCAGGGCTGGTGCTATATCCTCTGTACCATCTAGCTGCCCCAACAACAATTTCTTAAAAGAAAAAAGATCAGCAAAATTGATCAATACACTGAAAAAAAATCCCTGAAAATATATATGCATATTCTATATACTTTGTTTTTTCATGCTTTCTTTTTTCCAGTTACATGTGAAAATAGTTTTTAATTTTCATCCTTTTGCAAGCTTTTGAGTTCCACAATTTTCTTCCACCTTTCCTTCCCTTTCCCCTCCCCATAGTAGGGAGTAATCTGATAAAGATTATAAATGTATAATTGTGCTTAGCATATTTTCACATTGGCAAGTTGTGAAGGAATTAGAACTAAGGGGGGGGGAAGACCATGAGAGAGAAACAAACAACATAAAAGAAGTTTTAAAAAGTGAACATAGTGGGACAGCTAGGTGGTTCAGTGGGTAGAGCACCAGCCCTTGAGTCAGGAGAACCTGAGTTCAAATCCGGCCTCAGACACTTAATAATTACCTAACTGTGTGACCTTGGGCAAGTCACTTAACCCCATTGCCTTTCAAAAAAACCCCAAAATGTTAAATAAGTAAAAGTTAACATAATATGCTTTGATTGGCATTCCAACTCAATAGTTTTTTCTCTGGACATAGATGACATTTTCCATAACAGGTTTCTTTGTATTGTCTTTGATCACTGAACTTCTGAGAGGAGCAACATCCATCTTAGTCATCTCACAATGTTGTTAATGTGTACAAAGTTCTCCTGGTTCTACTCATTTCACTCAGCATCAGTTTATGCAAGTCTTTCCAGGCTTTTCCAAAGTCTGTGTGCTCATATTTCTTACAGAAACACTAACTATGAAAAACTGTTTCCTAGTTTTCTGCATTCTTTCTAATCTTGGTTGCATTGGTATTATTGTGATTCTTTTTTTTTTTTTTTAGGTTTTTTGCAAGGCAATGGGGTCAAGTGGCTTGCCCAAGGCCACATAGCTAGGTAATCAATAAGTGTCTGAGGCCGGATTTGAACTCAGGTACTCCTGACTCCAGTACCAGTGCTTTATCCACTGCACCATCTAGCTGCCCTGCATTGGTTTTATTGCACAAAAACTTTTCTTTCCCTCATTCAATTTTCCCCCATTTGTACTTTTCTTTCTCCTTTCCCTTTCTCCCTCCTCATCAATGTTTTGCTTTTGACTGCTGCCAGTCTCACTCTGTCCTTTCCTCTGTTTCTTCCTACTTTCTTGTAGTGTAGGATAAATTTCTAAACCTAATGTTTTTCTGAAAATAATGGGAAAATAAATCCTAGCATGATTTTTCAGGATATTTGTAATATAGGCCCTGCCCTCAAAATAAGCCCCAGTTAAGATTATCAGTGAGATGGACACATTTAGTATATTTGTTCCAACACATGATGGACATATTGAATTATAAAATAATTAATTTATTATTTGATTAAAATTATTTAAAAATGGAATTAAATTTAAAATTAATAATAAATTAATTTTAATTAAATTTATTAAATTAAAATAAATGATAATATAAATGATAATTATTTATAAATATCCAAGTAGGTGCCTTTGAATGAGAGGTAAACACCTATGTAAACATATGAGAACTTATTGCTGAATGATCATTTGGACTACAGACATGAGGATGAATAATGTGTGTACTTGATAATGTTTAGATAGAAAGAAAGCCATACTTACTATATCATTAAGGGCAAGAAAGATAAGATTGAATGTATTTCAGGTATATATGTTCTTAAAATAGAAAAAGCCTGCTATACACAAGCAATTATAAAGAAGAGAGTCGATTTAATGCTGCCACTTGTTTTGCGAGTTGGCTAGAGAGGTCTGCTAGTTTGGGATTCAGCTGGCATTCACCACTCTAAAGACATGAAGAAATTTCTTGAGGAGAGAAGAATAGATCAAATAATGATTCCTGAAGGAATGATTGCCAATCTCCAGATATCCCCTGAAAATAAAACCAATGCATCTTTTGGAGAAAAAAATTAATATAAGACTTCTTATTTTCTGAGAAATATGGTATATATCATTCCCTCTTTGGGCAGAATTTGTTAAGAATAAGATTAACTCAGTCTTTATACTCTCCCTACTTTCCCCCTACTATTGTAGGTCTTTTGTGTCTCTTCATGTGATGTTAATTATCCTCTAATGCCTCCACCTTCTTCTCCCAGCATAATCCTTTTCTCAAGTCCTGTTTTATGCCTGTTATACCCACACCCTCTGTCAAAATATACTCCTTTCCCTTGTACTAGTAGAAGTATCATTGTCAAAAGCCATAAAACTCACATCATAATCAATTTATACCAATACCCTCTGTCCCTCCATTTGTCCAATGGAAATACCCATACTCTCTATCTAATTATGTTTCTTTCAACTGCCCTAAGAGAAACACAATTCTCAAGAATTACAGATATTGTCTTCTCATTTAATCTTATTGACTAATATTTTTTCTTTCTGCTTACCTGTTTATGTATCTCTTGAGTCTTGTATTTGAAGATCAAATTTTATAATCAGTTCTGATCTTTTGATCAGGTGAGTTTGAAAGTCCTTTATTTCATTGAAAATTCATGTTTTCCCCTGAAAAATAATGTTGTATTTGGCAGAGTAGTTGATTTTTGATTGTCATTCAAGCTCCTTCACCTTCTTGAGTATCATATTCTAGGCCCTCTTATCCTTTAATGCTGAGGCTGATAAGTCCTGTGCAATCTTGCCTGTGATTCCCTGATATTTAAATTGTTTCTTTTTGGGAAGCTTGTAGTATTTTCTCCTTTAGGGAATAATTCTGAAATTTGAATATAATATGTCTTGGAGTTTTTATTTGGGGAACTCTTTCTGGGGGTGATGGATCGATTCTTTCAAGAACTATTTCATTTTCTTGTTCTAAGATATTAGGGCAGTTTTCCATGGCAATTTCCTGCCTGATATTGTCTAGGCTCTTATTCTGAGTGTGGCTACCAAGTAGATCAATAATTCATAAATTATCTCTTCTGAATCCATTTTCTAGGCAAGTCATTTTTCTTTTCTTTTTTTTTTTTTTTTGCAAGGCAATGGGGTTAAGAGGCTTGCCCAAGGCCACACAGCTAGGTAATTATTAAGTGTCTGAGGCCAGATTTGAACTCAGGTATTCCTGAGTCCAGGGCGGGTGCTCTATCCGCTATGCCACCTAGCCACCCCTAAGTCATTTTTCTTAAGAGGTGCTTTACATTTTCTTGTATTTTTTCAATTTTTGGTTTTGTTTGATGGAATCTTGGTGTCTCCTGGTGTTATTAGTTTCCATTTGTTCAATTTTAGTTTTTAGAGTTTATTTTCTTGAGTTAGCTTTTGCATTTCTTTTTCTATTTAGTTAATGTTATTTTTTATGAATTCATTCCTTTTCCAGTTAGTCAGTTTTACATTTTTATGAATTAAATTCCTTTCCAAGATGGTCAGTTTTACTTTTTGATGAATTCATTCCTTTTCCAGTCAGTCAGTTTTACATTTTGATGAATTATATTCCTTTCCCATTTAGTCAATTTTAGTTTTAAAGGTATTGTTTTCTTCAGTCAATTTTTCATAATTCTCTTGCATGGGAGCATTTCTTTTCTCCATTTTTTGTCTTCCTCTCTTATTTGTCCTTTTTGAGCTCTTCCAAGAGGTCTTTTTTTGGATTTGTCACTTTTTTGTCACTTATTTTCTCTTCTGAGATAGTTTTTCTTTTTTTTTTAGTTTTTGCAAGGCAGTGGGGTTAAGTGGCTTGCCCAAGGCCACACAGCTAGATAATTATTAAGTGTCTGAGGTCGGATTTGAACCCAGGTACTCCTGACTCCAGGGCCGGTGCTCTATCCACTGTGCCACCTAGCTGCCCCGTGAGATAGTGTTTTTTGATCATCCTTAGAATAGTATCTTTCTGTGATTTATGCCTTTTTTTGGCTTCTTCTGATAATTGAGGTCTACTCTGGGCAAAGGGAGCACAGTCCCAAGCTTTTTGTGTTGGGACCCTGACTTACCTCTTGCCTACAATGTTGCCTATGATATTTCAGGTGCTAGAGGTTTGTACCCTGTGTTAGGAAAGCCCAATCAGTACTGTCTGTGGTCCCAGCATTCCTGGGGCTTAACTTTGCCATCTAAGCTGTGTTTTGGACCCTCACCACTGACTTGCTTCATTGCTGTCTTGCTGAGCCCAAATCTGAGCTATACTTTGGCTAAGAGACTCCTATCTATACTGGGCTATATTCCCCTTTCATCTATGTGAGACAGAACTTTACTGAAGTTCCTCCATGATATCTTGAGTTGAGAACTTGTTTAACTCTATTTTCTTTTGGATTCTGTCTGGACTTGATACTTTCTTTATCCTTCTAGGCAGTCTCCTCCAACATTGATTGAGCTAATTGCTCTTCCTGAGAAGTCCCATATACTTTAAAATAAAATATTGGTATTTATATTTAAATTACTTTCAGTTTTCCACAATTTCTCCTATAACCTGCTCTTTCATAGTATAATACAATGGGAAGTTCGTAGGCTTTCAGTCAGAAGACCTGACTTTAAATCTTCCTTCTGTCTCTTGTTATTTATGTGAATTAAGAAGTCATATTACTTCTCTGGGCTCCAATTATTTTCTGAAAATTGATAGGGCTGGACTATAGATGCTCTCAGAGATTCTTTCCAGCTCTAAAATCCATGATTCCATGAACAAAGAAAAATAGATAAGCAGAACAAAATGATTCATGGGCTACTTACATTTACTTTTCCAATAACTTATCTCCTTTGTTTTCTTTTGTTTGTTTTTTTAGGTTTTTTGCAAGGCAAATGGGGTTAAGTGGTTTGCCGAAGGCCACACAGCTAGGTAATTATTAAATATCTGAGACCGGATTTGAACCCAGGTACTCCTGACTCCAGGGCTGGTGCTTTATCCACTATGCCACCTAGCCTTTGTTTTCTTTAGCAATACTCTGTGCTAGGTATGATCCTCACTTTAAAGATGAGGAAGTTGAGTCCAGCAATTAAGAGTCAAGCAACTGGCTAGAATCAGGGTCTCTGATCCCAGAGTAGAATTAGAACCAATGGGTGGAAGTTTCCTATAGGCAGATTTTTGTTCAAGATTAGGAAAATATAACTGAATGCAACTATCTGAAAGAGAAATAAGTGTCTCAGAAATAAGAGAATGGATTTCCCATGCTGTAAAGAGGATTTCTTTTCATTGTTGGGTTAGGCTGAGATCTTTTTAAAATTGTCTTAGTGCTATGTCCTCCATCCTACACTGTATTTATGGAGACAACAAATTTTTATCCTTCTACTTACAATCAGATATTCTTTTTTTTTACATCTCTGATTTTTACATTCATTCAATTTTGACTGTGTAATTGAGTCTTATCTGTGTAACTTTGGGAAATTGTTAATGTGTGTCTACTGTATGTGGTCACTGAGTAAGTTGTAGAGACTGGAAAAGAGGTCCAGAAATGTTGAAGTATAGTTCTTGGTCATGGCATGTTTACTCTCTAGTGAAACTTCTAATGTCAAGGGCATTGAATTTGGAGTCATGGGAAATGAGTTCAAATACTGTCTCTGTCACTTACCTATGTGACATTGGACCTCAGTTTCCCCATCTATGTAGTAAACTCCCTGTGATCTCATGCTACAGTGACTCAATAATATTCATTTCATAGCCAAGGATGCTAAAACTAAAAAAAAATGAAATGACCAATCCAAGGTCACACAGCAAGTCAGTAGTAGTGGGTGATCTAGAACCTAGCTTTACTGACTCCAGATTAAGAAATCTTTTTGCCATACCATGATATTTCCCTTAATCTAATGTGATGTTTCTGTAGTTATTAGTTGCACTTAATGGAATAGGCTCGGTGGTCAGGGCTACTCCTATCATGAGAACAGCACTAGAACTGAAAGGACTTTCAGAAGACATCTAGTTCACCCTCCTCATTATACAGGTGGAGAAATTGAAGCCCAGTCAAGGTTAATTGATTTCCCAAGATCACACTGACAAGTGACAATTATACCAGTCAAGATTCAATGAATGCAAAAAATCAGAGAATAAAAAAGAATGTCTGATTGTAAATAGGAGAATAAAATTAAGGTTGGCAGACAAGGTCATGGGCCTGACCTAGGTTGGGCTATTCCCTCCTTAGGGGGCTTTGTGAGAAATGGGAATCAGTCAACTCCCCCTAAGAAACAAAACTTAATCTGAATGGAGGGAAGGAAATGTTTATTATAGTTTTTATGAGAAGTTGGTGGAGGACTCCTCAGAGCATCCACACCTTTACCACACTTTTACAGAAGCGAGAGTAAGTTAATATAAAGTTAGTTCAAGTCTACTCCTCCCATCAAAGCCAGGATTGGTTTAGGTTCCTCCAGGTTACACCTTTTTCTACTTTCCCCTCGTATGTATTCCTTTGATATATTTCCCCACTGTGATCATGCCTTCACATACATCACATGTTATTATAATGAACCTTAAATTCATCCTTGGGTGGAGAAGTTAATATGTATGAAGTTAATTAAGCATGCATGTTAGTGAAAAGTCAGTTGTTGTTTCTTGAACTTGATCACTGCAGGCTGGTTTAGGCCTGGGGCCCCCTTCAAGAGGAACTTAAAGATTTCTGCTAACCATTTGATTGGGCAGGGTCCTTCTGCCCCTCTTCCCCTCCATCTTATTTCTCACATTCCTATACTTATTATGTACTATTGTAGTCCCTCAATCACCCAGAGGTATATGTTTTTGTAGTGCATATTGTTGTACTACAGCCTGTGGAAAACTAACCATCAGCATTTTCTCACAGCCCTTTGGTACTTTGACCCAGGAACTTACCATATCGGCGATAGACTTGATATAGTTACTTGACAAATAAACAAACAGACTTTCTGACACATTTAGGGTTTTGGAGTAGATCTGAGAAGAAAAACAGTTTTGTTTCAAATATGTGGATAGAGATCTTCTCTCCTCTTCCTTAGCCTGGGGCCAATCCCAATTGTGACCCTATTGCATTTTACAATTCCAGAACTCAACAGCCTCCACTGGTAGCAAGGATTTCAGACTGCCACACCTGTCCTTGAGTGTCTTCTAAAGGCATCCGCAAAAGCAGGGTAATATCACAGGATCACAGGTCTGAGAACTCAAAGACCTGAATTCTACATAGTGACAGGTCTATGCAACCTTGGACAATTCCCTTCATTTCTTTGGTTCTCAGTTTCCTTATCTGCAAAATGGATATTCTAATCCCTGCTCTTCCCAATTTATAGAACAACTATGAAACTCAAATGAAATCCTATGGAAATCGGCTAACTATGCCTGTGTGGGCTCAGACTTCTATAGCTCTTTTAGTTATTCAGAGCACTTTCCCCCCCAATCATCTTATGAAAGAAATAGTGCAAGTATTATCATCATTTTACAGATGAGGAAACTGAGCTTTGGTGAAGAAAAATGCTTAGTTCTAGGAACAAAGCTAGTAAATATTTAAGCTTTGAAGCTAGATGTCTTGAGTCTGTATTCTTTTCAAGATATTGAACCATTATATAAATCAAGGATTAAAGATTAAAGGATAGATTGGATTCTATTTTGACACAATTTCTAACTGATAAGGGTTTTGGAGTAGATCTGAGAAAAAAAACAGCTTTGCTTCCAAATTTGCATAGGATCTTAGTGAATAGAGCTCTTTTCTCCTTCCCTTCCTTAACCTGGGGCCAACTCCAATTGTGCTAAGTTTTGAGGGCCATTGACTTCCTCAGTGCAATTTGATTTTAGAGGAAAAAGTCAAGTACCCCACAGCAGGGAGAGATTGTACTTGACTTTTCTTGAATGCCATTTATCAGGTTCTCAGCTCTTATACTCTGATATCAGAGAGTCCCAGGGAAACTGTCCAAAATAAAGCCAATCCAGTGTCATTCCTGCAGCACCTCCCACTTATAGAATAATATTCCTGGTTGAGGAATATTGTATACTCTGAGTGGGAGGAATTATGGAGATTCAGGTTTGAAAGTGGAGTTACTTAAAATAGTAGCACATCTCCATTTGTTGTCTTTCTGTCCACAAATATCAACATATATGTACAAAGCAACCTGTATTCAGGATAAATAGGGAATAACTAAAAGAGGGGAGACAACAAAACTATGGAAAGGCTTCCTATAGAAAGTAGAATTTTATTTGGGACTTGAAGTCAGGGATGTTAGTAGTCAGCCTGAAGGAGGGGCAGCATTTCAGGCATAGGGGGTAGATAGGTCCACAAAGCTGAAAGTTACAGAAAGATAAAGGAGGAGGATTAGATCTGATAAAAAGTCATCTGATTTAGCAGGTAAGGGCTCAATGGAAACTTCTGAGAGTCATTCCAATTAAATGGTGGATTAGAAGGTAGGTTTCAAGAGCAAGTGGATGGTGAAGCCATGGACAGAGCATCCACACATAGCTTTCTAGAAATTTTCCAGTAAAGGGAAGAGGAATTTAGGATGATAGCATGAGAGGATGGAAGAGCTTAACTTTCAGCTTTAGAGATTTTAAAGACCACATCCTTTTTTTGAAAAATGTAGGGTCTAAAAACTGGGAATGTTTTATACAGGAGTTGTAGATTGTTTTACTTGCTTTTTCACACTTGTTATCATTGTTTTACATTTGTCACTATTATATTAGGTTCTGTTTTACCACATTCTGCTCAGAAATGGTTCAGAAAAGATTTTCATACAATGCTGAATTCAGGTTCACAGTGATCCAGTTTGGAAAAGTGAATGGAAATCATGCTGTTGAATGTGTTTGGTCTTCCTCCAACTGAAAAAAAAACCAATCCAAGACTGGCTATGGGAAGAAGAAACTACTGAAAACTCCACAGCAGAAGAAGATCATGAGAGGCAAATCAGTAAATGACCTGATTTAGAGAGGGAATTGAAGAAATGGATTAAAGAGCAAAGGGCAATTGGAATTCCTGTGTCCACAAAGATGGTTCAGCAGGAGGTAAGAAGAATTGTTGATGAAAAAGAAGTGACAGGAGGACACAATTAGTGCTTTAGGTTCATGAAACAGAATGGATAAAGCATGTGTACATACACCAGATATGCCCAAAAGATGCCTGAAATCTATGAGAAGAAAGCTCTTAAATTTCATGATGAATAAAACTTGAATTAAATACTTTATGTAATTTTATGTAATTTTTTTCAAATTTTGGGCCCCCCCAAATTAAGGTGCATCTTATACATGGGAGCACCTTATGCATGGGGAAGCATGGTAGTTGCTTCTGTATTTGAAGGAGCCACTTTTTGTTTGTTTTTGGAGGCACTAGGGTGAAACAAGTCAAGACAAAAATAAAATTATTTTGAGGGAAAATAGAACCCAGTGATGCACATTTTGCATTATATTATGCACTTGGTATTTTATATTTCCAATCTTCTTTTATTTGAGACATGGTTGTTGTTATAATGGCTTGTAAAAACTTAGTCCAGAGTGATTAAAGTGGCTTTTATTAGACATCTTAGTAAAAGGACCACCTCTCTCTAAAGAAAAGAGGGATACTGAATCATGACAAGACTGGATCTTCTATGAGGTTTGAAAGGCTTCTTCCTCCCTTTTCATGCCAATTATTGACCTGGGTCACAATCTAATTGGTACAATCATCTCTATGTGTTTTTCCCCCACCCTGCTCATTATACTAATGAGTACAGAAGAGGGAACAATAATCTCCTTGGGCATGTGGAAAGGAGCAGGACACAGACCTTAGGTTAATTCAGAACTAGTTGGGGCAGACTTGATCTAATCTCAGGTTTTGATCAGGTTGAGGCTGTTTTTTGTCTTACACTCACATACCTGCCCATAGGCACCAATACAGGCAGACCCTAGTCTTTATAAGCTAACAATCTCCTTCACATTCTTGTGGAAGCTATTAGTCCTCACAATTGTCTTTCACTTTTTCTAACATGTTAGAAAGTATAAGATTTTGGGGATAGGTGTAATGATTTGATGACATGCTCTGTTGCTTCCTGAAATCTACTGTAGACCACAGTAGGCTCCTTGGTTTTTCTGTAGGTTTTGGGAATTTCCCTTCCCTTCCTTCTCTTTGTTTGTCACTGATCAACACTGAACTTTCTCTGGAGCCCAGATTGGTGGCTATTATTCTTTGCCCTTTCCTTAGGACATCTTAAAACAGAGCTTGAGGCATTTCGTTACTAGTTTTCTTGGGTTTTTTGGCAAGCCAATGGGGGTTAAGTGATATGCCCAAGGTCACTCAGCTAAGTAAGTTTTAACCGTCTAAGGATGGATTTGAACTCCAGGGTTGGTGCTCTATCCACTGTGCCACCTAGCTTCCCCTATTACTAGTTTTCCTGATCATATGTGTTGAATTCTTTATCTCTTTTTTCTTTCCTCTTCCTCCTTGCATTATGCATTTGAATTGCCTCACAACTAGGGCCATCTCCTGTCATCCTGCTACTGGAACCAGATGCTCTGGAGGAGAAAGTGAGTCTGGTGATTTTGTACAACATCCCTTCATTCAAATCCAATTCATGTGCTTGTCATGGCATCACTTCCTTGATGTCATGGTCTTGGAGAATGAAAGATAAACAACAATAATGATGATTTGAATTAAGTTGTTGGATTAAATCTAAGTAAATGGGTTTCCTATAAGCTAAAAACAATTGAATAGTCATACTGTATATAAAGTGATGGGGGGATTGTGGTAGGGTTAGGGGGTTGGTTTGAAAAAAATAATCATTCATTTTAATTCTTCTTAAAAAAAAGCACCAAGAACACAATTGCATTTAACTAGTTCTGTATAGCTATAATAAGTGCCATCTGCTGGCCCTTCCCAGTGCCTTCACTTCAATTTGATCCTGAAATGATTGGCAAAACTTTTCTAAATTCTATTGGAATAGATCAAATCCAGAGATCTGGATATCCTGAAGCACAAGTCACCAGTTAGGTCTCTAAAGACCTAGCCTATCTAAAAATATGATGAGTTTAGTTGTAGAAGAATGAACTAGAATAGGGTCCTGAATTCTAATTTTGGTCCTACATAGAGCTAAATAATTAGATCTTAGACTTACTTAGATTAATTGGATTGTATGAGCTGGGTCAATTCAATTTTACTCTCTGGGTTTCAATTTCCTTTGCTATAAAATGAGCGGCTTTGTTGGATTACAGTTAAGGGTTTTTTTTCCCCCAACATTGAGATGCTATGAGAGCAATGGTCAGTCTTGATCTATTTCAAAGAAACTTCTTACCTTCACCTCTTCCAGTATAATAGTCAAATCATGTGTAAAGTTGATTGTGTCTATAATACTTTTGTGCCAACATTTACATTATTTTGGATAGGAGAAAACCACTGGTTGTTGGTGGGGTTATTTTGGATTTGTTTTTAGGATTGTATTAATATCTTAAATCTCCATATGTGTTGGAGTTAGAGTAATATGAATAGGGATATGAGATGTCTTCATTTTGAATCAGGTTCAATATGCACAAAAGGTTAAAAAAACTGCGGGCTGTTCATTTTTTCAAATAATATTTATTAAGTATGCAAAGATGATAAAATGATATGGAACTTGCCTCCAGAGAGTTTATAGTCCAATGGAGAGAAGATATATAAGATAAAAATGTATTTGTGAATGTATGATATGAATTGTTATAAAAGACCCACTCTTAAAGTTTAGATACAAGTCATCAAAATGATTTATTGATATTACAAGCAAACTAAGACTTATAGAGATCATTTGAATGATATAATTTACTTGCAATTCAAATAAGCTACAATTTTTTAATAGTTTATATAGGAAAAAAATGAAGAAGCAATGGGAGGTGGGGGGTGTGTGGAGCCAAGATAGCAGCATGAAGGCAGCATTTCCCAGGAACTCCTTCCCCCCCCCAAAACTCCAAAAGCCAACAAATTATGACTCTAGCCAAAATTTAGAGGGGCAGAAGCACAGAAAGACTGAGTGATACATTCTCCCAGCCAAAGATAACTTAGAAGTTCTGCAGGAAAGGCATATTTCACCAGGACCTGGGGTTGAAAAAAATCTGCAGCCACAGCCACAGTGCAGCCCAGCCCAGTCCAGACCAACCCAGAGATCACCAGAAATAGCTTGAAGGGGTGGTGAGAGAACTCTGATACACCAGAATGAGTGTGGAGTGAGGAGCATGGCCCACAGAACCTGCAGCAACAATCAGCCTGCACCTCCAGAGCAGAGCCCAAAGATGGTAAGGAGGCCAGGGAGACTGCAGAAATCTCTCAGCTCTCCCTGGGGCAGGTCTTTGCTGTTTACCCACACTCAGATCCAGCTTGCAGTTTGGCAAGGGAGCAGGGATCTTCTTTACAGCTCCAGGGCAGAAGGGAGTGCCTGTAGTCATCTACATATAAAAGCACAGGCAAGAGAGCATAAGACCTTGGAGGAATAAAGGTCCCAGTGGGGTGTCCCAAAAAAAACCCCAAAGACTTGGAAATGCTGTAAATTAGTCTTGGGCTGAGGAAATGAAACAACAGAAAAAAAGAATCTGACCATAGAAAATTACTTTAGTCCCATGGAAGATCAAAACACATACTCAGATGATGACAAAATAGAAGCTTCCATATCCAAAGCCTCCAAGAAAAATAGAAAATGGGCTCAGACTATGGATGAGCTCAAAAAAAGACTTTGAAAAGCAATTAAGGGAGGTGCAGGAAAAATTGGGAGGAGAAATGAGAGTGATGCAGAAACATCATGAAAACCAAATCAACAGCTTGGTGAAAGAAATACAAAAAAATACTGAAGAATATAATATGTTAAAAACCAGTTTAGGCCAAATGGAAAAAGCAAAGTAAAAGGAAAATGAAAAGAAGAATGCCTTAAAAAGCAGAATTAGCCAGTTGGAAAAGGAGATAAAAAAGCTCTCTGAAGAAAATAACTCCTTCAAATGCAGAATGGAACTAAAGGAAGCTGATGACTTTGCAAGAAATCAGGAAGAAATAAAACTCTTCTCCAAAAAGCCAAAAATTAGAAGAAAATGTGAAATATCTCACTGGAAAAACAACCGACCTCGAAAACAGATCCAAAAGAAATAATTTAAAAATGTCAGGCTATCTAAAAGCCATGATCAGGATAAAAGCCTAGACTTCATTTTTCAAGAAATAATACAGCAAAATTGCCCTGAGATCCTAGAAGTAGAGGGTAAAATAGAAATTGAGGGAATTCACCAGTCACCTCCTGAAAAAGATACCCAAAGAAAAACTTCCAAGAATTTTATAGCTAAATTCCCAAACTCCCAAATCAAAGAGAAAATTCTAAAAGCTGCCAGAAACAAACAATTCAGCTACTGAGGCTCCATAGTCATGATTACACAGGATCTGGAAGCATCTACCTTAAGGGCTCATAGAGCTTGGACTATGATATTCTTGAAGGCAAAAGATCTTGGTTTACAACCAAGAATCAACTACCCAGCAAAACTGAACATCCTCTTTCAGGGGAAAAGATGGACTTTAAATGAAACAGGGGACTTTCAAATTTTCCTATTGAAACAACCAGAGCTGAACAGAAAGTTTGATCTCTAAGTACAGGACTCTGGTGAACTATAGAGGGGATGAATGAGAAGGACTAACTATGAGGAACTTAATGATACTGAGTTGTTTGTATTCCTGCATGGGAAGAAGATATTGATAACTCATATGAACTTTCTCATTTATAAGAGCTGTTAGAAGGAGCATATATAGACAGGACATAGGAAGGAGCGGAATATAATGGTATGATGTGGTAAAGGAATGGAATCAATGGGCAATGGGGGAAAGTACTGGGAAGAAGGAAAAGGAGAGGAAGAAGAAGCTAAGAAATTTCACATAAGAATCAAGGAAAAAGCTTTTTCAATGGAGTGGAAAGGGGGAAGGCAAGGGGGAATGAGTGAGCCTTTATTCACATCAGAAATTGCTCAGACAGGAAATAACACACAATTAATAGGTTGAGGAAATCTATCTTACCCTAGAGAAAAATGAGAAGAAAGGGATGGGATAAAGGGGAATGGGGGAGGGATGGGGTGAATAGTTGATAGAAGAGAGGGGAAGACTGAGAGAGAGCATACTCAGATACAACACACTTTTGGACATAGTCAGGATGAAAGGAGAGAGAGGATAGAATAAATGAGAGCTGGGGAGGAATAGAGTGGAGGTACAGCTAGTAATAGCAACTGTGGGAAAAATATTGAAGCAACTTCTCTGGTGGGCTTATGATAAAGAAAGCAACTCACCCCAGAGACAGAGCCATTGGAATCAGAACTCAAACTGAAGTACCTTTTTTTCTCTCATTATTCTTGAGTTTTCTTATCTTCTTGTGTGGGGGGGTTATGTTTACTCTTATAACAAAATGATTGTAATAGTAATAATAAATTAAAGTTCACTTGCAAAAAAAGATTTTGAGTTTTTAAAATTGTTTAGTCCAATTCAATTTTGATCAGTATATAGCATAAAAACAATTTAAAGGCTATCAGACTGCCTTCTGTGGGGGATGGGGGAGGTAAGTGAGGTTGGGGGAAAAATTGTAAAATTAAAAAAAATACAAATAAATGTGTATAATGAGAAAAAAATTGTCTAGTCCACCTACTTCACTTTATAAATGACAAAACTCCTCTAAAAATCCCAAAGAGAGGAAATGACTTACCTAAGGTCATTCAGAAGAATGTATATTCCTTACCTTTGTATCTAAAATAAAATATAAGTAGAAACTTCAAAAAAAGAAGCAAAGGTAGGTGCACTGAATCTGAAACAGATGCTAAGTATAAAGTAACTATGATCCATAGAAAGATATAAAGTATAGTGGGAATAGCTGGTTCTCAGATATAGGTTTTCAATATTTTACACATCACTTTGACATCTGTGAGTACAACACTGGTGATAATAAAAATAGAATGAAAGTTCTGAAAAAAACACGACAGGGAAGGGGAAAATCAAACAACAAATACTTGTTGAATTTACACTGAAATGGATACTGTTTCAGAAATGTATCCCCTCTTGCCTAGAGGAGCTATACAAGTAGTAAATATAGAATTGTGGTTGTTAAAAAGTATTCATTTATTTATTTTGAGATACATATTTTCTCTCTTCCTCAATACTTTCCCTTATCAACTGAAAAAGCAATAATACATAGCTTATTATACATGTGAAGTCCTGCAAAACATATTTTCACATTAATCATGTTACAAAAAATATAAAAATAAAGTGACAAAATATGTTTCAGTTTCACTCAGAGTTCATAATTTCTCTCTTTGGATGTGGATAGTATTTTTCATTATAAGTCATTTTTATTTGTTGTGGATCAGAGGACTGAATAGAGTAGTTAACACATAATTATAATATTGCTATTATTGTGTGGAATACTCTCCTGGTTATGCCCACATCACTGCACATCAATTCAAATAAGTCTTGCTAGGTTTTTCTGAAACTATCCCCTTTATAATTTCTCATAGGATAATAGCATTCCATTCCAATCATATATCACAACTTGTTCAGTCATTTCCTAATTAATGGATATTTCTTAATTTTCCAATTCTTTGCCAGCACTTACTAGCTCTATGACCATGAACACAACACTGAACCTCTCTCTCTACCTCAGTTTCTTTCTCTCTAAAATAAATATAATAATGACACAGCAGGATTACTATAAATATAAAATGACATAATGTTTGTAAAGCAGAGGCAACTAGTGACTTGGTGGATTGAGTATTGGACCTGTAGTCAGAAAAACACTTCCTAGCTTTGTGACCCTGGGTAAGTCATTTAACCTTTGATTACCTAACAAAATAGAACCACTGGAGAAGGAAATGACAAACCACTCCAGGATAATTTTTTAAAAATTTATTTATTTTCATCCATATGTACATGCATATTTCCAAGTTACAAAATTTCCTCCATCCTCCCTTCCCACTCCCCTCCCTCATCAGGGAAAAGTCAGGTTAGCATTTTACATATATATATATATATATATATATATATATATATATATATATATATATATATATATTTTGTTAAGCTTGTTTAAAAATTAGTAATTTTTGACATGAGGAATTAGGATTAAGGGAAAGAGATACATAAGAGATAATTTTTATTAAGTGTTCATCAGATTTGAAAGGGTTTTTTTGTGTGTTTTTTTGGTTTTATTTTTCTTCCTCTGGTTGGGGATAACATAGTTCATAACCAGTCAAATACAGTTGTCCTCAATCTCTGGGCTGTCAAGAAGAGCTGCTTCCATCAAGGTTGTTGATTTCATAATGTTATTGATGTGTAAATTTTTGTCTTGTTTCTATTCCCCTCACTCAGTATCAGATCCCATAAATCATTCCATGCTTCCCTAGAGTCTGACCCTTTATGGTTTCTTATAGATTGTTAATATTTCATAGTATTCATGTACCTTAACTAGTTTAGTCATTCCCCAGTTGATTGGCATCCCCTCAATTTCTAATTCTTTGCCATTACAAAGAGAGTTGCTAGAATATTTTGGAACATGTAAGACTTTTCTCAATTTTTTTATAATTTCTTCTGGATTTAGACCTAGAATTGTAATTGCTGGGTCAAAGGATATGAATAATTTTATTGTTCTTTGGGAATAGTTCCATATTGCTCTCCAGAAAGGTTGGATCTCTTCACTACTCCACCAGAAATACATCAATGTCCAAATCCCCCCACAACCTCTCCAATGTTGATCATCTTCCCTTTTTCTCATCCTGGCTAATCTAATAAGTGTGAGATGGTACCTCATTGTTATTTTAATTGTATTTCTCTAATCAATAGTGATTCAGAGAATTTTTTCATATGATTATATATAGCTTTAATTTCTTCATTTGAAAACTGTCCGTTCAGTTGAGGAATGACTTGTGATCTTATAAAGTTGATGCAATTCTCTATATATTTTAGCAATGAGTCCTTTATCAGAACTCCTGGATGTGACGATAGTTTCCCAGTTTTCTGCTTTCCTTCTAATTTTGGCAGCATTGATTTTATTAGTGCAAAGACTTTTTAATATAATATAGTCAACAATCATTCATTTTGCAGTTTATAATATACTCTAATTCTTGTTTGGTCATAATTTTGTCCCCTTTCCATAGTTCAGTTAGAGTATTTTTTTTGAACTATTAATTTATCTATGGTATCGCTCTTTATGCCTAAATCTTGTACCCCTTTTGACCTTATTTTGGTATAGGGTGTGAGATATGGATCTATGCCTAATTTTTGCCATACTATTTTCCACTTTTCTCAACATTTTTTGTCAGATAGTGAGTTCTTACCCAGAGGCTGATGACTTTGGGTTTGTCAAATAGTAGATTACTGTTGTCATTTACTGCTATTGCTTTTGAACCTATCCTTCTCCACTGATCCATTACTCTTTTTCTTAACTATTACCAGACAGTTTTGATGACTGCAGTTTTATAGTGTAGTTTAGATTTAGTAGAGCTTGGTCAACATCCTTTACATTTTTTCCATCAGTTTCCTTGCTATTCTAGCCTTTTTGTTGCTCCAAATAAATTTTGTTACTATTTTTTTAGATTGTAAAGCAGTTATTTGGTAGTTTGATGGGTATGGCACTAAATAATTAATTTACTTTGGGTAGAATTGTCATTTTTATTATATTAGCTTGACCTAACCATGAGTAATAGACATTTTTCCAATTATTTAGGGATCTGACTTTATTTGGGTAAGAAGTACTTTATAATTGTGCTCATACAGTTTTGGGGTTTTTCTTGGGAGATAGATTCCCAAGTATTTAATGTTGTTTATAGTTACCTTGAATGGAATTTTTTTCCTCTTTCTTGCTTTTGGGTTTTGTTTTTCATATATAAAAATGCTGATGATTTATGTGGGTTTAGTTTATATCCTGCTAATTTGCTGAATTTGTTAATTGTTTTAAGGAGTTTTTTAGATAATTTTCTCAGGTTCTCTAGGAATACCATCATGTCATCTGCAAAGAGTGAAGGTTTTGCTTCCTCATTGCCAATTCTGATTCCTTCAATTTCTTTTTCTTCTTTTATTTCTACAGCTAGCATTTCTGTTACTATATTGAATAGTAATGGTGATAATGGGCATCCTTGTTTTCCCCCTGATTTTATTGGAAATGCTCCAAGTTTATATCCATTACATATAATATTTGTTGATGGCTTTAGATAGATACTATTAATCACTTTAAGGAAAATTCCTAAACTTTCAAGTGTTTTTAATAGGAAAGATATTGTATTTTATCAAAGGCTTTTTTGGCATCTATTGAGATAATAACATGATTTCTGTTGGCTTTGCTATTGATATGTTCAATTATGTTGAGTGTTCTCCTAATATTGAACCATCCCTGACTACCCAGTATAAATCCTACCTGATCATAGTGTATAATCCTAATATTAACTTGCTGTAGTCTCATTGCTAAAATTTTGTTTAAGATTTTTGTATCAATATTCTTTAGGGAGATTGGTCTATAATTTTATTTGCCTGTTTTGGTTCTTCCTGGTTTAGGTATCAGCACCATGTTGGTATCCTAAGAGGAGGTTGGCAGAACTTCCTCTCCTATTTTTAAAAAATGGTTTATGTAGAATAGAAATTAATTGTTCCTTAAATGTTTGGTAGAATTTACTTGTAAGTCCATCTAGACCTGGAGACTTTTTCTTTGGGAGTTTATTGATGGTTTCTTCAATTTCTTTTTTTTCTGAAATGCAATTATTTATGTAATTTGTTTCCTCTTGTGTTAATCTGGGCAGTTTGTATTTTTGTAAATCTTCATCCATTTCACTCAAGTTATCCAATTTATTGGCCTACAGTTCATCAAAGTAGCTCTGAATCATCTCTTTAATTGCTTCCTCATTGATGGTTGGTGCACTCTTTTCATTTTTGATACTGGTAATTTGGTTATCTTTCTTTTTTAAAAAAATCAAATTAACCCAAGGTTTGTCTATTTTATTGGCTTTTTCATAAAACCAACTCTTCGTTTTATTTATGAGATCAATGGTTTTTTTTATTTTCAATTTTATTAATCTCTCCCTTGGTTTTCAGTAATTCTAATTTGGTATTTTTTTTGGAATGTTCAATTTGGTCTTTTTCTAGCTTTTTTAGTTACATAGACAATTCATTCATCTCCTTTTTTCTATTTTATTCATATAGGCATTTAGAGATATAAAGTTTCTCCTCAAAACTGCCTTGGCTGAATCCTATAAGTTTTGGTATGATGTCTTGTTTTTATCATTTTATTGGATATAATTATTGATTATTTCTATTATTTGCTGTTTGATCTGCCCCTTATTTAATATAAAGTTATTTAATTTCCAATTAGTTTTTGGTTTATCTTTCCCTGAGTCTTTATTACATGTAATTTTTATTGCATCATTGTCTGAGAAGTGTATATTTATTATTTCTGCCTTTCTGCATTTTATTATAAGGTTTTTGTGCCCTAGTACATGATCAATTTTGGTGAACGTGCCATGTACTTCTGAGAAAAAGGTATATTCTTTTGTATCACCATTAAGTTTTCTGTAGAGGTCTATCATATCTAAGTTTTCTAAGATTTCATTGATCTTCTTAATACCCTTCTTGTTTATTTTTGTTGTTAGATTTATCAAGTTCTGAGAGAAGGAGATTGAGGTCTTCCATTATTAAACTTTTGCTATCTATGTCTCCTTGTAATCCACTCAGCTTTTCCTCTAGGAAACTGGATGCTATATCACTAGGTGTATACATGTTTAATAATGATATACCTTCATTACCAATGGTGCCCTTTAAAAAAAGATGTAGTTTCCTTTTTTAACCCTTTTAATGAGATTGATTTTTGCTTTTATTTTGACTGAGATTAGGATCACTACCTGAGATTTTTAAACTTCTGTTGAGGCATAATATATTTTGCTCTAACCTTTTACCTTTACCTTATGTGTATCTCTCTGCTACAAATGCATTTCTTATAAACAACATATTATAGTATTCTTTTTTTTATAATCCATTCTGGTATCTGCTTCCATTTTATGGGACAATTCATCCCATTCACATTTACAGTTAAGATTACTAATTCTGTATTTTCATCTATACTATCTTTCTCCAATTATGTTTATCTCTTTCCTTTTATTTCTCCTCACCAAAATTTTACTAAATTTCCCCTTTGACTTTTCTTTTTTTCATTGTGTTTTTTGAATTTTACATTTTTTCTCCCAACCTTTCTTCCCTCTTCCCACCCCTACAGAAGGCGCTTGATAGTATTTACATTGTTTCCATGCTATACATTGGTCAAAATTGAATGTGATGAGAGAGAAATCATATCCTTAAGGAAAAAATAAAATATGAGATGGCAACATTACATAATAAGATACCTTTTTTGGAAAATTGAAGGTAATAATCTTTGGTCTTTGTTTAAACTCCACAGTTCTTTCTTTGGATGGTATTCTACATTCCAGATACCCTAAAATTGTCTGTGATTGTTGCAATGAAGAAATGAGCAAGTCCATTAAGGTTGATCATCATCCCCATGTTGCTGTTAGGTTGTACAATTTTCTTTTGGTTCTGCTCATCTCACTCAGCATCAGTTCATGCAGATCCTTTCAGGATTCTCTGAATTCCCATCCCTTCTGGTTTCTAATAGAACAATAGTGTTCCATAATACATATACCATATTTTTTCATCCATTTCCCCAATTGATGGACATTCACTCAATTTCCAGTTCTTTGCCACCATGAACTGAGTTGCTTTGAATATTTTTGTACAAGTGATGTTTTTACTCTTTCTCATGATCTCTTCAGGGTATAGACACAGTAGTGATATTGCTGGATCAAAAAGTATGCACATTTTTATTGTGCTTTGGGCATAATTCCAAATTGCTTTCCAGAAAGGTTGGATGAGTTCACAGTTGCACCAACAATGCATTAGTGTTCCAGATCTCCCACATCCCTTCCAACATGGATCATTGTTCTTTCTGATCATATTGGCCAGTCTGAGAGGTGTGAGCTGGTACCTCAGAGATGCTTTAATTTGCATTTCTCCAATCAGTAATGACTTAGAGCAATTTTTCATATGACTATGGATTGCTTTTATTCCCTCCTTTGTAAACTGCCTCTACATATCCTTTGACCATTTATCAATTGGGAAATAGCTTTTTTAAAAAATAAATTTGACTTAGTTCTCTATATATTTTAGAAGTGAGTCCTTTGAAATACTGGTTGTAAAACTTGTTTCCCAATTTACTACATTTCTTTTTTTCTTGGTTACAGTAATTTTGTTTGTGCAAAAGCTTTTAAATTTAATGTAATTAAAATTATTTAGTTTTTAAATGATGCTCTCCATGTCTTTGTTGGTCATAAACTGCTTTCCATTCCATAGATTTGACAGGTAAACTATTCCTTGATTGACTAGTTTCCTTATAATATTGTCTTTATATCTCAATCCTCTATCCTTTTTTTAATTTTATCTTGGTACAGGGTGTGAAATGTTGGTCTAGTTTCTTCCATACTAATTTCCAATTTTCCCGACAGTTTTTAACGAAGAGAGTTATTATCCCAGAAGCTGAACTCTTTGGGTTTATCAAACAGCAGATTACTATAATCATTTCCTGCTATCTCTTTTGCATCTAGTCTATTCCACTGATCCACCACTCTATTTCTTAGCCAGTACCAGACAGTTTTGATGACTGATGATTTATGATATAATTTTAGATCTGGTAGGGCTGAGCCACTTTCTTTTCTTTTTTTTTTTGCAAGGCAAATGGAGTTAAGTGGCTTGCCCAAGGCCACACAGCTAAGTAATTATCAAATGTCTGAGTCCGGATTTGAAAATATGTACTCCTGACTCCAGGGCCGGTGCTTTATCCACTGTGACACCTAGCTGCCCCATGAGCCACTTTCTTTTGTACTTTTTTTCCCATTAAATCACTGGAAATTCTTCACTTTTTATTTATCCATATAAACTTACTATTTTTTTCTAACTCATTGGAGTAATTTTTTGGAATTTTGATTGGTAGGGCACTAAATAAGTCATTTAATTTTGGTAGAATTGTCATTTTTATTATATTAGCTTGGCCTATCCATGAGTAGTTGATATTTGCCTAGTTATTTAAATCTGATTTTATTTGTGTAAGAAGTATTTTGTAGTTGTGTCTGAAGTTACTTTGAATGAGATTTCTTTTTCTAGCTCTTAGTGCTGTATCTTGCTAGTAATATATATAGAAATGCTGAGGATTGATGAGGGTTTATTTTATATCCCACAACTTTGCTAAAGTTGCTAATTGTTTCTAGTAGTTTTTTAGACGAATTTTTAGGATTCTCTAAGTATATCATCATGTCATCTGCAAAGAGTGAGAATTTTATTTTGTCCTTCCCAGTTCTTATTACTTCAATTTCTTTTTTTATCTTATTACTGAAGCTAACATTTCTAACACAATACTGAATAGTAGTGGTGATAATGAGCATCCTTATTTCACCCTTGATCTTATTGGGAATGCCTCTGGCTTATCTCCATTGCATATGATGCTTGTTGATGGTTTCAGATAGATAGTACTTATTATTCTAAGGAAGAATCCATTTATCCCTACACTATGTAATATTTTTAGTAAAAATGTGGGCTGTATTTTTTCAAAGACTTCTACATCTTTTGATATAATCATGTGATTTCTGATAGGTTTGTTATTGATATAGTTAATTACACTAACAGTTTTCCTAATATTGAATTAACCCTGCATTTCTGGGATAAATCCTGCTTGGTCATAATGTATTATCCTAGTTATAACTTGCTGTTATCACTTTACTTAGATTTTATTTAAGATTTTTGCATCTATTTTCATTAGGGAGATAGGTCTATAATTTTCTTCCTCTGTTTTTACTCTTCCTTGTTTAGGTATCAGCACCATATTGGTATTATAGAAAGAATTGGGCAGAATTCCATCCTCTATTTCATTTCCTCTATTCCAATCCTACTATTTTTCCAAAGAGTTTGTATAGAATTGGAATCAATTGGTCCTTAAATGTTTGATAGAATTCACTTGTGAATCTATCTGGCCTGGAGATTTTTTTCTTAGGGAGTTCAATAATAGCTTGTTGAATTTCTTTTTCTGAGATAGGGTTATTTAGATATTTAATTTCCTCTTCATTTACCCTGGTCAACTTAAATTTTTGTAAATATTCATCTATTTCACTTAGATTATCAAAAATTTATTAGCATACAGTTGGGCAAAACAATTCCAAATTGTTACTTTACTGTACTCATCATTGGTGGTGAATTCACCTTTTCACCTGGAAATTCAGTTTGGTGCTTTCTTTTTTTAATCCAAATTAACCAGAGGTTTATCAATTTTATAAAACCAACTCTTGGTTTTATTTATTAGTTCAATAGTTTTCTTGCTTTAGATTTTATTAATTTCTCCTTTAATTTTTAGAATTTCTAATTTGATATTTAATTGGGGGTTTTCTATTTGTTCTTTCTTTAATTTTTTAGTTTTATTTTTAGTTCATTGATTTCTTCTTTCTCCAATTTATTCATGTAAGCATTTATATATATATATATACACACATACATACATGTATACATATACATATACATATACATATACATATATAATATCCCCTGACACCTGCCTTATCTGTATCCCATAAATTTTGGTATGTTGTCTCGTTATTGCCATTATCTTAGATGAAATCAATAGTTCTTTCTATAATTTGCTGTTTGATCTACTCATTCTTTAAAATGAGGTTATTTAGTTTCCAATTAATTTTAAGTCTATCTTTCCCTGACCCATTATTACATGTGATTTTTATTACATTATGATCTGAAAGGGATGTATTCACTATTTCTCCCTTTCTACATTATGTTTTTGTGGCTTAGTACATAGTCAGTTTTTGTGTAAGTGCCATGTATTGTAGGAAAAAAGCATATTCCTTTCTATCCCCATTCAATTTTCTCCAAAGGTTTATCATGCCTAGGTTTTCTAACAATCTATTTACCTCCTTAACTTCCTTCTTGTTTATTTTATGGTTAGATTTATCTAAGTCTGAGAGTGGGAATTTGAGTTCTCCCACCAGTCGAGTTGTGCTGTCTATGTCTTCCTCTAATTCATTCAACATTTCCTCTAAGAATTTGGATGCTATACCACTTGGTGCATACATATATAGTACTGAAATTGCTTCATTGTCTATGGTAGCTTTTAGGAGGACATAGTTTCCTTTCTTATCTCTTTAATGAGATCTATTTTTGCATCTGCTTGCTCTGAGATGAGGACTGCTACCCCCGCTTTTTTCACTTCAGCTGAAGCAAAATTTCTCTTTTTTCTCTTTACTTTTTGTGTATCTCTCTGCTTCAAATGAATTTCTTGTAAGCAGCATATTGTAGTAGTCTGTTTTTAAATCCAGCCTACTATTTGCTTACATTTTTTGGAAGAGTTCATTCTATTCACATTCAAAGTTATAATTATTAACTCTTTATTCCATGCTATCTTCCCTCTGTTTATATTTTTCCCCTTTTTTTCACTTTATCCATATTCCCCAGTATTTCATTTCTGAATATCACCATCTTCAGTGTGTTTGCCCTTGTATTCAAGCCCCTCCCCTTTCTATCTCCTGTCTTTTTACCCCTTCTTCTCTCTGTTAATTCCTCTTCCCCTCCCCCTTTCTCCTTTTAATTCTTGAAAAGTAAGATAAGCTTCTGAATTTAACTGAGTGTGTGTATGTTAACTTTAGGCCTAATCTAATGAGAGTAAGATGCAGGCAGTTCTCACCTCCTCCCTTCTTCCCCTCTATTGCAATAGGTTCTTTGTACGTCTTTACATAATATGATTTACACCATTCAGTCTCTCCTCCATCCTCCCATCTCTTTACTGTCTCCCCTTTATAAGGAGATATATTTTTTAAATCATTATTTCAGAGTCATGGATAATTCATGAGTATCCATTGCTTCTGGCTAAGTATATTATCTCTAATTAAATTACAATTCTCAAGAGTTATGAGAATCTTTCTTCTAGTGTTTCATCTTATTGGATAGCAGTCTTTTCCCTTACTCCTTTTTCTTTTACCTTTTCATGTGTCTCTTGAGTCTCCTGTTTTATGTCCAAATTTTCTATTTAGCTGTTGTTCTTTTCATCAGGAAAAGTTGGAAGTCTTCTATTTCATTAAATGTCCATTTTTCCCCCTGGAAAAGAAGGCTCAGTTTTGCCAGACAGTAGATTCTGGGCTGCATTCCAAGCTGTCTTGCAATTTGGAATATCGCATTCTAGGCCCTTTGATCTCTTAATGTGGATGCAGCCAGGTCCTCTGTAATCCTTACTGTGGCAGCTTGGTATCTAAATATTTTCTTTCTGGCTGCTTGCAGGATTTTCTCTTTTATCTGATAATTTTGGAATTTGGCCACAATATTCCTTGGTGTTTTCATTTTACGATCCCTTTCTGGAAGAGATTGATGTATTCTTTCAATAACTATTTTTTCCCTCTGGTTCCATGTAATCAGGGCAGTTTCCCCATCACTAAATCCTGTAACATTGACCAGGCTTTTTTTTCCTCTTCAGTGTTTTCAGGAAGCCCAATGCTTCTTAAATTTGTCTCTTCTGGATGTATTCTTAAAGTCAGTTATTTTTGCCAATGAGGTGTTTTTACATTTTCTTCTATTTAAAAAAAATTTGGGGGTTTTATTTAACAGATTCTCATTGTCTCATGAAGTTATTAGTTTCCACAGATCCCATTTTGTTTTTTAGAGAAGAATTTTCATTTACCTTTTGCAGCTCCTTTTCCAATTGGGTAAGTTCTATTTTTGAAGGAGTTTTCCTTTTGTCCAATTGTAGTTTTGAGAGAATTATTTTCTTTTTGCATTTGCCCAACTGAGGTTTTGAGAGAATTATTTTCTTTTTGTATTTGTCCAATTGTATTTTCCAAGGTTTTTGTTTCCTTGTTGTGAGGTGAATTCCTTTTCCCAATTTTTCCCATTGATTTTTAAACTAATTCCTGATTTTTTCTACAAAGTCTTTCTGGGCTGGAGACCAATTCATATTCTCCTCAGAAGTTCTAGATGTCTCTGGGTTAGGAGTTTTCAATGGGCCCCCTTTGTGCTGGCCTTTCTTCATTTTCATAAGATCTTGTGTTGGGGGAGGGGCTGGTTCACAGACCTTTGGTGTTGAGTATCTATATGCTTACTCCAAGTGGCCGTCCAGTAGGGGGTGCTGGTTGCTTTCTCTGGAGTGTCTGTGTCCTTGATTGGATACCTTCTCCCTAGGGCTGGAGTGGGTGAGGGGTGCAGATGTTTACTGTAATCCTTGACCAAGGGGTGAGGCAGTTAGTTTCCCTGTTCAGCTGAGGGAGCTCTGTTGCCCACTCCTAAGCTGGGGGGTGGGGATGGGGGTGGAAGATCTGTTACTATGTTTATTCTGGGAAGAGGACTCTGCTGAAAGTATGGAGCTCACAGCCCCAGTTGACCAGATTGATTTCTAGCTGCAATCTGCAACTCTCTGTGCTAGAACTTGCCCTCTAGCCCTGCTGGGGCTCTCCAGATTGCCAGTACCATAGTCAAAGCCTCTGTAGCTTAGGTTGGTCCTCTGGCTTCACCCTGCAACTTCCTTTGGGCTGGTTTTCTGCTCTCTGCTCCCAGCTCAACCATGGTCCCCTGAGATGGTAGATGTTTTTCCTCTTAGCTTTTTTTTTGGGGGGGTTTGTTGATCAAATTTCTGTTAAGAGGTTTCTTTCATATTATTTCTCAGGGAAAGCCAGGAGACCTTAACACAGTGCCTGGCTTCTCTCTGCCATCTTGGCCAGAAGTCCCCTTTGACTTTTCTTTTAAAAATTTAACTTTCAGTTTATTTTCACTTACACCTTCCCTTCCCTTTTATCAGTTCTTTCTTCCCTTATCTTTACCAGCCTCCTCCTTCTCTGTCAATTGTTAGATTTTTTAAACCAAAGTGGGAATGTATCTTATTTCCTCACTGGGCCAAATCTATTGAATAGAATTTACTCTGCATTCATATTCTCCCTTCTTCCCCCTAAAATTATAAATCTTTGTGCCTCTCCCCTTGGTGTTATTTATCACTCTAATATTATTAATCAGGTATCATCAATCAAAGACTGATTATTTGACTGCTTGATAACCTCCTATTTTTATGAATATCTCATCACAGATTGTTTGCTTGATTGTTTGATAAGCAGCATTGACTCAAATTGCATCAAATTATAATTATATTCATTTTTTACCTTTTTTTTACTTTCAAAATATCTTTAATGTACACAAAATCCTCCTCATGAGACAAAGTATCTTCTAAAGCCATATAATTTCTTGAGCTATTTGTGCCCCTCCCCCCAGGCCTATTTTCTTTCACACTTTACCTCCACCCCTCCCCACCCAGGGTAATTAGCATCTTGTTAAGTGAAGCACTGGTTTCCTTAAACCCTGATCAAATTAATTGTAAGAATCTTAAAGCTCTCTAAGTACTGGGAGGCTCTGGAGGTCTCACATGAGAACTTTACAAATAATGGTAAATTACAGAGACATTGACTCAGGTCCCCCCAGTTTATGATGCCCTCCTAAAACAAGGGCCTAAGCACCATGTTATTAAAGTGAGTCAAAAAAGAATGAGACACCTAAGTTTAAAGTTAACACCCCTGCTTTTCTTCGGGCATTTTGTCTCAAACATAGTGATATGATCTTGGACAACTACAATGAGAGATAAGATCCAATTATACCCATATCCTTTGAGTTCATTCTCTTCAATTTTATTTTATCTTCTAATTATCCTTAGAGAAGTAAATTTCCAAAGAATTAGAAATGTTATGTCTTCTGTTTTAGGGTTATATACAATTTGATAGTCTTTACCAACATTTGTTTTGTTTTGTTTTGTTTTGTTTTGTTTTTTCTTTCCCTTTTCATTTATATTTTTTTTAATGGAACTCCTGAGTTGTACATTTGGCAATTGAATTCTCTGTTCAGCTCTGGTCTGTGTGTCAGGAAATTCTGGAAGCCCTCTGTTTCATTGAACATCCATCTTTTTCCCTGACAGTATATGCTAAATTTTGCAGGGTAATAAATTCTGGGTTGTAATCCCAGGTCTTTTGCTCTCCAAAATATGTTATTCCAGATCTTCTGATCCTTCATTGTTAAGGTTGATAGATCCTGTGTGAGTCTGATTCTGTTTCCTTTATATTTGAATTGTTTTCTATTTCTGCTTGCAATATTTTCTTCTTTATTTGAGAGTTCTGGAATTTGGCTATTACAGCCCTTGGTGTTTTTATCCTGGGGTCTCTTTCTGGAGGGGTTCTGTGGATTCTTTCAATAGTCATATTATTATCTTGTTCTAGTAGATTTGGACAATTTTCCCTCATAATTTCCTGCATGATATTTTCCAGGTTCTTTTCTTGATCCAGGCTTTCTGGTGGTCTGTTGATCTGTAGATTATCTCTCCTGGATTTATTTTCCAGGTCATTTGTTTTCCCTAAAAAGTACTTTATATTTTCTTCAATTTTTTCAGCCTTTTTATTTTGTTTGATGGAATCTTGTAGTCTTGTAGATTCATTGGTTTCTAATTGTTCAATTCTAATTTTTAGGGTTTTATTTTCTTCAATTCACTTCTGTATTTCCTTTTCCAGTTGGTTATTTTTACTTTTTTAACAGAATTGATTTTTTTGGTCAATTTTTCATAATTTTCCTGTATGACTTTCATTTCTTTTTTCCATTTTTCTTCTTCCTCTCTTCTTTGGTTTTTAAATTCTTTTTTAAGCTCTTCAATGAGCTTTTGTATTGGAGTCCAATTTATTGACTGTTTTGATACTTCCCCTGTGGTTGATTTTTCACTGCTTTCTTCTTCAGACAAGACGTTGCTGTCTGTAAAGTAGTTTTGTATAGTGGGCTCTCTTTTAGTGTTTTTCTTCATCTTTGCTGTTTTTGCTCTGCTCCTGGGATACAGGGGGTATAGATGCAAACTTTTTTTTTTTGGCTGGGGCTGGGATCCAAGGGGCTTGCCCTTGGTCAAGTTGTTACCTATGCAGTCTAGGCCTTGCCTTTGCAGAGGTTTTTTCCCCCCTTTATGTTTAGGTTCTGACTTAACAGTGGTTCCCAACCTAGTCCTATCTTTTACCCCGGTGTTCTCAGGTTTCAGACTTTGTTTGGGGCTGGAGTCCTCCCTGATGACTCACTTTCTAGCTTCTGGGCCCTGTGCTGTTGTTAAGCTGTCAGGACCTGGATTGCACTTGGCTAAAAGCCTCTGCTGGCTTTCTGGCTCTCCCACCTCCAGGACTTTACTTCCACTTCTCCCCCCATCCCCAAAGAGATAGATCTTCACTGAAGATCCTCCCTGATGTCTACAGTTGAAAACTTCTTTGAATCTTCTCTTTTTTCTTGGTGGAATCTGTAGTTTGAATGTCAGAGTAGAGGCTTCATTTATCTTTGATAGGGGAAAGCTCTGGGAGCATGTTAGCTTCATGTTATCATCTTGGCTCTACCCCAGAAGTTCCACTCCAGGATCTTTACCAAGAAAACCCAAATGGTGCCACAACTGGTTGGGTACAACTGAAATGACTGATCAATAAATTTATTAAGCACTTTGTAAATTTTAAAATGCTATATTCAATATTAATTTATATTTTAATATAAAATGATTAATATAATTAATATAAAATATTAAAATGCCATATGTAGTATGCCCTCTAGGATTTTTATCATATTAATCACCCTCCCATGAATATATTCTGGTTTATCAATGTCCTTGAGGACAATGAGACTGTTACCTCCTGCCAAATCCTCTTTTGGAATGGCATTATTTTTTTTTATCTTTAAATAGCCCTGTCATTTTGCTTGCTTATATTGAATTTTCAATCTAAAATTAATCACATGAGCTCCTTTTAGTCTCACCTTCCTTATAATGTGTTCATGACTTTAGTTATTTGAACCTAAACATTAAATTTTACATTTATTCCTTTTAAAATTTCTTCTTATTAAATTTGATCCATCATTCTAGTTTATATAGATCTTTTGAGATCTTGCTCCTATTATGTAATATTAATTATCCCCTTTCAACTTCTTGTCAATGGCAAATTTAGTAACCTTCTCATCTATTTCTTCCTGCAAATTTTTTGGCAAAAAATGTTAATTAGTGTATGATAAAGACAGATTCATGGCAAACTTCACTGGACCTCTTAGGTCACTTGGATTTATTAACAATTATTCTTTGTTTCCAATCAATTGCCACCTAAATATTCTATCATTTTGACAATGGGGTATGATACCATGAAGGATTTTGTCAAGGACAAATGAAATCTAGGTGTTGGAATGTAGATCTACAACATTCCCTTGGGCTATTTTCCTAATTATTTTGTCAAAAAGGAAACAAGATTAATGTGACACAATCTATTCTTGATTGCCTTCAAAAGATGGCACTCCTTTCATAATTTTTTTTACAAGAATTGAAATTAAATTTACTGGTCTATAGTTTGTGGAATCTCTTCTTTTTAAAAACTGGGACCATATTTGTCCTTTTCTTGTGGCACCTCTCATATTTGCTAATGTCTCTAATAGTAGGTCATCACATCTCACCAGTTCTTTTGGAACCTCAGGATATAATTCCCCAAGACTTGGTGATTTTAATGAATTGAGGACAGCTAGGTAGACTTGCCATTATGTCTTATTTTTGCTTTCATTTTCTTGTTCACTATCTTTTATGTTTTTCCTTTTCCAATCCAAATACCTTTCATTTTTGATTGGGGAAAAGAATCATAGAAATTAAATAAAAATTTGAGTACTGTACATCTCCCTGAAGCCTTCTCTCTGAAGTCCATTATCATTATTTTATCCACTTTAAGCAGGGATTCTATTTCTTATTTTTTCTTGCTCTCAGTATAGCACACACAATCTTTTGTTGTCTGTAATATTCTGATTGGTTCTGGGCTTTAGCATTTCCTCTTTTAAATTTGGATTTTTCCTTTCTTATTCCTGATACTTTTTTTAGAAAGATTTTATTTATTTTGAGTTTTACAATTTTTCCCATAATCTTGTTTCCCTCCCCCCTCCCCCACAGAAGGCAGTCTGTTAGTCTTTACATTGTTTCCATGGCATACATTGATCTAAGTTGAATGTTATGAGAGAAATCATATTCTTAAGGAATAAAAATAAAATATAAGAGATAGCAAGATCAGACAATATCAGTCCCCCCCCCCCCCCCCCAAATTAAAGGTAATAGTCCTTGGTCTTTGTTCAAACTCCACAGTTCTTTCTCTGGATACAGATCGTATTCTCCATTGCAGATAACCCAAGATTGTCCCTAATTGTTGCACTGATGGAATGAGCAATTCCATCAAGGTTGATCATCACCCCCATGTTGCTGTTAGGATGTACAATGTTTTTCTGGTTTTACTTATCTCACTCAGTGCCTGATACTGTTTTAGAAGATTGTTTTACTCTCTTGCATTCATTCTTGGTTGCCTACTCTTGTTTCCATCTTTCATACATGTCTTTTAATTTCCTTTTATTTTCCTCTAGGTTGAGGAGACAAACTCTTCACTTCTATATAGAAGAAAGAAGTTCAGTCTTATATCTCTTGAGGTCAAGTTTAGTTATTATAATTATATGGTTTCTTTCTACAACTATTTTACTGTTTAGCTTAATTTCAATTTTGCTCTCATTTTTTCCATTTCTGTTGTAATTATTTTGTTTCTTTTCTTGGTTTTGATTAGTAGCATTAATGTCTATTAAGGATGGGGTTTTTTATCTGCCAAAAAAAATCAAGGAAATGAACTTTATTGGTCCAGGGACCTAAGACTTCAGCCTTTAATTCGACTCCTAGAGCACAAAAGGGTGAGGTCATGAGGAGTTAGTGGTTCCTCATACCATTAAGGAGTGATCAGGAATTTCAAACACTGTACCAGGTGGGTGGGGGAAATAGAAATTTACTCTTCAAACTGTGGCATGTGGTTATTTGTGAACTCAGACATTATTTTGGACCAGTCCTGACTTTGGAATAATGTGGTGCCTTCCCTGATCTCTCACTCTAACAGTAAGCATATTCTTTGAAGGCTTTTGGTTTCTGAATATCTGTCTCCAGGTAGGAAACTACACCATGATTCTATTCTTAAAAAAGGTGCCTTTGATACAATTTATTGTTGATATAATCTATAATCAAAACCCAGGCATCTTTCCTCTCCTCTTTTCTCCTTTTTTCTTGATACCTCCCCTCCCCCATTCCCTTTCTGCACCTCTCCTTATCATTCACTGAACACATATACTAACTCTCTGTGCAGATTACTTCCTTCACTCCTTTAGGCAGTTTTTGACTATTTCACAATCATCTCTAAAACTGATTCTATTTCCTGGTGCTTTTGAATAGATCCAGAAAGTTGCTGGCAGTTAAATGTCCCCCCACAGTCTCAGGTATATAGATATTCTTTCTTTACCAATACACTTGATGTTCAGCATATACAGTATTTCAGCTTGATGATCATTCAACATCAGCTTGAACCCCTCCAGTGACAGGGACCTCGTTATCTCATTAGACCATCCTTTCCTTTGTTAGATAGCTCTAATCATTAGTGGGGTCTTCCTTATAGTGAGCTAAGTCTGTTTTTCTATAACTTCTATCCAATAGGTGTAAAAGAATGAAATGGCACAGAGAGGGGTAAGACATAATAATAGGAACAATTTAGCTCATGATTATATGATACTTTGCCTGTATAATTCACCAGTTCTTTCTGGAGGTGATGGGGAGATTCAAGATGGAGAGAAAAGTTCTAAGGAATGTTTAATGATTGACCCCAAAATGATTTTGCTACAAAATTGAAATGTGGCGAGAATAATGTATCGTTTATGCTCCTCAGGAGAACTCTGTAGATTTTCATATCCCATTTACATCAATACTGAGATAATTTATCTTGATTACAGGGAGCACTGAAGGAAGTAATTGTGATCTGCCACCTATTACACTGCTTCCAAATAAATTAAAAGCTTCAAAGATATGGAAGTTTTAAAGCCAGTCATAGGGCATGCACAATAGCGTTTGTTTCAATAATCAATAGTAAATGATCCATGAATTAAGGATGCTTACTTATAGAGATCATAATAGCTTTGATTCCTTCACTTTCCAGCTCATTAACAATCAGCCTCTAAAAAATGTGCTAGAACCTGTGGGGTGCTTTTTCAAGCAGGAGCCATAGACAGATGTCAGAACTACAAAGGTAGCCATGTGTAGCAGAAAGAATGGTGGATATGGAGTCTGAAGCCCTGGGTTCAAATCCTGATTTGCTTTTGATTGCCTGTGTGATCTTAAGTCATTTTCATTCTTTGCATTTCTATTTTCTCTTCTTTTGAATGAAGAGATATCTCATTATTGATGATGTTTCCCTTCTGAGCCTGTTACTATTGGCATAAGATCACATTTCAGGCTGTCCTTCTTTGGAGTTTTCAGTAAAACAAGTGTGATAATATTTGTAAAGTGCTTAGCAGAATGACTGGCACATAGCAGGAAATTAATAAGAATACTTGTTTGGTTGTTTTCATAGTGAAAAATAAAAATAAAAGATAATCACTTGAACAGATCTTAATTTTTTTGTATTTCTCAAAGCTCATACATTTTCTTTTTCTGACCCTCACTAACTCTAGGAGAGTGTGGGGCAGATATTCTTTATATTAGTAATGTTAACAATATTTATAATAGTCATATGCAATATATAAGGAGAAAGAGCCAGAAAGAGAGAGACAGAGATGCAGAGTCAGAGACAGAGAGCTAGAGTGAGAAGGAGAGAGAGAGAAAGAGAGACAGAGAGAGAGAGAGAGAGAGAGAGAGAGAGAGAGAGAGAGAGAGACAGAGAGAGAGAGAGAGAGAGAGAGAGAGAGAGAGAGAGAGAAACAGAGAAAGAGAGACAGAGAGACAGAGACAGACCAGAAGACAGACAGACAGACAGACAGACAGAGTCAGAGACAGAGACTGAATAAATGACTTGCTCCAGGTTATATAGTGAGTCTGGTCAACAGAGAATGAGAACCCAGGTTTACTACAACTTAATTTAGAATGCCTTCCCCCTCCACTTCCCCACCTCCCCCATAATGCCTCCCATGTGGTAAATGAAGAAATCATAGTTAGGCTTACGCAGTTTCAAGGCCAATGCAGAATGTATCATGCATCTTGCTAAGCAGTCTATTCCAGGCAGTGAATGTAGTTAATGAAAAGAACGTTTGGATTTAAGTTAAATGCCAATAAGATAATTCATAAAATAATTCAACTCACACAATATTTATTAATTCAAGGCACTGTAGTGCAAAGGCAATACAAAAATAAAATAAGTGCATTGACCTCTAATTATAGTCTAATAGGGGATATAATATAATTCAATTCAAATAATGTTTTAAGCACTGTGCTAAGCATTAAGGATACAAAAAGAGGCAAAAGAGATTCCCTCCTTTCAAGGAGCCTACAAGTTAATAGAATTTACAATCTGATGCATATACATTCGCAAGTGTGATATAAAGTAGTAGGTAATTGGGGCAAAACAATGGGGAAAAAATCTGATGAGGAAAGATTACTTCCACAAGAGTGCAGAAGTCCAGTAAGGCTTTATGGAAGTTGAAAAGGAGTTCCACAGGACAAGGTGATGAAAAGTAAACTCCTTTGGTTTGTGCAAATGTATAGAGGCAGGAGATGGCAGAATGAAATTAGGAAATAGCTAATTCAGTTTGGTTGAAACTTAAAGCAAACATTGGAACATAGGTGAAAAGGTCAGTTGATTAAATAAGACTAGAAAGATAAATTGTGGATGAACTTGAAAAATAGATTAATGTGTTTGCATTTATATTATAGGCATCAGGGATCCTCTGAAGGTTTTGGAGTAGGATCAAGTATATATCTATTAGTACTATTGTAAAATATCAGCCACTGGAACAATTTTGGTCTGGGTGATTTCATGTTTTAGCATTGCTCACCCTTTGGATCCATATTCTGCTCAAAAGGATCCCTTAGGACTAATCTCATCTCCTACAGACTACTCCCAACACTTGAGAGCTAATCCCATATCCTAAGGATGTTGAAATGGGGTGAGCTAGACAGATACTAGGGGTAACTAGGTAGCACAGTGGGTAGAGAGAGCACAGGAAGACTCATCTTTCATGAGTTCAAATCCAGCCTCAGATACTTACTATGTAACCCTCAGCAAGTCATGTAACCCTGTTTCCTCATGGAAATGATAAATCATGCCAGTGTCATTGCCTAGAAAATCCCAGTTAGAAATTTCTGAAATGACTCAACAAAGGAGACACTAATCATTGAAAGGTCTACCAATTGGAATTGTCTGACCCTCATATGTAAATTGATTTACTCCTGTCTAATAAAAGCAGTTTGAAGTTGGAAATTAAAGTGAGGCACTACAACTGCCTGATGCTTTAGGGTGCCAATAAATTAATTTTGTCTTATTTCTTGAGTTTGCCTTAATTGACAGGTGGTAGGGGGGAACCAGAAATTTTCTTCTTAAGAGATTAAAGATGAGTTAAAGATGGGTTGTGTTTTCTATCCTTTGATGAGGAATTATGCAAGAGAACCACTATAGAAGGATAATCTCAAAGAAAAGTATGATAGGAAAATAAAGATGGTTTGACTATATAGGAAAATAAAGGAAATGGTGTTCATCAAGCACAATGTCAAGAGAATGAGAGAAAGACCCTCAGTTTGGTGGGTGACCACTGTGTTAGCTTTATGGGAGGGCACACAAGTTGATGAACAGGCATAGATTATTGTGATCTGCATTTTTCTTAGGAGTACTCACATTGATGAGATCACATATCTATTGGAATAAATCAAGAATGAATTTTAAAAATGAGAAACTCCAGTCAAAGAGAATAATTAGCAAAACTGTTGTTTGTCCTTTGTTCTCAAAGAAAACTATGACTTCAGGGAGTTGATGCCATACATGCAAGTGAATTGGATTTAGTGATTGTGCAAAGTTGTTGACCTCATTTTCTCCTCTCACTTTCTCCTCCAGAGTCATTTGGGTTCAGTGACCAGACATAGATCAGGACAATTAGAGATATCCTTGGATGCAATGGAAGACCTTGGCTTTTCAACCTAAGGTCTTTGTCAGATTTTATTTTGGCTGAAGCCATGCCCATTCTTTGATTAAGGTAGGTAAGAAAGAAATGAAGCAATAGGTGAGTGGTGGTGGGGTGGAGGAAATGGTGGGAGATGAGGAGGAAAAGGAAAAGATAACTTGAAGTTTTGGAGCTTGAGTGATTGGGGGATGATGGTGCCATTTATAAATATGGGGAAATTTGAAGGACAAGAATACTTTTTTCATAATGGAAGAGAGGAAAAATAGTGGGGTTTTATGACTGCTTTTGGAAACCAATATCCCTCCCAACACCCCAAACCTTGGGGCTTAGTCATGGAGTTGTGGTGGAGGGAGAAGGGTAGGTAATTTCTCATTGCAGTTCTGGTCATTTTGGGCTGCCTTTGTTGTCTGATTCTTCATCCCTATGTACCCTTGCATCAGCAAGAAAAAAAGGATTCCTATCCCTCTGCTACTGTATTTCCTCATGTGTAAAATGCACTCTTTTTTGAGAAATCTGAGATCTCAAAACTGGGAGAGTCTTATGCAGTAGTCATAGATTTTTTTACTTGAATTTCCCACATTTTTTGCACTTGTCTTTCCACTCATTTTTTACATTTGTTACTGGTATATTATGTTACATTTTGCCATGTTCTGCCCAGAAATGGCTCAGAAAAGATTTTCATACAGTGCTGAATTCAAGTTCCAAGTGATCCAGTTTGCAAAAGTGAATGAAAATTGTGCTGCTGAATGTCAGTCTGGTCGTCCTCCGACTAAGAAAACAATCTCAGCTATAGGAAGAAGAAACCCTACTGAAAATGTCCAGGCAGAAGGTCATGAGAGGCAAGTTAGCCATATGGCCTGAGTTAGAGAGGGAATTGAAGATACGGACTGAAAAGCAAAGGGCTAGTGGTATTCCTGTGTCCAAAAGATGGTTCAGGATGAGGTCAGAAGAATTGTTGATGAAAAAGAAGTGACTGATTTCAAAGGAGGACACGACTGGTACTTCAGGTTCATGAAAGGGAATGGACTTAGCATGTGTCCATGCACCAGACTTGCCCAGGGAGTGCTTGTGGTCAACACAGACCAGAACACAGACAAGAGAGCGGTCAGAGCCTCTCCTAAGACTTCGTCATCAAACAGATGAAAACGAGCTAAGGGATGGGAGTTTTGACTGTGATGAGGGGTTGTATGAATTTTATGATGAATACAACTTGAGTTCAATAACTTTATGTACTATATATTTTTTCAAATCTTGGGCCCCCAAATTAATATGCATCTTATACATGGGAACATCTTATACATGGGGAAATATGGTATTTGATAGTCCCAGAAAGAGAAGCATCTGTGTGTTCTTGGTGATGTCTATCCTGAGGGAAATTTTTATTCAGATACTGGGAATGCTTGGGGGCCTCAAGCCTGGTTAAAGTAAATTCCTTCCATGGGGTTGGTGGAGAACAACCACAGCAGAGCCTCCATGCATTTTTATATGCTCCGGAGAGTATGTGTATCTTTCCTACAGGCAGGTGAAGCTTTTGGATTCACTTTGATGGTTACCTACCAGGGTAGAAATTCTCAAAAGGGCCAGGGCCGTTAGAGAGAACTTCAGAGGTGGAGAGGGGGGACAGGAGTGAGTTTTGCACTTCTTTAGGCCTTATTGTCTGCACCATTCACTCAGTACTTATTTACAATGTGGTGTTGTGAAGGATTTTCACATGTGGATTCAAATTATTTCCCTAGACAGACTAAAAGGTTCTCCAGGTGAACTGTGTCAAATAAAGGATAGAAGTCTTTCATTTTTTACTTATTGAACAAATTAAAACAGTTGTGATATAGTGGGGACAATAGCTCAGATTAGGATCTGAATCATAGGTTGCTTCAGTCTGCTTCTATGATATTGGACAAATCCTTGTTCCCCTTAGTTCATGCTCTGCTTTTCAGAATCTTTTTCTTCTTAGAACTTAAGTTTCACAGAGTATACAATCTTAGAGTTGGAAGGGAGTACTCAGAACCCATTTAACTCAACAACTATTTGACCTGATCTATGTGAAACTTTTTCTAGTCCCCCCCACCACCAGATGATAGTGCCTTCCTCTATCACCTTGTATTTTATTTTGTAGATGCCTATATACTATAAGCAGTATAATGCTAGGAAATGTTTAACAACCATCTCTGAAAAAAATGTATGCAGGACACATTTGTAAGTTTAATTTTCATTACTAAGCTTTTTTCCCTCATCACTTTCTTCAGTCTAGACAATAAACAAAAGAATAAAAGCAAACTATCATTTATCTATTGTAATGACAACTTATATGTCTATAAGAATAACTTACAAATCTGACATCTGCTTGCCTATCATCTATCTATATCTAAATATGTAACTGTATATGCTGTTTCTTCAATAAGAATGTATAGGGACTATTTTGATTTCTTGTTGATATGCCCATTCCCTAGCCTGTTGTCTGGATAATATAGGAGATACTTAACAAATGTTTATTGGTTGAGTGGGATGTTGGGTTAAATGATCTTTGTGGTTTCTTCAAACTGAAATATTATTGGATTCTAACTTCAGTCTTCCTAGATATATTCTCCTATTTCTTGCTCTGCTTTCCAGAATCCAGGTGTTTCTTTCAATTTCTATATATTTTTCAGATTCTTATCCTGTTGTTTTTTGTTTTTTAATTTGGATCGAAAGTAGCCTAGTTAGGGGAAGAGTTTTGAGAGCTTTGGGCTTACAGTTGCTGTGGAAACCATCTTCAATTCCAGTTTTACTGCAATATATGAATTTCAATTGGCCTGGTCTCTGGAGTAGTTGCCATTGGGGTGTGTTGTTAGGCCGTGCATGTCCAGCCTCAGGAGATCTCAGGTTATGGACTTTTCTTTTGGGGACAATTTCATCAATGGGATGCAGCCCCTTATCTGGACCTCTGATTAGTTCTATTTCTCTTTCTTTCTTTCTTTCTTTCTTTCTTTCTTTCTTTCTTTCTTTCTTTCTTTCAACATTTGCAATTGTAGTTTAGACCAGAAATAGCTAACAGGCAGGGCTGATGGAGTAGAAACCAGAAGGATCAGGGTGAGAGGAAACTCAGTAATATGAAAAGAACAGGGAAAGGGACAAAGATAGACACTAAACAGACATCTGCTGTCTTAAGCAACCACTCCATAATAGTGTCTAACTTTTATACAGCCCTTTAATGTTTATGCAATACTTTTCATTTATCATTTTATTTGATCCTTGCATCAACCCTGTGAGGCAGATGCTATTATTTCCAACTTGCAAGTGAGGAAACTGAGCCAGCTAGTAAATATTAGAGGAGAATTTGAACTCCAGTGGGCTCATCTGATTCTCAGCCCAGCTCTCTTTTCATGGCACCATAATTACCATTCAGAATGTTCTAGAATTCACTTAAGAGTTAATATACCTAGCCCAAGAAGTTAATGTTCAAGGTCACTGGTGTTTACTCATCTTTGGGTTTTTTTTTTTTTTTGGAGAATTTAGATTATTGCTTTCTGACCTTTCTCTAGTGAGTAAAAACAAGGCTAATGAAGTAAAAGGGAAATCCAATATTCATGAAGTGCTGATTATCTACAAATGGAAAAGTGTCTTAAAGTATGTGGTGTCAGAGTTAAGAAGTGTTTTGATAAATATGTATATTTATGTACCAAACAGACCTAGGGTACAAATAAGTTCCTGAATAATTCTGAGTGAAGAGAAGAAAACCATGTTGCAGTAGCATGCTAATAATTCTGCCAGAGTGAACTTTGATGATCTCCACATAACTCCATATGGCTGACAATGTTCAGGAACACTTACAAACCCAAGATCCCTGCAAGGGCTTTACCTGTGCTCTTAGCAAACCCTGTCATTATTGTTTAGCATTTTGCATATGAGCAATTTTGTTTATTAAAGCTTTCAGAGTGCTTGGAGGGTCCTGCCTTTGGGTTTCTAGGCATATATTCTTCTTCCTCCTCCAAATTACACAGTTACAAAAGATTATTTAATAAAATATGTCATACAAGGGACAGATAAGCATTCATAACTAAATTGCCTTTCTCAACCTGTTTGAAGTTTTAAGATAAGATAAAGGCTACAAGAAAATATTCATATTTTGCCACTTAAAATTTTCTCCTCATAAACCTAAATTTTTCTATCCATGTTTACCCTTTAAATTAAAAATGCATCTTGTTATGGTTAACAGGAATGGCACCCATGGTTTCATTAGTACAGGAAATTTCCAGGTGAGAAAATTCCATCTACCAAAGTAGATCCATTTTTTCTCTGCAACTTCTCATCTTTACAAATTGCACACAGTTTAAGAGTTGTTCAAAAGCACACAATTAGTGGCTAAGCTGGAATCTGAACTTGTCTTCTGACTACAAAGTTCTGTCTCCTTGTGGTTACTCACCACCTCCTCCACATGTAGACCTACACTTGCCCACCAAAGTCTTTAAGGAGAGAAAGACAAAGTATTAAGACTTTCAGTTTACATGCTGCAGAAAACTTCAAATTTAAATTCTTCAACTTTAAATATTAATAATAACTGTGATTTACATAGAGCTTTAAGAATTTCAAATGCTTTATATATTTTATATATTATCTCATTTGATTCTTACACCTGTAGGGGGTAGGTGCTATTATTACTCTTTGTTTTATACATGAGGAAACTGAGACTGAGAGAGCTAAGTATCTTGCCTGTGTCAGCTAGTGTCAGTAGCCACCCAGGTCTTTCTGATTCCAAGTCAATTACTCTCTTTGTTGCTCTTCATATCTTTGTGAGTGTGTACATATGTATGTATGTATGTATATATACTCACACATCTAGGTATATGAATGTAATTTCAAAATATAGGTATATATATATATAGAGAGAGAGAGAGAGAATATTCACAAAATATATGTTTATATATGTATAAATTTAGTACATGCATATTCACACATATTTTGTGAATATTATACTTGTGCTTATATTATGCACATAAATATTTTGAAAGTACATACATATATCCCATTTATTTACATGCCTACATATGTACACATATGCTTTTATTCATCCTGTAAACTCTGTTTTTTGACCTATCCCACTCTCTCCCTCAGATACAGATAGATTAGAGTTTGCTTATCTGAGAATCATATAAATTAGCTTTTTTATACTCTGCATGCAATAACAAGTTTTCTCTTGGGGTAATTAGGAGAAACTGTGGTAGCTCCACGTTTGTGATGGTAGCCATGAGACTGGCAGAACTTGATGCCAATTTCTCTTTTCTGCTTCTTAGATCAGATACTGGTGCTCAAGACACTGACCAAACTACTTTGTGGCATTTTCTTTCCTTTAGCTGCCCTCTTTCCCTGCCAAAGCTATGTTTTCTTTCTTTGGGTTGGGTCAGAATCAATTTCTCTGTGGCCATGCAGAATTTGGAGGAATTAAGGGACTAGGCAGTAATTGTCCTAAGTGTTCTTGGCCAGTTGAGCTCAGATTCTCAGGGAGACAGCCTAGATGGGGGCTGTGTCCTGGGGCCAAAGAGGTCTTCAATGTGACTAGGAAGAGAGGATAACTGGAATGAGGTTTCAAGTGAGAACCTGCTGCTTTTTGCAAGGTGGCCTCAGTGTATCTCATTTCCTAGATCTCTCCTACAATCACTTAGATTTCATAGAAGGACTGGTAATATCAAAAAGAAACTTCTCCTAATGGTTATAGTTCTCCCTTTGATTCATCTTGGTTTTAGGGTGTTATCACAATATGATTTTTATCATTTATAATGTTTGTCTTTCATTTTAGAAGGCCATGACATGAAGTAGGTGATGCCTTGACAAGCATGTGAATGAGGCTAAGTCATCAGCCTCACTTTCTCCTTCAGAGCCATCTGGGTCCAATGACCTTAAATGAATCAGGATGACTGGAGATGGCCCTGGATGCAAGGCAATCAGGATGAAGTGACTTACCCAAGGTCACACAGCTAGTAAGTATCTAAGGTCACATTTGAACACAAGTCCTCTTGACTTCAGGGCTGGCTGTCCCCCTGCACTACTTAGTTGCCCCCAAATTTTAGCATTTGCTTTGTGTTTAAGATCTGTTGACTTTATTTTTGGCAGAATGACCTTGAGGAGGATAAGGGCAACTTCCCTAGGCTTTGTGCTATCCAGAAGTCTCAGAGAGGG